>NC_051180.1:122923062-123223062 GCF_013339695.2 Rhipicephalus sanguineus | reverse complement strand
AAGCAAACGACGGATCATGTTCTGATTGAATGTGGAGGTATGCGCTAGGTGTACGTTGGGGCACGAGCTTAGAGGGGGCCTTGTGTTTTAGGGAAAACAATGGAAAGCTGAACAAGCTCGCAATAGAAATAAGTAAGAGACGTTTAGATTATTGATTGCACAAAACTAGAGAGAAAGGACAAAAATAAACAGTGGCGAAAATCAGGACATCATGCCGTAAGGTACAGAGAACTCGGCTGCGAATTTGTTTTTTTTTTCTTTATAGTAAGATCGATTTATTCGTAATAGACAAGGCATTACGCCAACTTAAGAAAGAAGAAAGCTTGTTCTTTTTTTTTGTTGAGCCTGCAGGTGGCACACATGTCACCACCCCGTTAAAAGTGGCCGCTCATAGCATCCATCCATCCATTTATTCATCCAGTGCTCGGCACGTGCTGGGGTTCACACGCGCGACGAAAGAAGGAAAACGTGCTCTGGGGAGATAACACGTCTGGGTGATAGGGAACACCTTGTGCCACTGGTGCGGAAGCTCTGGAGGAGAAGATACAGCTTTGGCGCAAAGCTGAGCAAGCAAAGAGAACCCCGCACACGTAATAGTCGGCCAACGACATCACTGGATGGGGCAAACACGCTTCGGCCTTCGACATCACGCTTCTGCTGTAGCCATGAGTGGGCTAACAGTGAAACTAAGTGAGCTTGAATGTAAACACAGTACGCAAATGTTAACAAAAGAAAATAAAACAAATGCACAAAATGGAAACAAGTAAATTCTGCTTTTTTTTTAAAGGGAGCTTAAAACGAACACTGAATTAGTTTACACTAAAATAAAGTTCTTTCAAGGCAACCTCATTCATTTGCGATTTAATATGTTGAGGGTTAGAAAAAAACATTAATATCAAAGTTTCGTGCTGTAAATCCACCACATGGCAATAGGAGATATGTATGAAGTCGCTGATTTCATATATCTGATTTTAGTTGCAGCCACAGCTGTTCGCCGAATGTTCATGAAACTTGTTAAGTGAAGTATACAGGTACTCTAAATTATCACGTAGTCCGTCCTTACCAAGAAAAAAGTAACCAGGGCCGAGAAGAATCTATCAGTCTATGACGTAAAGGTAAACTAGTGTTAGTACGCCACACGTTGACTGTGTGCTTCACAAAATACCTTCTCTGTCTTTCATCTTTTCTCGAAGGTCTGTAGTGAAAATCGCTTGAAATATTTTGAACACAGCGGGGCCTAATGGTTGACTAATATGTCATGACGATGCCACATGGTTAAAAAAGATAGTTCAGTTAAGCGAACGAAGTGTTCCCGAAGTGCGCATGAACTGCAGCGGTCTCAGTTGCGACGTTTCCGGGTCCTTAATTTTTTAACACGAAAGTGTTTTATGCCGGGGTCCACCACTACTCCAGTGACATATTTCCGTCACGGAAATGATCTCGAAAAATACAAATGATCAGAATGCAAAGAGAAACTTTGAAGAAAAAAGTTGTGTCAACGGGAGTCGAGCCCATGACCTCACGGTCCGCGATAACAGATGCCGGGTACGCTATACACTGCGCCACCATCACAGACGCTGGAGACTTTCAAAACTCGCCTTTTACGTTTCACACTTTCCTCTCGTAGTGTCTTGGTTGGCGGGGTGGTCTCGGTGTCTGGAAGCGGTACACTCTTACCACGGTAACGTATAAATATACCGATAAAAGTGAGTAACGGATAAAATAACAGTTACATCGTTCGTATTTTTGATGTTTTCATTATTTCCGTCTCGTTCTATTGGTTACATTGCCGAAATAAACTGCGAATGGATGCGTTTATCGGTTACCTCGGAAGTTTATCCGTTACCCCGGCATGTAACTTACATATTGTAACCCATGTGTAACGCATACACTTTTTTGGTAACTTATAACCGAGATTCCAAGGAGACCTAACTAATGGAGTGGAAGTTCGCAAATTACACATGAGCAAAGTGCAGGATAAGTTGCCTTCGTGCCCGCATGGTTAGTCTGCCTAATAAGAACGTGCACATTACTGAGTTACAAATTATGCCTCAAGGCGCCTCACTCGAGGAATAAGCAGGATGCCATACCGGAACTAGCCCGGAGGCAAATGTTGTGCGACAATAACGACGAATATTGCAAGACTTACAATAACCGACTTCTCGAGTATCACAAAATCAGCGCTCTTCTCACACATGTGCCCTTGTATATCCGTATGGGAAGGCGAAAGCCATCTTTTTCTTCTCCGTCAATGTATTCATTCTCCCCCGTCCGCCTGCGAAAGTTTTATGCACCTAATGTGGTTTTGGACTGCCTCCAGGACGGGATACATTGCAAGCTTTCTGCACTTTCCCTGGTTCTGCACCGCCTCCATGATCGGCTCACTTTTTACTAAGCGATGACGTCATGACGTCATTACGTACCGTGATATTGTGTGACGTGGTGGGGACGTTATAGTGGCGCAAGGGATGCTCATCGGCGTCCCTGCCGAACGTGGTCTGCATCCTACAAGGACGCTTCGAAGAGAACGTGTGCCTCACAGCCCAAACAACGCGACCCTATTCACTTCGACCGCATCGCACTTTTCATTGACGTCACTTTGTTAGCCATCTTGGAGCACAACCTGGTTGAAATGCCGTGTAAGACGCGTGGAGTGAGAAACCGTGACATTACAATAATGCCGGAGCCCTCTAGCGTTCATTTGTGTTTCCCTTGACGCAGCTGGCGAACAGAAGAAAGCGGGAGAGCACAAAATAACACAGGGGCAGAACGACTGTGCCTCGTCCCCTACACTGACACTCTATAGTGAGATAAAAGTCACGGTGGCAGCCATCTAGAGGTACATAGCGCAGAGAACCTATCTGTGACGTCACATGAAAACTATGTATAGGATTTCCACACACCGCGCCTCACCCCCAAGCAAGCCCGGAACCGGCTGTTCGGCCCACTCGAATTGAGTAACTGTATATACAGTAACTCTGCACTCAAAATGCTTCTATTACACTCAAGCGGGCCTGAGCGCAAGCGACACTCGGCTAAAAATATCTATTATTTAAACAAACTCGGTTACGGCGCGAGCAAGCGTCTGAACAAACTGGAATGACATAAAATGTACAGAAAAAACATCTGCAATACGTCATTCGTTGCTATATTGTACATTGACACTGGTGGCCCAAAGCGCCAATTCTCCCCAGCGCGGTCTTGGTACACCGAAAAGCCACATACTGCCGCTCCATTGCCGAGGAGACTTGTGGATTGATGAAATAGGCAGTGGTCTGAAGCAACAATGATCTCTTTCGCCACGCTTCAATAAAAAATGATAGTTTCAATGCAGCATAACTCTTGCTAAAAGCGAACTCTGGTCACAAACTTTCGTTTTATTTTACTCATAATGGACGTGGTCCTGTTTAAGTGCGAGTAGCCGGATCCGAAAGTTCGAATCATGCTTCGGGGCAGAAGCAGCGGCCATCTTTCTATGGTATCTCTACATGTATTCTTGTTGCAGCGCTGCGTGTCGGGAAGGCGTTACGTAGATGGCGTCGTGATCGGTGCATGGTGTTGGCCGTGTGTGTGTTACGGTGTTACCTCGCGTCGCCGGCTTCGCGCCAAATTTATACCATTATTCCCGTTGGACGCGCTTCCGAACATATCAGCGTTGAACGTGGATTTGTTTGGAATAGCGCGCGGCCGCTGCAAAGAAGTGGGTTGTGACTGTGAACGCTACACTGTGCTCGCTTCAGCTAACGTACGGTGTGACTACTGTGATCATTGCCCCGGATCGCATGGAAGATTAGACGAACTTGGTAAGTGGTTCTTTTTCATTGTTCTGTTTTCTCTGTTTTCGGTATAGATAAACGAAAGTGTTCTCACCCGCACCTGTCGAGATTTAACGGCTGCCAGGAAAGAAAAGGAGGCTTCAGCTGTGTCCAATGGGGGAATTCGTCGCGAACGATGCCTGGCAAGGCTTTCGCCAGTTCTTTGGCGGTTTATGCGTTTGCTTTGGCCACTCCGGCTTTGTGTTCGTCGTCAGCTTCGGCAGTGCCCTTGTCATGACGTTTGTTGACATTATAACCGCGCTTGGCATTGTTTGCAGTTATTCTCAATGCGTTCTGTTTTTCGAGCTTTTATGCCGGCAACAGTGTAATAGTGTCAGCAACACGTGCTCCTTTGCAAGCACTTAGAGAAGCTACGGTGCACTGTTTGTCTATGACGTTTGTCTTCAACACTGTTTGTTTTGTATGTTTGTCTGTTTGTTTGACTGTCTTCAACGGCGACGGCGGGGTGCCGGCCTAAGGAGCTTCGCTACTAATAATTTGAGTTTTTTACAGCGTCTATGGGAGCACCTAGGGCTGGAAATGCTTTCTCTAATGTGCTGGAGAACTCCGCACAGGCCGGTACCTTTAGTAATCATGAATACGTAAAGCCAGCATTGTTTAAAATAAGTACTTACATATATAAGTAGAATAGCTGTTTTCTGTGTTTTAGTTTTACGGTATCCGCTGTACTAGGCAAGCGTAACGCCTTTCGTGCCGAGTATTCTTTGTAGAGGCTGGTTTCAGTTCCCCGAGCAATTAACGAAAAAAGAACCTGTGATGTGACGCTCCGGGCATCGCTAGCAAGCTGAATGTTGTAAATTTTAAGCAAGCGCTGAACAGCACCCATCGATTGGCAAATTACAAGAACCTTATGTTTTATTTTTTTAGCTGTTGGCCATGTTTTGATGGGATAATTTGAATCCGCCCCTTCACTGGGCGTAACTGACGGATGCCAGTGGCGCTCTCTGCGCATTTAGTTTCACTTTACAGGCGGGCTTTAAAAAAAAAAAAAAATCTGTGAGATTTAGCAAAAAAATCGAAAATATTTGGTGTAGTTCAAAAGATCCATCGTCGAATTTTCCGACCGCTGTGCCGGCGATATCGAAACTGATGGCGTCTTCGACAATTCGCACCGGTGTGCTCCGGGGCGCCTAGGCGCTACGATGATTGGACTAAACGGCGTACCAGGGCGCCCCGGTGCGCACCGTTGCGATTTGTCGAAGATGCCATTGAGTGAACCGGGTGCGTCGGAAGGGCAGTCCGTGTACTGCGTCACACCGAATCTTCCCTTTACGTAATTTCATGATGGCGCGCCGCGTGAGGACTTTGCCGCGGGAAAGACGGCGTGTCATTTGAGGGGAACGAGCCCAGCAACGGTCCTTCGCGCGTGATGTGCGATGCTTGTCGCCTTCTTTTTAATTTTGACTTTGTCTTTCCTTGTAATTTTAGCTTTGACACTCATCGCTGTCTCTGTCATTTGCGATCCTCGACCCGCAACAACACTGCTTAGCATGACGTGAGCTGTAGCGTTGAGGGGAACGCTGGCAGCGTTATCATGACCACTTTAATATCACAAGGAATGCGACAAGCACTGCACATCACGCGCGATGGACCATCAGTCGGCTTGCTCTCCTCAGATGACACACTGTTTTTCACGCGGCGAGGTCCTCGCGTGGCGCACCATCATTCAGATCACGTCGAGGTAAGTTCCGGCGTGCCGCAGCACCATCCGGCGCACCCGGTGTGCTCTGCAGTTGCGGCATCGCCGGCACCGCGGTCTGGAAATTCGAATTTTTGAATCAAATCTGCAAAAGGTGTTCATTAAAAATGAGCCACTATAACAAATGTCAGCTTTAATGGCGACCAATGTCGAATAGTTCTTAGCGAATCAGCTGGTAAACTTAATGAACATTAGTGTTCACATCTGTACAGCTGATTTTTATGACGCCTAACATTAATTTAAGCCTGTTTTCATAGGAGTGATGGTTCTCAGTGTCCTAAATTGCTTTGTTGCAGTTGTGCATCGAGGTGGAACTTCGGTTCAATGCTAACATAGCAAGACTCGAGAGCGAACTCAATGAGGGGGTAGACGTTTTCTCTGAAAAGAAAGAACGGGTCTGCACAGTGGTGGATGTTATGAAGCACATACAAGGCAACGTTGGGCAAAGTCTGATAAAGGAGGTATGTGGACACCCTCTTCAACACTAATAGTTTGCGGCTTGAGCCCCCTCGTAGATACGCAAAAAGGATTCCTTGTGCCTCTGAAAAACCTGTTTAAAATTTTTGTATCTTACACCACAACACTCCCACTTGTGGTATGTTGTAGCACTGAATATATGGTTTGCTAGTGCCAGCATTAATAGCTCGCTGTTCTCATTTTGCCCTTATTGGCACATATCTTCATATTATTCTGTGGGCAAGCACATGCATACCATACTCCGCACCACCAACGAACTTTAGTTAGTAGTTTATGTAGTCTTTAATTTCTTTTTGTAGGCGGAATTGCCTGGTGATGAACTTCAAATATCAGCGCCTCACATTTGCTGCACTCCTGAATAAGTCTGCGTTTTTGCTGGCAGCCAAGCCGAAGTCATCTCTGTCTCCACATCTGGATTACCGCGGGCACTTACTTTTTTTTGTCTTTTGGTGTATTATATAAAGAACTTACAGTATCCATTTGCGTTTTCCCAGATGCTTGCTCTTGTGCAGACAATTGCATTGCCAAGAGATAGGCCACCAAAAAGTGTGGTTTGTGGACGCCTGAATTGTTTTTTGGCCTTTCTGAAGCAGAAAAATGTAATTTAAGCTGCAGCACTTTTCTCTGATATCTGTGTTTATGTAGTAATGCAGCTGCATTACTTTATGTAGCTGTATTTGTGACGTCTTTTGTGTCTCATATTTTGTGTCTTTCATAGCTGTGGGGCTCTGACACTACTCGACGTGTCACCCTGTTTTAGATATTACATCTTGCAAAGAAGAGATGTTTAAATAAAGAATTTCGGACCTGACAGTCCTTTTTTGAGAAAATTCAAGAAATGTGTAAAGGAATACCTTGTTTGAAAAGTTCAGACAGAGTTAGGGAGTTCACTAATGGAATTGCATTCAAGTTCATTTGAAATGCCATTGATATCCGAGACATTGCCCGGAGAGCTTTGCAGTGTGATTGAACTCACCTGTTCTAATATCAGCCAGCCTAAAATAAATACAAAATATAGCTGCCACAACCGTTTCTCGTCACTGCGTGTAGTCGTGCATGTTTGCAAATGTACGCGTGCATGCAAAATTGAACACTTTTGAGGGTTAGAACCACCAACCCTCCTCCGTCTACCAGCTACGCCAATGTCGAAGGAATACCCGAGCGAGCGGCAGTATATGTGTGTGAAAAAACTGCAGCTGATTTATGTGAGTGGGGAAGCCCAGACAGTATTCAAAAGAGTGTGTTGATTTTTCAGGATACTTTAGCTACTTATATGGACATTTTTATTTGTTTTTATTGCACTCTGTTTCACAGCCAATTTTCAACGTTTAGATGATGTCTCAAGTCTAGAAATCTTGCCCACAAATTTGGTCAGCAGTGTGATTTGTCGACTTGTCGGTTCTCATGAGAGAATCTGTGTAGAAGATTGAGTAATGGGACTGAAAGTGAAGCCATATACGGGTAAAGCAGCAGTGCGAGAAAACGTCATCCACTCTTCAATGACTTGTTCAAGCGCATCGAAATGTAGGCGAAGTGATTTTATCAGACTCCCAATTTTGGCATCACAATCTTCTGTGAGAACAATTGCCAGACGTGACAGTACCATTGTAAACCTCATTACAGTGAACCTAAGGTTGGCTAAGGTGTTTCAAGAAATGTGCTGAAAATTCTCAAAAATCGCGAAAATGCGATAGTTGCTGGCTGCCTTGAAAATTGCTTGCGCTGTAGCGGCAGGCGTCTTAAGATTGTTAAAGACCATTTGGGACTGCAACTAGAGTTAAATAATTAACTTTCTAATTAGTGAAGTTAGGTGGTTCTGTCAAAGGGGTCAATTGAAGTTCCTTACGCAAAGAAGCCATCCCAGCTTTGAAGTACAGAAAAATCTGCCTCTGGTAATTTTTTTGTCGTAGTGACATTCAACCAAATTCCACGGCTTTCAAAGTTGGCATCTATTGAATTTGATAGAATTTCACTACGACACAATAATTACTACAGGCTGCTTTTTCTATATATCAAAGCTGGCATGGGTTCTTCGCATGTAAAACTTCATTTCACTCCTTTGATACAACCACCTAACTTCACCAGGTAATGAGTTCATTAGTTTATTTTTAATTACACTCCTAAGTGGGGTTTTTAACAATCTTAAGATGCCTGCCGCTACAGCGCAAGCAATTCTCAAGGCAACCAGCAAATATAGCATTTTCGATGTTTTTGAGAATTTTCGGCAGATTTCTTGAAACACCCGGTGTAAATAGAGTGCAATCAAAACTAAAGGATATCAATAGCTGACGTAACCCTTAAAAACACCTTTTTATAAGTTACATTCTATAAGTTACATTACATTATAAAAAATACAAGGCTACAGCGTAACCTATATAATATCAACAATTATAAGGGTTACAATGTAACTGATATCTGTAACCGTTACAATGTACCTTATATATGTATCGGATAAACATGATTTTGTGCACGGATAGTAAGAGTTACAAAGTTAAGAGTGTACAGGGAAGTAATGCATCATGACCGTGGCCTCCGCGATTAGCTCCTACAACGCGTTGTTGCTACGCGCCCGTCTCATTTGGCGCGTTTCCTTTAGAATAGGTGCAATTTTGTCAACGCCTTAACACACTGCGAGGTGGCGACTTCAACCCAAGCCTTGGCCTCGCTCATAGCATTCATCCATAGTAAAAAAATTGGGGGGGGGGGGTGCGAAGCATGTAGGAAACGGTGTTTCAACTACACTAACGTGAAACCTGTGGAGGGGCGACGTATGCAGTGTGCGCCGGCGTTTGTCACTGCAAGATCACTGCTAATGGGCAATGAGAGACAGAAGAGGGATTCGACACAGAGACCCGCAGCCGGCTTTTGGTTTACGTGTACGGCGCGAATCTTTATTATTCAACCATGCACAAAAGAAATCTCCCACCGGCACTACATTGCAGGTCAAGATCCAGTGCCTATATATACACGGCGGCCGGTGAACGTTTATTCAATCACGAAACTCGCTAACAGACGCTGCGTGCGTCGGCGTTGTCTCTCGCGGGAGAGGGCGTGTTCTCGTCCCTCGCGAGCTGGTAGTTCAGCGTTCATCGCAGAGAGTTTCCATAGTGAACCCTCGCCGTTCGCTCTCTCTCGCCCCACGTCGAGCGCTGAGGCGGTGGCGCCCGCTCTTGCGCTCAAGCAAATGGACCATCCCGACAGCAGACGACGATGCACGATGCACGCCGAGACCCTAACGTGCTTCGTCCCTAAAAATTTACAGCATGTCCACGGGTGAATGATGAAGAGCTTGGGGCGAAGCTCCTGAAGCAATCATGGTCTCGGGATCGGCTTCTCGTTGAGCCCGTATCGCAGCGGCGTCCTTGGCGCGCACCGTCCCGGGATGCGCCTGGCTGCCGCCAAGCGAGCGCCCGCCGCTGCGCATCGTTCATGCTCCACCAACGATCCGACACGTACGGCGACGATCCAGGAGAATGAGAGAGGCGCTCGCTCCCCGCGAATCACCGCGCAGCCCGCGCAGCAGCCAATCGGAGAGTAGCGGCACTTTTAGTGCCATCTAGTGTTGATTCACACAAGCGCCATATTGCATACAATTCTACTGGGCCAACGCCATCTAGGAAATGAGACGAGAAATGGTGATGACGACACAGATTGTGTACAGCGCCATCTAGAATATCGTCCCTGAACTGCAGTTTGTATGTGGATGGATGGATGGATGCTATGAGCGTCCCCTTTATAACGGGGCGGTGACATGTCTGCCACCAGGCTCGAAGGATAAAAAAAAAAAGAAAAAAAAACTTCCTTGTTTCATGTTGTCCTAATGCCTTATCTACATTGATTAAATCTATGTTATTATAACAAAAAATATAAATTCACAGTCCATCTCTCTGCCTCTTAAGGCAGAATAACGTTTTTTCCCCCAATTATTTATTTTTGTACTTTATCTCTACTTTTCTGCCACCAATACTCTAACCGTCTCTTACTTATTTCTATCGCGGGCGTGTTCAGCTTTCCTTTGTTGTCCCTAAAACCCAAGGCTTCATGTAGACTCGTGCCCACACGTATACCTGGGTGTATATCGCCACATTCAATCAGTACATGTTCTACGATCAGTACACTTCTATGAGACAGTACACTTCTATGAATCAGTACACTTCTATGAGACAGCGCCATCTGCCGTTTACGCCGGACAGAGATACTGCTGTTGACGCCGGACAACGGAGACGTGACAAGGTTAGACGAAGAGGATCTACGCCCCTAATACGCCCCTAATAGCTCTGCGACGCGCGCCTGCCTCGCCTGGCTGTAACCGCGTTCTCCCTTACGCTTACGCCGAGGAAAATCGCGGCCGGGCTACAGAGGAGAAAAACGCGTGTTGCAGTTCCCTCTAGTCCGGCCGTGATGTTCAATAGACAGTTTTAGCTAGGCGAGCGCAGCAGCTCTGCGGACGCAGGCTGCCATTGGAAATTGCTGGCAGCGCACGTCCGCAGAGCTGTAGCGGACGCCTAAGCAAAACTGTCTAGTAACTCTTTAACATGCTGCGGGATGGCGGCCTTAGTTCTATTTTTGCGTCCAACCAGTGGCGCTCTTCTGGCTGTCACACGGCTTTCTCTGATTACGCTCTCGACGTTAACTACTACAGCTACCACTAAGGTTTGTTTAATGATTAATCATGGACTTTAGTCGTCGCGATGGAGATTTACCACCAAGCGACAACGTGGGTGCATCCACGTGAAACATTGCTATAGCTCTCAAGCACCAAGAGACATTGTGCAAGCTCTGTTATATCAATGTACAGTAAACATTCAACTATCTCTGTATGTATACGTTTTACTTTCGTGTTATACGAATTTCTATGACGGAGGGGTCAACCACGTTTTTTAAACTGCTGTACGAACATGAAGAAAGTTTAGCGTGTGTTTTTGACCGTTTGATTAAACTACAAACAACTTCTACATATCAACAAACTTTTTTAAACAAATATTGCGGTGTGAAAAAACAGCGTTGATTTGATGTTCGAGTTCATAGCATTCCTTACGAGGCAAAACAGGCTGAAGAGGAATAAAAGGAAATGCGCTTCTTTCTTATAGCAAAACAAACGAAATGGAGAGAAAATTGTTGGTGAAGCAGGAAGGTCCTTTTTTTTCGGATTTACTGCGACTTCCGCCTTGCAATCGCCGCTCTGCGCGGCCCTCTTGAAACTTTCATCCAGTAACGCTTTCCGTCTTCCCAACTATGTGCCATTGTTGTTTTCTTTAGCAATAATGCAGTTAGAAAACGTCGTAAAAATGCCAAGGAGGGGCATCAAATTGCGACGACCAGATTGCGCGACTTCCTTCCACGCTGTTATATCTTATCACTTTTTTACTGGGGAAACCGTCTTCATTAACGTATTCGCACAAGCTTCAGCACACGCATGCTGGCATTGCGCAGTGCATACGTGAAAATATGCGAACACATCTGTCTTGGTCCTTTTGTGACTGGGCTTTTGTACGTAGATTTCTTTCCGTTTCTACGGTGAGTCTTTCGTCACTGATACGTCTCGCTCATGTTCGTTGTCTCAAAATCATGAACACCTTCGTTGTCTCAAAATATGGCACCTTTAGATTCTATGATTCTGAGACACATTCGTCATCTCAGAATCAAGGACACATTTAGAGTGTCCGTATTGTTTCGTTCTCATGGCGGGATCGATGATCGCTTCTCGTACTTATACTGTCGCATTCTCCGCCTTTGAGAGCACAAAGGGTGGTATTGATCATCTTATACCGTCGGCTGAAATCGCCTGCTTTTCCTATTCCTTTCTGTTATTTGATGCGACATGAACACATCTACATGTTCTGAACACAACCAATGAAACCGGCAGTTATTTAAGCCGTGGAAGGCATATGAGACAAATAATGTCCCCTATGCTTTCCTAGGCCTCATTGTGTGTTGATTTCATTGTCTCTAACGGAGAATCGAGCACCTAGAACAATTCTCCTTATTTGGTACTACATCTTCTGAACGTTGCTTTGAGATACTTTTGTGCTTCTCTTACAAATTATTGCTGCTGCAATTTTGATTAACTTCCTGCAACTTCCTAAACATGACGGTATCTATTGAAACAAGAAAACTAAAGACAATGCTCTACAGAAAACCGAAATAAAGCCAGCAATACTTAGATTACACTAGTCATCACCCGCGACACTGTAAAGAAGAGATATTTGTCGGAAAGGCGAGGCGTATAAGAAGTATCTGTAGCGATGGCGATGACTACGTTCACCACTTAAGCTGCCTACAGCAAACATTAGTTGAAAGAAAGTACGCACACGGCCCTCTAAACAAGGTCTACAATAAAGCCTGTAAATTAGATAGAAAGTCAACACAAGCTAGGAGAGCCACCTTAGCTCAGCGCAACTAGCCGATAGCCTTTATAACAAAAACTCAAATGCGCTATCAAACGTAAATATTATCCTCCGCAAGTATTATCCAATATTCTCAAGATATGAGGGCCTTAGAAAATTATTTCTTGAAGTACCAAGGGTCGTGTACTGCCGCAATAGGAACTTCAGGGACCTGTTAGGGTGTCTCTGGGTGTGTTGGTTTTGCATGATCCGAGGTAAAAGGCGCGAAGACAACGACGAAAAAAAGTGAGACACACACACAGGGCGTCTATGTGCGTTTCTTGGTCGGAACTAACGCACACGGCAGCCGGCCAACTTCCCACGTGCTCAAATCCATGTGAACAAAGCGTACGACGAATAGAGCGAAGATTGCGAGCCGCCCTGTATGATGTAACCAGGGCCTGTAGTCTCAGCAAAGTAAGATATGCAGAGATAGGGAGATGTCACTAAAGAAACTGCATCCTTAAGCAAGTTACTCTCTCTTCGTCAGCGGGGCTGATACGGTTCAGTAGGTCGGCAAACACGCCCTTCTGTCGAGCGGCCCAGGTCTTCAGAAAAGGTGGTTTTCTTTTTGGGAGCTTTTTTGTCTCTGGAAGGGAAAGCCGTGATCTCTGCTCTTTTTTTTTACTGCATTCTTGACTATTTGCCTTCGCTGTGGAGACAGAAGAAATCTATTTTTCCGGGGATCCGTATCTGTGCAAATGTTTGCATTGGCTGTCTCTCCATGTTTATTTTCCCACACACCGTTGCTTGCTCCGTTTTACTAGGAGGGAAAAGCTAGTGTATGCTGACAAAAGCGCCTCAATGGAATAACTTGCAGTTCTTTCACTGTTAGCTGCGTTTGCAGCATATGTGATAAAATCTTAAGGAATCAGTCAAGATTGCGTCTGTGTCACTCAATGTGTGTTTGGACGAAAGTCACCTGGCAAACTTTGTAGCAAAGGACTTCTATTTACACTGAACAAATGGGCGTAATGGGTTTTTTTCTATTAGGAAGCTGTTATTCACTCTCACTTATAAACTAATAAAGAACGACCATACGAAAGTGGATGCAATTAAAACTTTATGCCAATTCATTGATAACACAATATTGTGTGATTTTATACACGCTGCCACTGTACTGCAATGGAACAAATATGATATTTGTAGGTGTAGTTGAATATAACTAATTTTAATGACTGCACCACGTTCCCTAACTGACATCTGTTGATAGATTACTGGAAGGATTATTCCTGTTTGCCTAGAAAAAAAGAAACAAAATATTTTGCTATGATTGTGATGCCCCGTAATGCCTCTGGATTCTGGCATTGGCACCTGTTGTCTCGAAGATTGCTTAGACGCGGTCGCAGGTAAACCACATTCGCAGGTGTTGTGGTTCCATTCGACAAAAAGCAATAATGTGCTACACATTAATGTGCTACACAAGAATGAAGGGAGAATTTAGTTATTTTGACAACATTTTTGTTAGCTGCGAATTTTGTAGTATGTAAGGTAATATTTCACAGTGTTCGGTTATCGTCTAAAATTTCACGTACTCTTTTACGAAGGAACTCATGTTCTCTTCTCCAAGCGAAAGACGTATCACGACTGAATATTTACATATTGATTCGCACATGGGGTGCAAATTTATTTAAAAAAAAAAAAGCCGGCAGATCCCACGCATTGTGGGAATCGATGTAATGCGAAGCAGCCAGCAAAGAGCTGCATACGCCGGCTTGTATGTCATTGAGGAAAATGCGTGTCATGGTTTTCATGTTAACTCCTATTATTTATGTTCATCACACGGTAACGTCGCGCAATACCAACTTCGCGGTAGATCAAGCTAGCGAAACGGCCGCCAGCGCACCATGAGCGTGGCACGTAAGTCATGCTGTACATGACATGTGTGTCATGACTTTCATGTTAACTTGTTTTATTTATGTTCGTCACACAGTCACGTCGCGCAATACCAATTTCAGGATAGGTCAAACTAGCGAAACGGCCGCCAGCGCCCCATGAGCGTGGTGCGTAAGTGATGCTGTACATAACATGCGTGTCATGATTTTCATGTTAACTCGTGTTATTTATGTTCGTCACGCAGTCACGGTGCAGGATACCAATTTTGGTGCATATAAAGCTAGCGAAACGGCCGCCAGCGCACCATGAGCGTGGCACTTAAGTCATGCTGTACATGACATGCGTGTCATGAATTTTATGTTACTAGTGTTTTCATGTTCGTCACACAGTCACGTCGCGCAATACCAATTTCGGGGTAGATCAAGCTAGCGAAACTGCCGCCAGCGCCGCATGAGCGTGGCACGTAAGTCATGCTGTACATGATATGCGTGTCGTGATTTTCATGTTAACTCGTGTTATTTATGTTCGGCAATCAGTCACGTCGGAAGATACCAATTTTGGTGTATATCAAGCTAGCGAAACGGCTGCCAGCGCACCATGAGCGTGGCACGTAAGTCATGCTGTACATGACATGCGTGTCATGATTTTCATGTTAACTCGTGCTTTTATGTTCGTCACACAGTCACGTCGCGCAATACCAATTTCGGGGTAGATCAAGCAAGCGAAACGGCAGCCAGCGCCCCATGAGCGCGGCACGTAAGTCATGCAGTACATGACATGCGTGTCATGATTTTCATATTAACTCGTGTTTTTATGTTCGTCACACAGTCACGTCAAGCAATACCAATTTCGGGGTAGATCAAGCTAGCGAAACTGCCGCCAGCGCCCCATGAGCGTGGCACGTAAGTGATGCTGTACATGACATGCGTGTCATGATTTTCATGTTAACTCGTGTTTTTATGTTCGTCACACAGTCACGTCGCGCAATACCAATTTCGGGGTAGATCAAGCTAGCGAAACGGCAGCCAGCGCCCCATGAGCGTGGCACGTGGGTCATGCTGTACATGACATGCGTGACATGATTTTCATGTTAACTCGTGTTTTTATGTTCGTCACACAGTCAAGTCGCGCAATACCAATTTCAGGATAGGTCAAACTAGCGAAACGGCCGCCAGCGCCCCATGAGCGTGGCGCGTAAGTGATGCTGTACATAACATGCGTGTCATGATTTTCATGTTCACTCGTGTCATTTATGTTCGTCACACAGTCACGTCTCAAGATACCAATCTTGGTGTATATCAAGCTAGCGAACGGCCGCCAGCGCACCATGAGCGTGGCATGTAAATCATGCTGTACATGACATGTGTGTCAGGATTTTCATGTTATGACTTGTCATTTATGTTCTTCATACAGTCATGTTACGCCATACCAATTTTGGTGTACATTCGATTAACCTTGCGACCAGGAGAGCACAAAGTCGTAGGCGGCTAGATAGATAGATAGATAGATAGATAGATAGATAGATAGATAGATAGATAGATAGATAGATAGATAGATAGATAGATAGATAGATAGATAGATAGATAGATACGCTCAAAGTCGCAGAAGTTCGCTAAGAAATGCTTCGCATTTAAAAACTCACTCAAGCAAAATTATTCTGGTCTGGTCACATTCGGAGAAGCACGATGTCTTGTATATGGTTACAAAGCCAAAGCAGTAAACGACGTCAGGTGTCTTTTTTATTTTCATACAAACATCGTTTCAAGTGAAGCACCCTCGTGCAGGCTCTGACGATGGTAATGTCAGCACAATGAAATAAATGAGTATTACAGAAAAACGTGGGTTTTTATAGAAGCTGTGATGAGCGGGAGCCTTGAGAATTATTGGCTACTGGCATAATTTCTGACTTCACCATGACTTTGTACCGAAGAATACGAATTGGAATGTGGGTTGCATTTGCCAGTGACCGGTATGCAAGTCTTCTCGGTAGTAAGTGGTTTAGTAGGGATGAGTAGGGTCAGAGCGTCATAATTCATTCGCATGGTGTATAGGCCACCGGTGCTTCAGTTCTTCCGCCACTGTGCGCCTTTTCTTTTGATGGTCGGCGCTTGTGTTGTCTTTTTCCCTTCTCCTTCTACCGTTGGCACATTCATTTTCTTTCATGTTGAATCTTTACCATCTAGCTCAACTTTCTGTCGTTGTAAGCTCATAATTGGCTCAATATATCACTTTCGAACAATTCTAGTGTAACGTGGTTTTGTGATTACGGATCACGGTAATTTTCGTAGATTACTCACCTCTTGAATTGAAAGTCAGCTGCTGTATAGAACAAAAGAAGAATAATCTTCAGAAATAACCGTTATGTGAGTGCTCCCCTCTCCAAATATGTGCTTGAAGACCTTTTTTGTGAGGCAGTCATCGGCATTTCCTTTCCGGCAGCGCCGCTTCTGTCGTTGTTCCATAAGGCACCAGCCCTTTTAAGCTTGATCCCCTTTGTCCACCTGCTTCGAGAAGATTGAGAGCCCTACAACATTTGACTCGATCTTCCGGGTATGATGAAGAAGAAAGAAAGCTTAAAAAACAACCCTAGTATAGAAAGAACAACGACATCGCCAATAACGAAAAACCGAGTGTCTCTCGCAAGCAAAGTTGGTCATCTGGAGAAATATATCTAGCTAGGTCCTCGTAGAAAACAGCCATTATTATTGCTGTGATTGCCCTTTTTTGTTGGTAGAATTATTGTTTGCGTTGGGCGAGGTCCTAACAAGAGCAGAGCGAAGCGTGACAACATCCTTCACTTCCTGGAACTGATCACGACCAACACAATGTCCCTTCCTCCATGTTAGCACTGGAGATAAAGTGAAGTTACGGGAAAAGGCAGAGGAAGCGACAGTATAGGATGCATTGCCTACGCGGGCTTCCTTGTTCAGCTTTTCTTTAGGGATGTGAGATAACATGGTCGCTGAGTGTCCAGCGGGAAACGATTTATTTTCTTATATGCCTGCCTAGAAATCTCATCATTCTTTTGTCATTCGATTTTCGTCGTTCAAATCGTTCGCAAGGCTTTCTCATCTTTTGTCCTTGAGGATGACATGAAACAAGAAAAAAATGATTGCTGTCGTTGGGCAAGAACAAGCTACATAAGAGGGTTCGGCTGTGCGTCTTTGAGAAAGAGGAGAGCAGAAACAGTGTGACGTTGTTTTCATAGAGTTAGAAGTGATCTAAATAATCTGCGTTTTTGGAAGGATATCTGATGAGATGGTTTTCAATACCAAGTAAAATCTCTGCATCAAATCAATACCCTCATCATGACCTTTTTGTTTATTACACTTGCTCATGTTTTCCGGCATCACAAACTTTCATGATTTCATAAATTTTAACGAAGGGGCGTCACAGCTGAATCTGGTCAGGATTCAGCTGTCAGGAAATGATCTGGAATACACAAATTGGCCGCTTATTCTTAATGTGTGATGTCTAGTGCTCATCCTTTTGTTCATTCAGCCATAAATAGGCTCAAAGCACTTTTTCGTCTGTCGCGCTTCCTGAAAGAAGTGCCGCAGTGGCTGTCCTCGAGTTTTATTTCGTACAGTTAATGAAAAGAAAATCACGGTTTCCTTGCACACAGCGCGAAAGAAACAGATAAGCGCCAAACACTTTTTCAGTATTAACAGCAACCTTTAAGTTGGTAATTAAAAAGTTTATCAACAAGTTGAGGAAATTAGTCGTTTCAATGTAACTTTAGCAGCAATAAAGGTTTGCACCTCAGCCTAGCGCTTATTCGCGAACACGACAGGTGCCTTGTTGCCATAACAACATACATTTTTACCTGCCTTTCTATCATAATAATTTATATGTTTTGATAACAGCCTACATTTTAACGACTGTAGGACTGGGTACACCTAAGAAGCTATGACAATGAAAGCGTCAGCCTTGCGTACCGGTATCGGCCGTGGCGTTACGCCTCACTGTCATCTCCACGTGCGACGATGCACAGCTAAACATGCAAGCGGTGAAGTTTCGTTGCGAAGAAGTGTTAAAATGCGCTCGTTTCACCCCAGAGCTTCACAGAAACGAGTGATGAGGTCATGCTTCAGGAGTTCGCCGTGTAGTGCAGTTATTAAAATGTACTGTAGGCTCGTTTTCTTCGAAGGTGTTTATCGCTGTTCTGTCTACGGCTTGTTTAATTATAGGAAAGGCCACAGTGACGCACAAATCTTCACTGTCACTTCTTGTAAATGTTCTGCGTAAAACTTTTGAGGCAATGCCGTATAGGCGTATGTTGAGAGGTTGATGGGTAGCTTGATCCACGTAAAACATTATGTTGCTTTGTATAGACTGAATCAAATGCGTGTTCTCAGAAAACTATCGGTGATACAACATTAGACACAGCCAATC
Source organism: Rhipicephalus sanguineus (assembly GCF_013339695.2). Classification (NCBI taxonomy): domain Eukaryota; kingdom Metazoa; phylum Arthropoda; class Arachnida; order Ixodida; family Ixodidae; genus Rhipicephalus; species Rhipicephalus sanguineus. The sequence goes on along the minus strand of NC_051180.1, from coordinate 123,204,433 downwards.
CTTGAGAGAGCGTTTCATCTGCATGACTAAAAAATGCAATAACACATTGTTCCCTTTCTCTAAGTTACAAAATTGAGCGTTTTAGAACAATGAGCACTTGTGCAGCTTAATACCATGACAAATATCTTTATATGCCTGTCTGATCCATCCCAGCCTGCGGTTTTCGATCGGCGTCCCAAATTCTCCGTGTATGTGTTCGTGATTCCATTATTCGTGCGGTGGAGTGAGCCGCTCAAAAATGGCTGCTCTAATAGTGCAGCCAGAAATAATGATAATTTATTCATGGGATGGGCGTATGAGTGTCCTGTGAATGATTAAACTCATGGTTTATTCCACTGAACGTGTTATGGAGCATGAAAACTTTAGTAATATGCTGCGTGGTGGCACATACCAGTGTTGTATATTGAGTAATGATTTCTGCATAGGCATCGTACAAAGAGCAGCACGCTTCGCAAACTAACACTTCCCAAACTATGCACGGAGAATAAACTTTATCTTGCGAAGTGGCAGTGACAAGATTACAACGAATGTTTGCGTTGTTTTTTAGCTTGGACATTCGGTGAGCGGTTGCACTTCTCGCAAATCACACCTGCGAGTACCGAACGTCTTTTAGGTGAGCGAAGAACCAGCACGATCATTAGCATCTGTGTTGTGTCCTAAGATTTTACAGCAGATTACTCCATGCATTTAGTTTAACGAGAACGGTGTGTAATGAATTTATGGGTGTCTAGTACCGATTGCTGTGGTTTCTGTGGCTCTAGCATGTTTCTTTATTCTATGTTTTTTTAGTCTTCCGTTCAATATATTCTACGTGCATCACTATTGCAGTCACTGTATCTATCTTCTGCATTTCTTGCTTCATCTTGGCTTTATCAGCCCCAGCTGTGGCTAGCAAGGGGCTTGGCTGCGGTGCTCATTGTTCCTTTTCGCTCCTCATTTGCCTGCCATGCATTCCTTCCCTTGCGTCCCTGGAGACTATCCCGAAGCTAAAGCCTACGGTACGAAGCCTGGGCGAGCACAGAATGACATTCGTTTCAGTGACTGTTTACCTTATAAAGCGTACACGGCGTGAAATGGTCGCATCTTTCTTAAAGTTCAGCGTTCGCTTCTTCTGAGTCACAACACTACTGCGGAAGAAGCGAATATTATTGGGAATTATGTGTAGGCCTATTCGAAGCGACGAATTCCCGCCAGCATGGTTTCATGCCCTGATGGGAAGTACCCTTTACCCAGGGGTCTCAAGCAGATGTGCGGGGCCGCATTCAGTTCGTGGACGTCTTGCTAGCGGCCCGGCTAGCACATGACCGTCTTTATCACACATTTCTTTTTATTTTCCTAACGAGGGCACCGAAGTAAGGGGCTAGTCAACGTTAATGAGTTGGCTCATGCCCGGGCGCGAGGTCTTGCCGGCCGCGCCGGGAACTGGGAAGCCGGTGTGCCGGGTGGGAGTGGTGACGGGCTTGGTCTGACTTTATCAGAGGTCGACTCCCTCCCCCCCTTCCCTTTAGGGACATTCTCTTCACCTTCAACGAGATGAATAGCTACTACCAGATGAGTCGCAGGGCTTTCCCCTTACCACACCGAAACCTCACGATACCTCAGGCCATGACTCGCAGGCTATCCCACACTTTCCGTCTTCAGTAGGTAAACGGAAGTCTCCCCTCTGTGTCCCGACTGTGGTGCACATAATCTTAAGCACATGATCTAGGAGTGCCCATTTTTACAGCCCCACACGGACCACGGATTAACGGAAGAAGCATTTTATTAATTTCTCAAAAGCTACCACTGGTTTGATCAACTCCGAGCTGTCCAGAAGGCCCGCGATGCGGCAGAGGCTTGGCCTCCTTGTCCCAACGTGAGAGCGCCCTGCAGTCTTGCCCCTATAATAACGGGGTGAAGATTCTACCGGACCCGAATAAAGTTTACTACCGACCTACTAGCATGTTTCGGAATCCACCCTTGTGGTCACCATGTGCTAAAACGCAACCATAGAGCACAAACTCTATATTTCAGAATCGGCGTCCAGATTTCAACCATTAAGGAGATCATTGTAGGCATGTTTCTCGAAACCTGCCCATAAATCCCCTTCAGAAGCGACTCACATTTGAAATATAGAAAAAGCCTTCTTTCAAATGGCAACACTACCTGAAACTTTGTTCAAAACTCCCCGTCCTCCTTCTTTCTACAACCTTCTTCACTGCACACGCCCTTGCGTCAGACTAAATTTGGTGACTGCGGCCCGCTAGATCAGGTGAACGTAACTCCTGAGGTGAGCTTCATGTGTTTTCTGGACATAATATGTTAGTTCCCTTATTCATAGTGCCTATCGCTACATTCCACGTGCACACTCTTTAAACACTGCAACATCATAAGGTCTATAAAGGAATAGATGTTACTGACATTTATAGCTTGGGATTAGCCTGAAAAGAAAAAATAAAATAAACAAAACGCGTATCGCCAGCATGACAATGCATTACTTAACTTATGCTGCACTTGCAATCATTGAATGCGGGTGCTTCAAGAGCTGCGTGACACGAATTGCGAAATAAAGAGTCAGAAAACACTTACTTTAGGCATCACAATAAATGTGCTGCTTCTCAAAACTGAGCTATGTTGTCATGCTATGATTTTCGGTCATTTAAAAATTTATAAACACAAATATTTTCGATAAGACATGCCGGAGCAAAGAAACATTTTTAAATTAGTCATTTGACCGCGACACTACCAAAGCGTTTATACAGAGGACATTATAAAATAATGTTCATGGCTCTTTGCAACTGTTTAGCAAAGCAGGAAGCCGAATTATGCACTATAATATTTCTTGCAATATCGCTTGACGTTGTTCATGCAAAAACCTTGGGTACATTTCAGTATAAATATCAGCCCTGTGGGTCGGCGGCTATCAGCTATAATTTGCAGTAGGTGATGTTTTTTTCTCATTCTTTCAATAGACCAGTTGAAGAAAATAACTCTGCATATAGTAATGGATACTGAACTGCTCTATGACTTACCAAGATCCTAGGGCAATGCTAGCCCATAACCGTGCTGACCACACAAAGACAGAGGTTCTCAAAGAAGTAATATAGCACGTACCAACCTCCAGAAAGGCGTGCTTGAATGGCACTCCTCAGTTAAGACGATTTCTGTTCTTCGGCATGAAACGTATGGCTTTAGAAATGTAGCTGAGACTTTGCGTTATGAACATTCCTATACATTCCCCAATTTTAGATCGTTCTTCGAAATTAAATATCACGTTAAGTTCTTTGCGCGATCCTGTGTTCCAAATGAATTTGCACTCGAGTGTAGAGGGTTGTTGGAGTTCACAAAAATTATTTGTTTTGCAAACGTCGTAACATCTACCGTAGGCTTAAAGGGACGCTACAGTGAAACTACGAATCGGCTTAGTTTGATGAATTGCAGTCTGAGAACCCTTACGCCGCAAATTTCACCTTCATTGGCTTATAAATAAAGAAGAAAATCAAGGTCACAGTTTCATTTTTAAATTTCACCCCGAAACCACCGTATCTGACGCCACGGATTTGAAAGGGAGCTTTTTTTTGTATTTTCGCGACATTGACTGAACGAAATTTCTTGAAACTTGGTATGTTAATTCGATGGTCCATTCAGAGAATAATGCAATTCATTTTTGCTGATAAGGAACTACATCCCATCAAAATTTATGACGTCACAACGTTTGGTGCGGGAATTTCGAGGTGGCGTCGCCACTCGCATTTTGTTTTTGCTCGCTTTCACGCTTACCAAGCGTCTTCTCGCGGCAAGCGTTGTGATTTTGGTATTCTGAAAGAGCGATTTACAAACACGAGAACAATCGATTTTTTGATAGTGTCCCTTCAAGCGTTATCCACGAAGTGTGTTGAACTCTACGGGGATACAACCACTTCAGAAGCAACGTTACGTTTTAACATCCTGACAGCTATTAGATTCAGGGGAAATTAACACCGTGGTTTATATTTGCTTTTTGGGTCGAACGTTGTACATTACTGTCTCCGTTTATGTGGTGATGTAGGCGCACACGAGAAATCGTAAAGATCACATCGCTTTTATAGAACTGCGCGGCCTCCAGCACTTCAAGCTGTGTCTGATTTCCGATAATGATAATTCGTTTTCGAACTCACCGTTGTTCTCTTGTTGTGTTTCCTTCTTTATTTTGTTGTTGGAATGATCGATCATTGTTTGCTGTATCCCCAGCCCTCAGGTCCGGCACGTACCGGGGTTTTCGAGGACGGTGCTGTTTCATCTCTTGGAAGCACGCGGGGAAAAAATCACAGCCTTCGTGGATCTGCGATGGGACGTGTACTTGGATGGAAAGTGGGCAGCAAGCAATGTTAGTGAGAGCCACGCGGATGCCATTCACATAAAAAGAAGTAAAATAAGAAGAAATGGCTGTCAGAAGGATGAGATATGTTTGTGGGAATGCCGCGGCTATCTCGCACTGAATGTTAATAATCTGGTTACTAACTCGGAAGGATCAGCAATTCTGTAAGGAACGTGCTTCTCGGTCAATTGGGTGGAAATTGATGCAGCCTGCGGGCAGTAAAACATCAATTCAGGCTATATATGCATGTACGTTGACGCGGACTATCGATGCAGCGCGGAGAAAAAAGGAACGTGGACATGCATCTCCGGTTTGAAAGAAAAAAAAGTGAGAAAGTTTCACTCGGGGAAGCTAACGAGGAAGGGCTAATTGGTCGACGAAGTATTCCCGATACGAGCTGCACTCCTCAAAATGTGTTTCGTGGAAGCTCGAATTTACCGACGCTTTTCCTCCTCCGATGCACAGCGAATGGGGGATGTTGCAATCGTGGTTTGGGACGTCGAGGTTTGTGAGAATGAACGTAGCACATGGCAAACGTACTTGAAAGGCAAAATCAAAGTGTTTCTCTGCTCCATACTTGTATATAGACGTGTAGTCATCGCCAAGACCTACATTATAATTTTCGTAATTGGTATCGCTCGTTCGATGACTCAGGAACAGGAAAAAGATAAGAGGCAAAGGGGATGTAGAGGCCGAAAAAAATGTGACTTGTAGGTTTTCTAAATGTTTATATTAGGCTATAGGCGTTCAGAACTTATACATCATCTCAGAGCTGTCCAGAGGGCCCCCAGCGCGGCGGAGAGGCTCAGCCTGCGAGTCCCAACGCGGGAGCGTGCCGATGCGCTGCCACCTTGAGCGGCAGCATCACTCAGGGCCTAATATAGTTCTCTGTCTGTCTATCTGTACCCACATGAAAGTGTCATATGGAAGGGTCATATCTGAAAAAAAAAGTAGGTTATGTGGATATTGAGCTAAGTTTGTGATTGGAAATATGTATCTGATAATGCGGCTGTCGTACTAATGTGGACTGCGCTTGGTGTATAAGCCTTGACGTTTACCCAAATTATAAGGAGAAACCACCAGACAGGTCTGGTATCGTGAAACTCTCCGTTATTCTATTGTATTGTTGCATTTATTTGTGACTGTATGTGTACAAACCAATAAATAACCAACGTTTCAGGGTGAAATGCCTTATAGGTTTGTAGTGACCGTTGTCTCACTAGTTGTCGTGGATCGCGTGAAATAGTGTGACGCATCTTCGCAATAAGCAGGACATATTCTTGAGATTTTATTCCTCTTGAGATTTTATTCCTCTACCCGCGAGTAGAAGCGCACGAGCGCTGCCGAAAAACGCGGCTGAAGAAGAGATCACGCCAGCCTGACATTTCCATCGCATGGAGGGCGCATGCGATAGCACCCCACGTGCGTAATTTGCCGTCGATTTCTCTTGAAGTGAGAGGAAGCGCCCCACCTATCTTTCGTCGGGTGAACGAGCTTGAAGAAACTAAAAGGGAGGGTGGGGGGGGGGGGGGCTGCGTCGCTCGAACAGCAACTGCGCACATAGATCGTAAGGGCGCAATCACGAGCGCTGGCACGCGCGCTATCTCGGAAGAGATCAGCAACGGGCTCGTATGACCAAATACGTTCTGTGCTCTCACCGTTTCGCGTTGAGAGGACAGACACCACGAAAATCATTTCTCTCCCTGAAGCGGCCATATTTCCTTACACCAATAGTATTAGTAGCGCACACATTATTGAATATGAGGTTTCTGGGCAAGTGGGTTGGATCCTCAGTACAGGGCCTCACTGGCCTTCGCTACTCGCCGCGATTGGTGGAGGAGAGCCATGTGGCTCTTCCGATCCTTGCTAGCAAGTCAGGTCTTCCACTATCGTGTTCGAGATGTTGTCCTCAAAAGCGCTTTGTAGAGTTACGCGACATCGGACCCAAAAGAGTTAGCTGCGAGCCTTACTTTGTATAACATTGCTGTTTGTTGCTATCGCATTCATTGCTTCGCCCTGGCGGCGAGACTGTGATTTTTTACTACGTCTGCATGTCTGCGAGAGCAGGGGACGATGGGCACGTAGGACTGAGCGCAAGGCGCAAAGACACGTTGAGCTTTATGTGATTTCCTCTTACGCGCTGTCAAACACGCGCACTTAAGATAGACATTTAACGCGCCTTTGCACTCACTTTCCTTTCCAGCAGCAGCCCTTTCTCTTGCCTCCTTCGCCGCAAAGTCGCACCATGCAAAGTGAGCAATAGCGAGCCTGTCATATTCGCTGACCGGAAAGATATATCACTGCGCGGCGCTCAGTAACGAGCTTTTCTTTCTACTCGCTTGCTGCTCATTTGGTGGTATTCCGACTTCTCTTTTTCCATACGAGTTCCTTAGTCACCATATCTTTGCTTAAATTTTTGGCACTCCTGGTCTTGCTTACGCTGTAAGCTCATCGCCCCGTTAAATCATGTTTCTGTCTACTCGCCAGTGTCATTTAATTTTCATTTAATTTTCTTTTCTGTGTACGCTACAAGGCTTGACTGAGGAACGGAAGCGTTCGCGAAATTTATAAAGGAACAGAATGCTTGGGGTTTGAAGAGGATAGCCCAGACTTTCACTCATTAGGTTTTCCAAGAATTGAAGTGCACTCTACTGGAGTCGTTCGAGTCTTACATAACTAATGCTTCTTGGAGCCATTTTGAAGCAATAATATTAAATTCCTCGTACGGAGATGGCTTCAGCTCGCGCTCGCGCTCTTGAATTCGAGAAAAGCCCATATTGGAAAGTATGCGCTGTGTTCAGTCGACTCGAATGAAGCTTTTGTCCATTGTCATGATCTCGAAAGGACTGTCCCGTCCGGTTGCTGGCATAGACCTTCTTTTGTGCATTTGTTGCTTTTTTTTTCATATTTAAGAGGATGTTCTGAGATATATACAGCATCTTTTGAACACATTATTCACCACAACGTTTCTGGCTCAGTATGCACAACGAATATGTGCTAGCTCCAGGCGTACTTCTGGGTTGCATGTGCTCTAATGAAGTGCCAGATACGAAAAAAAAAGAAAGAAGGAAGGACAGAAAGATGTAAAAGAAGACAGTATTTGCGAGCTAAAATATGTATACAATCCAATTGTTTAATCCTATGACGGAGAAATATTCGGTAGGGGCCAATGGCAGTGCCTTCTTCTTGATGCTTTCTTGACTGCTTTTATTTTTTTTTTGGGGGGGGGGAGTAATTTCATTGTAAAAAAAGAAAAACAAGAATGCAGAGCAGTACAGTTCTTCGAAAGAGAGGGAGAGAAAGAACTGAAATAAACGGTTATGTTGGCCATATTCGTTTCTTGATTCTCGGTGTCGCCACAAACCTTTATAGAAGTATTACATAATATACTGTTCACTGTCAGTAGACATCCTCATTAAAGCACTTATTTTGCTTATAATTGTGCGCTCTTGTTGTGGTAAAGCATAATGCAGAAGTAGCGCGATTCATACATATACCTTGAGAGCTACAGCCTGACCAATTGATAAAAAACCTCTGCATGGTTGGCTTATGTAAAGAACACAATGAAAAGGTTTCATCGCTTAGTAGCTATTGTCTTGGTCGTACTGTAGTACGTAGATTGTTCTACCTTTTTCTAGTTTTGTCGCTCTCAGTATTTTATAGCTTATAACTATTATCAAGGTATCAGTGGGCGCATTACGGGCCTAGTGTATCTGGCATCACTCTAAAGTTGTCGTAGATTATGTAGCAAAATACTTTGAATTTGTTCAATAGGTTCGTACGCACTGCAAGAAAGTTCTGTTCTTTCTCGTGCCTAGAACCCCGCCTCTGAGAGCTCTTGAATGTAAGCGAATAACTTGTTGTAAATTGGTCACTGCCAAGGAAAAACATTTATTTATTTTATTTATTTGATACTGTCAACCCCGTGCTTGGGGTCATGACAGGGAGGGTGTCATATTATACATCGAGTTCGCACAAAAAGAAAAATTCAAAAGCACATAAAAAATAATACATGAATAACCAACAACAGAAAAATGCCAGCAAAAACGCATCATCGGCGCAGAATGCTATGGTTTGGGTGCATTGCATTAGCCCTATGTTAAGCGTGTCATGCGCAGCATCAGTGAACATTTTAGTGCCTTTAAATAAAATCTTGGTCGGCCAATTTTTGGCTTCTGACCGATTCGCTTTATGATACCTTATGCTACGCTGTACGAGAAAGACTGAAAATTGATGTTAAATGAAATGAGACCACGCACGAACACTAAGCAGGCATAACCTCTTACTCGTTGTTGATTCGATATTCACGCAAGGCATCATATTTCATGAATTTATGACGACCAGGCAATTTCACATGGAAGCGTGGATGTAATTGTAGAGCAGCTTATGTTTCACTTTACGCTAATAAAGATTTTAAAATAAATGTTGCGCTATCCGATCAGGAAAAATACATGCAGCTGCGTCTTTCAGTGAAGCCTTTTATTCGTTCTGATAAATAACTTTACATGCACCTAAGAGGCGCTAATACTTGCGAAATTGCGTATAAGGATGCCGCTTGGGGAAATAATCGATCGATCCATAACTAACTAACTAACTAACTAACTAACTAACTAACTAACTAACTAACTAACTAACTAACTAACTAACTAACTAACTAACTAACTAACTAACTAACTAACTAACTAACTAACTAACTAACTAACTAACTAACTAACTAACTAACTAACTAACTAACTAACTAACTAACTAACTAACTAACTAACTAACTAAATAAATAAATAAAGTTTATTTTTCGTTTTGTTACAGTATGCCCTTACAGCAGAATTACGCATAAGTGGTATTCAAATGCTGGAATAATAAATTTTGGCTGTGAATTAACCGCAGGTATTTGTAATGGGCAGTTTTTATCCTGGTGTTCTGCATACAGAAGGCAGATTTGGGAAGCGTAGTCAATGCGTGACACTAGAAATGAAGTGATTATACGTATGCAATTATTATTAACGGGCTGATTTCACGAAGCCTTACGTGGAAAATTTATTTTGTTGTGGGATGGCTAGAAGCACCGCCACCTTGACAGAACTTGTTAGTCCGTAATGAAGTTTATATAGCCGCGTAAAACGAGCTGAGAAAACCAGAAACACATTTCTTTACGAAACAATGCATTTTATTATTGCGCTGCAAGCACAGCCTTCCGCATGATTTCACGATAGCGGGGCCATGTTTGTTGCGCGGGAAAAGCTCCACCGTAGCTGCTTTATCATACAAAATGGCCATTAACGCCAGGCACAGGAGTACAGCGAGTGCCGCTTATCAACTATGTCAACTAAGACAGCAGACACGGAGTCGTAACACTTTCTCTCAAGCTGCGTGTTTCTCCTTACAACAAATATAAGTGCACTATAGTGAAAAGTCTACTTCCCTGTTGCACATCGCATTTTTGATAGCATATTTTGCAGATGTTAACTCTTACAGGCTTTGTTTGAAGCGGCCCGCTGCAGACGGGTGGGATGTCCTCGTTTGTCTCATTTTCCTTTTAGCTTATCATAAAGGTTGTTGTCACGCGAACATTGAAAATATTACTGCAATGGGCGCGCAGATCGTTATGATCTGCACCTAAATGCTACATGGAAAACAATCCTCGCCTGCAAAGCAATATTGTTCAAACTACTATTATTGATATACTCCTTATCTTAATCGCACATAGTTTATTTCATTGCTTATCGACGTGCAATCAGTAGCGGGTGAAACCAAGACTTATGGCTAAGTGCCGAGAGTGTTTCAGCAAATAGAAAAGAAATAACCACGGCTGCAAATTTCATTTCGCGCATGGCACAACGCCAGGCAAGCTATAGGCAGTTTTTGCAGATTACCCAGGTAGCGGCGCTTCCATCATAAATACTGCGCAATTGTACCACCCAGCCACGTTCTCCAATGCTCCCTGTGTACATCTAAGAACACGGCGAGAGGTAATAGCTTGTGTGCTATTTTGAAATGGAACATATACAACTTGATCGATGACGTGGACAAAAAATTTCCATGACGTCAAAATCCAGGCGTGGCGTATAAAGGGAAAAAATTGGCGACATATCTGCGTGCTTCGCTGCAAATGTCGTCTAAAGACGATAGAAGAGGCGCTGCGTTAGGTACGGACGTATTGCCATCAGGCAATACGCCGGGAAACATGTGTGCTGTGTTGCGGGCTGGTAGTCCCGGCGCAGCAGAAGGCGAAGAGCGGCGGTGACCAACGCGAGCGGCGGGGACGCCAGCCAGCCCGAACACGCGGTTTGGCGCGAAGCGCGGAAGCAGAAGAAACGTCCGCACTCAACGAGTACTCTCCACACACTCTTTTGTTTACACGTCGCCTGGGTAAAACAGGAATGCCAGAGCGGCGCGCCATGACATTCGAACTGAACCGAAACCGAAACACCACAATGAGCTCGTGCAGAGGGCACGGAGGAAGGCAAGTTTCAGCGCAGTCACATTTTCAGCACAGCTTAAGAAACTAGGGTCTCTAGAACTACGTATCTATGTATTTTCCATTAAAAGAACACACCACCTAATACTTACATAGTGATGTTGCGCCTCAGATATGCGTAATGTTTGCTTTTGATCAACAATATACGCAAGTATGATGCTAGTCAGCCGTTCAAGATGGCTGGCCCTTGGGCAAGTGGTTCAACTTTGGCCGGGTGGCTGAATCGAGTGACGTGCCGACAAACAGAAAGGCAGACAGAAAGACAGACCAAAATTTCTGCGTTTAAGTTCCCCAAGAAAGACTATCGTCTTTAAAAACTTAAAACAGTATGAGCGGGGGCAATTACTTCGGTGAGGAGACCACCACTTTAAGAAATGTGTTATAGTGACGGGGCAGCAGTGACTATACAAGTGCGAGAAAGCAACCGTCAGGCTTATGAAGCATTTCTTAAACTTGAGGGGTTTTGCGGTGTCACTTGGGTGCACGTAGCATAGGCTTCAGTCACCGCTATTGAATAACTGTTTCCCCGTCATCTTAGTACAGTTGTGAAAGTGACGGCAACTGTCGCCGTAGTCAATTCTGCATAGGAATGCGTGTACACAACATTTTAGTGGATGCCCTGTATTCACACGGAGAGAGAGTGAGAGAATGAGAATAAGAGAAAGGCAAGGCGGTTAACCAGGGCTGAGCTCGGTAGGCTACCCTGCACTGGGGAAGGGGGAAGGAGTGTTATAAAGGAGGAGAGAAAAGTCACTGTTTCAGTCGACGCAACAGTTACCAGGAGACAAATGGAGGGTTTCACTAAAACAAAAAAAGCTTCGTCTCTTATTACACGCAAAGAAAAAAATAATGAACTCATAAGAACATCACCACTGATAAGAAATACAAAAGTGAGTTAAAACGTTAATGTGGGTTGCCAAAGCGCGTACCAATGAAAATGCTCGGTTGTTTTACACTACTACGACAAAATCTGGGAGGCATATGAATGCATTTCGCACCATGATAGTGTTACATGTAAAAGTAAAGGATATATGATAACTGTTGTATGCATGGTGTGCGTTAGTAATAGTAATATGGGTTAAGACGTCCCTAAACCGAGGGACGCCGTAATGGTGGGCTCCGGAAATTTCGACCCCCTGGTGTTCTTGAACGTCCGCCTAAATACAAATACACGAGCCTCAAGCACTTTCGCCCGCGTCAAAAATGCGGCCGCTGCGGCCGGGATTCCATTCCGCGACCTGCTGGCGAGCAGTCGAGCATCATAACCAGTAGACCACCGTGGCGGGGCGGTGTTCGTAAAATTTCTGGTTAGGGTATTTATCTCAGATGCGAATGTTTGAATCTAAACAATTTTTTTATCCAATGTAGAGTAAAATACCTTGCTACTCTATCCAGTTTCCATTATCGTGATTAATTTTTCAATTTTAAAGATACATGGACGAGTTGGCAATGGTTCATCAGAATGTGGCAAATAAAAAGGTCACAACAAGCGCTCACTCACAACTGAGTTGCAACACAGCGCTTGTTGAGTGTGTGTTCGAGTTTCTATTTCGGATTGTTGGGTCTTTCTGACAGTTTTCTTAAAACCTGGCAAATTACCCCCCAAAATGTTGATATTGTCACGGGGTCATGATGTCGACGAAGGCAGCAGTCGACGTGTACAAAGTGTCCACAGTGAAACTCTTTGTTTGGCCGAACATGTGGCCGGGAAACGGAAATTCAAACTACAGGAATACATACTGCAGGCACGTAGCCAGGATTTTTGTTCGGGGGTCAGGGGGCCCAAAGCCTAATTGTTCGAAACGAAGTGTTTTCATGACAAAAAAAAAAAACGTTGCCCGAGAATATAGAAGGTTGGACGAATTTCGAGGGGGGGGGCTGCCCCCCCCCCCTTGCCTACGTGCCTGATACACTGTACCCTGATAGCGGCGAACAGAGCGTCAGCCGTCGATAATCTGAACGGCGGCAAGGCGCGTCGGCATTTACACCTGCGGCATCGAGCATTCAAGCCTTGTCGCGGGTGGCGGCGTTATACCCCTGTCACACTGGAGGTTTTAATGTAATTAGGTTCGAATGTCATTCAGCGCAACGAATGCCATTCGATCCATGGCGGTGCTACACAGGAAAAAGTAATGTCATTCGTTCATGATATCAATGTCGATAATTCAGAAAAAAATGGCTGGAAAATTTGAGGGAGGTAAATGTAGAGTGGCATGAAAGCGAAGTTCTTTATTTTAAAAGGCATGTGGGAAGTCGCATTGCTAGATAAACACGGATAAACATTTCATATCGCAGGATATCTGGCCCCCATAAGCCAAGACGACGCTTAGCCAGTAGCCACAGCCGATAGAATGGCTGACATGGCAGTACCGCTATTCTAGGCACGTAGTACCGCTGAACGACGACGCTAAGCTGCAGCAAGTAAAACATTTAGTTGTTTTGTACTTAGCGTTGCAAGGAACGCGCATAAGCCAGAAGAAGAGATTTGACGGAAACTCAGGGCGTTCCGCGTTTTTTCTCTTTCAAAACGTGGTCTCGCACGCGTCCATGCGGGAAAACAGCTTTCAATGAAACTGCGCGCAATTGTCTTCTCATAGCCTTATGAGAGCAAACATCTCCACCTCGGTCCAGTGCGCTCGTGGAGTTCATTGCATCGCTGCAGATACACACTCACACAGGCGTCTGTTTGTTTACAATATGGCCGACAGTGCCGGCGGCCAGACGCCGCTGAGGTGGAGAGTAAGCAATTGGCCGCGTATCTGCGTGCTTCGCTGCAAATGTTGTCTAAAGACGATAGAAGAGGCGCTGCGTGAGATATAGACGCCATCTGGCAATACGTCGAGAAACATGAGTGCTGTGTTGCGGGCTGGTAGTCCCGGCGCAGCAGCAGCCGAAGACCGGCGGTGACCAACGCGAGCGGCGGGGACGCCAGCCAGCCCGAACACGCGGTTTGGCGCGAAGCCCCGAAGCAGAAGAAACGTCCGCACTCAACGAGTACTCTCCACACACTCTTTTATTTACACGTCGCCTGGGTAAAGCAGGAATGCCAGAGCGGCGCGCCATGACATTCGAACTGAACCGAAACCAAAACACCACAATGAGCTCGTGCAGAGGGCACGGAGGAAGGCAAGTTTCAGCGCAGTCACATTTTCCGCGCAGCTTAAGAAACTAGCGTCTCTAGAACTACCTATCTATGTATTTTCTATTAAAGGAACACACCACCTAATACTTACCTAGTGATGTTGCCCCTCAGATATGCGTAATGTTTGCTTTTTGATCAACAATGTACACAAGTATGAACCTAGTCAGCCGTTCAAGATGGCTGGCCCTTGGGCAATTGGTTCAACTTTGGCCGGGCGGCTGAATCGAGTGACGTGCCGACAAACAGAAAGACAGACCAAAATTTCTGCGTTTAAGTTCCCCAAGAAAGACTATCGTCTTTAAGACATTTCGCGACAGCCTCCCGTACACCTGTGCTCGTTAAAGTCACAGACGCCTTTAAAAAAGAAACATTAATAGCGTGTTTGCATGAATGCGTGTCGAATTCAGAATACCAAATGACACATTTTAAGTAGTCTCTGGTGTAGAGAGTATACATTCGGTTCGACTTCGACAGCGAATGTGTTTTTCGAACTCATTCAATTGTTTAAGTCATTCGCCTCTAATTACATTAAATATCACTGTGTAGCAGCCGCATAATGTCATTAGGTGCGAATGTCATTCCACTCGAATGACATTAAAACGTCCAGTGTGACAGGGGTATTAGTTAGAGATAAAACTCAGCTGTCCGCGTTCGCGCGCTCAAGCCTTACAGATAATCCTAACATAATCTCAAATTTTCCCGGACATTCTGGCGCGGTTTGCGCAAGGTAGCAAATACACTTGCAATGGGCCGGTAATAGAAAACAAAAGAAAGGAGCGTGTGTGGCATTGCCCCCCACTGAAAAGGCATCGTCCCGATTCATACTTAGGACTGTGCACCGTCCCGATGCTTGTAAGAGAACATGGAAGAGGAAAAAAAGTGCATACAAAAATGAAGTACGATAATAAAGCAAGAAAGTACAATATTCCATAAGTAAAAGTAAAACGTTCAATATTAAATCAAAAGGGACAGTCCTCAGGTCCGCTAACGCGCATAAATTGGCTTAAGGCGCATGACATGGACCACTTCAGGTCGTACACGGCGTCGTTGAGAGTTCGTAGCGGCGTCTGGGGTAACCTCGTAGTCTAAGGCGCCGAGACGCCAAAGCACCTGGCATGGCCCGAAGTATTTCCGAAGAAGTTTTTCACTGAGCCCACGTCGGCGTATCGGTGTACAGATTGGCACATGGTCACCAGGTATTCCATGTGATGTCACCGAAGATAATATGGCAGCTGTCGATCCTCAGCTGGTTTTTGATACGCAGGCGGGAGAGCTGTCGAGATTCTTCGGCACGTTGCAAATAAGTGGCGACGTCGAGACTTTCTTCGTCGGTGGTAGCTGGCAGCATTGCGTCGAGCGTCGTAGCCGGGCTCCTTCGGTAGACCAACTTGTAAGGCGAGAGCTGCGTCGTTTCTTGTACTGCCGTATTGCATGCGAAGGTAACGTACGGAAAAATGGCATCACACGTCTTGTGCTCGACGTCGACGTACATGGCCAGCATGTCAGCGATGGTCTTGTTTAGACGCTCTGTGAGACCATTGTTCTGTGGGTGGTAGACGGTGGTCCGGCGGTGGCTTGTTTGGATGTACCTCGAGATCACCTGAGTTAGCTCCACACTAAAGGCCGGTGATGAGGACCTCTGGGGCGCCATGACGCAGGACGATGTTCTCAACGAAGAACATGGCTACCTCAGCAGTACTGCCTATGGGCACGGCCCTTGTTTCGGCGCAGCGGGTGAGGAAGTCACTAGCTACGACGATCCATTTATTTCCGTATTGGACGTCGGGAGCGGCCCCAGTAAGTCCATTCCGAGTAAGTCCATCCCGTCTCGGCAGGTCTTTACGTAGCGAGCGAAGTCGGCGGCAAGACGCGGCCAGTAGTCCATTTCCTGTATTTTTGCGAGCGTGCGGATAACACCGAGTTGTCGAGCCGTCAGGTCGTCGTGCAGAGCCTGGAGGACTTCTGGTCGCAATCTTGAGGGCACCAGGAGAAGGTAGTTGGCTCGAAGTGGCGAGAAGTTCTTTTGTTAGAGAACGGCGTTGCGCCAGAAAAACGACGCCAGTACCCGCGTGAATACCTTCGGAACAACGGCGTTCCTGTCCTCGAGATATTCCACAAGACCCCTGAGTTCCGGGTCGGCTCGCTGTCATTCGGTGAAGTAGTCGGCACTTATGGTTCCCAAGAAGCAGTCGTCATCCTGGTCGTCCTGCGGCGCTGCGTCGACGGGGGCACGAGACAGGCAGTCGGCGTCAGAGTACTTTATTCTGGGCTTGTAAGCGATAGAAATGTCGAATTTTTGAAGCCTTAGACTGCACCGTGCGAGGCGACCTGAATGGTCCTTCAAGTTATCTGGCCAACACAAGGCGTGGCGGTCACTCACAACAATGAAGGGCCTGCCTTAGAGGTAGGGGCGAAACTTTGACGTTGCCCAGATAATGGCAAAACGTTCCTTTTCCGTTGTGGAATAGTTGGCTTCTGCCTTGGATAGCGACCGGCTAGCATAGCTGATAACTCTTTCCAGTCCGTCAGTCTTTTGCAAAAGGACGGCGCCCAGTCCTACGCTGCTTGCGTCGATGTGAATTTCCGTATTGGCGTATTCGTCGAAATGCGCAAGTATCGGAGGCATCTGGAGGCGTCGTTTCAGTTCTTGAAATGCCTAGACTTTCGCCAATCCCCATTCGAACTCCACGCCGCTCTTCGTGAGGTGGGTTAGTGGCTCTGCGATCCATGAAAAGTCTTAGACGAAGCGTCTATTATAGGCGCACAAACCGAGAAATCAGCGCACCGCCTTCTTGTCGTTGGGTGATGGCAGTGATGGCAGTGAAGGCAGTGATGACGGAGTGCGCCCGTGGGGCTGGGCGCACTCCGGACTTGCTGATCACGTGAACCATGACTAATAGCTCCTCGTATACAAAGTGGCACATTTCAGGCTTCGAAGTGAGGCCAGAGGAGTTGATTGCTTCAATTACAGCGTCAAGGCGCCGGAGGTGTTCGTCGGAAGTTTGAGGGAAACACAATGACGTCGTCCAAGTACACGAGGCAAGTCTGCCACTTCAATTCTGCCAGAACCATATCCATAACACGTTGGAAAGTCGCAGGTGCTGAGAAAAGGCCAAAGGGCACGACCTTGAACTCAAAAGACGCCGTCTGGTATTATAAAGGCAGTCTTCCCTCGGTATCTCCCGTCGGCTTCGATTTGCCAATACCTGGGGAGCAGCAGCCCAGGGAACCACCGACTTCGATTTGCAGCCGCCAAGGGAGCCACCGACTTTCCGTTGATCATCTTTTGAAGACCCGCAGAGCTGGCTGTAAACGTAGGACCGATTCCCCACCTTCAACCACTGAGACTTTAAAGAGAAGTTGCGCCACGTCTACTTCTACTTAGAAGACGCCGCGAAAACATGGTTTGAAAACCTAGAATCGACACTTCAAACCTGGGACCTCTTTCGGACGACGTTCCTTCATACCTTCACAAGCATCGTCCGCAAGGAAAAGGCCACTGTTTTGCTGGAGACAAGAGCGCAGCTACTGAATGAGACCGTCAAATATTCACGGGAGAGATGACGCAACTTTTCCGCCTGGCCGATGCTGGCATGCCTGAGGAGAAAAAGGTCCGCTTCCTTAAGCGGGGAGTGAAACAAGACTTCTTTTCAGGATTGGTGTGGAGCCCGCCGAAGACAGTCACCGAATTCCTAACGGAGACTACAACAATTGAAAAATTACGAGAGATGCGGGCGAAGCAATACAACCGCTCCTCGTTGTCTACAGGCTACATGAAAGCGCTCTCGCTAGTGACGGACGACCTACGAGAAACTATCAGAGGGATCGAGCGGGAGGAGCTGCGCAAACTGCTAGCTTCGGCGTAGCCTCAAGTGAATTCGATCGCCGACATGGTCCACGAGGAACTCCGGCAATGGATGGGAATTCCAGAACCCCTGCCGACTCATCCGAGAGCTATGAGCTACGCTTCTGCAGCACGTCATAACGCTCCCCCTCGACGCCCACGTGAAGACACCCCTCCGCCGCAGTTCCGCCGCCAGACACCGTCGCCGCCGCCACCGACGACATACCGCGCATATGTCGGCCAGCGCTACACCCCGAGGAAGACCGATGTTTGGCGCGCCCCCGACCACCACCCACTCTGCTACCATTGCGGAGATGTTGGTCACACCTACCGCCGCTGCCGCTACAGTGAGATGGGCCTGCGTGGATTTGCCAACAATGCACCACGTCCAGAGCGAGGTGAACGGCCCCGTGACATCGCCGACTATCTCGCAGGAGAGCAGTGGAGCCCCCGAGGATCTTCCCGATCGTCTTCACCAGTCTCTCGCCAACGCCGACCATACACTAGCCCAACCCTGGGCCGGTCCCTTACCCGATCCGGAAAACTAAGTGCAGCAACCAATGGAGGTGCGGTTGCTGTACGACGAAATACCGAAGATCCTCCGCCACCGACGATGACTCCGTGACGAAATCTAAAGACCACGCCGCAAGCCGAACGGAGCCCTCATGTAGAAACTTCGCGGCCCGAAGAAGACCTGACGAGGCAACGTCGAAGCAGCGGGAGAAACCGACGTAGCCGTCATCCGATGCCACGACCTACCCGCAACGCAAGATGACGAACTAGCGACCTAGATGTTCTTATTGATGGCCACAGCGTCACTGCTCTCGTCGACACTGGAGCAGATTGCTGTGTCATAAGTGGACCGTTCGCCGCGAAATTGAAGAAAGTCAAGACCACCTGGGAAGGCCCTAAAAGCCGGACCGCTGGAGGTCGCCTAGTAGCGCCGGCAGCAATCTGCACAACGAGAGTCACCATTAACAACCGGATGTATTCCGCGCGCCTCGTAGCCCTACAGCGCTGCTCAAGAGACGTCATCCTTGGAATACACTTCTGAAACCTACACGGTGCAGTCATCGACCTGAGGTCCGAGTTGACAACACTATCCCTTGACAAAGCACTATTGGCTGCGAGATCGAGCGGAGTCGCCGCCTGGCGGCTACTGGCTGAAGTGCGCCTAGTGTGGATTGCTCCCTGCGTCGTCTGCTAGCCACGTCGTGTTTGCATGTGCGCGTACGTCATGCACGTTCTCAAAGGGCGGTTTGTTCTGTTGTGTTAGCGCGAGTTTAGCTGCTCGTAGGCATACCTGACATGGTGTACAGAAGCAAATGGGCTTGTTCGGCTGCATACGCATTGTAATAAGATCAGTGAGTGCGACTTTCGAGAGGGCTGTCTATTGGTGTCGTATCCTTCGTTCACCAGAATCATTTCAGTGTTGGTGCCGCTTTCTGGTTCAAGCGCATCCTAAAGTGCGCCTGGCATAGTCCCAATCATCAGGATTAAATAGTGTGTGAAGGCAGCGTTTTAGCGACTCGTTGGTAAACAAAAGCTAGGCTCTAGGCCATGCACTTTCGCGTTGTTGTAATGTGTATAACTGCGGCACTGTAGTTCATCGGTTATGCGATGGGCTGTAGTTGTGCTTAAGCTGTCCTTTTATTGTACGGTCGTGGTCCCGCTACACCGAAATATTTCTATCAAGTGAAGTCTGACGCTTTGGTACTCAAACTGTCCCCTAAAAAAACAGACAATGGAATGACACGGCAGTGATAAAACGGAGTTTTATCACTGCAGAACCACCCGTGTGCTTAGATTTAGGTACGCTTTGAAGAACCCAGATGTTCAAAATTATTCCTGACGGCGTGCCTTACATTTCTATCGTATAATTTCACGCAAAACATCATCTTTTTTTACATTATCTTGAGCGCTTGCGTGGAGTTATTATAAATTTATGGAAGGCAGCGGATATTATTTGTTTGAAAAAAAAGACACTTATTATATAATATAACCGGACCTTTGTTGCATCACTGTCGTGCATGTAATCAATCGATGAAAGCTCTGTGCTAAACTCTTACCTTTTTATTCTGTTACTAGCTCAAGAACAAGGGCGTACGCGTTGAACATCTCCGTGGCGCTAAAGCGCTGTCGATCACGTAGATTTCCTGACTAAACTTATCAACTGTCCTAAATTTCATGGAGAACTGAACAATAATAAAAAAATGCGTATTCGCGCGAGCAGTGCTCGTTCTCATTGCAGAGGCATATGGGCTGGTATCAGGGGCGTAGCCCGGGGGGGGGGGGGGCGGGGGGGTTTCAATCCCCCCCCGAAATATTTCATTATTGCATGTGTATATATACACGCACACATACAAACGCACGCACGAACACACATAAAGTATAGTTGAACCCCCAGAAGAAATTTTTTGTCTACGCCCCTGGCTGTTAAACAAATCAACAAGAAACACTTAAGTAGTTTAGTCGTGCTACAGGAGTGCGTAGTACACAGACCACAAGCCCAACACGTACAGAGAAAACAGCCAAAAGCGTCATAAAGTGCATAAGCGCAGACCATCTCCAGGGCAAGCATCCCTTTCATCGGCAGATTGCGCTTCTTTCACGAGTAATAGTAACGTTGGATGACCTTCGTGCATCGATTCAAGAATGAAGAGCGTATATATTACCAGTAAGCTGCAATCAACGCATTTTATTCGCCGAGAATCGGCTCAAACCGCTCACAACGAAGCGCCGATGTGTGTATTTGTATACGCGCCGCCGACGGCCTCTCCACACTAACGCGGCGACGGTGCTGTCACCTATAGGTCGATCTCGCCGCCAAGTGCCGCACGCTGCCAGGAAAGCACGCTTGGAATGAGCTAGAAGACCAAGTCACCATTCCCCGTCGCTCCAGCGTCATCCCTTCCGTCGGCACTCAGAAATCAGGAGACCTAGAGGCGTCGTTGAAGGCGCCCAGCACCTGTTGATCAACCGCGAGGTTCGAGTCGCAAGAGGAATAGCCGAACTGAGCGAAGGCAAAGCAACAGTGATGCTTACGAATTTCGGCAACGAATACAAGCACGTGAGCAAAGGCACGACGGTGGCCCACATTGAAGGCATTGTGGAAGCCACCAATGCTTTCACCCTCACCGATTCTACCGAACCTACTCCGACGAACCATGCTCCCCAACGAGCTTTCGACATCAATCCGAGCCTTCTGAAGCATAAGCAAGAACAGCTCAAAAGCCTGCTCCTGCAATACAAGGACTGTTTTTCGTCGTCGTGAAGTATTCCCCAGATCCCAGTTGCAAAATATCGCATCATAACAGAGGAAACTGCTAGACCGCTCCGTCAGAGCCTGTATAGAGTTTTTACACGAGAACACGAGGCAGTAAAGAAAAAAGTAGACGAAATGCTACGCAACGACATCGTCCAACCATCTAAGAGTCCGTGGGCGTCACCCATGGTGTTAGCGAAGAAGGACGGAGCACTACGCTTCTGCGTCGATTATCGCCGCCTCAACAAGATCACGAAAAAGGAGCGTGTGTGCCAGGCACGTAGGCAAGGGGGGGGCCCGGGGGGCCCAGGCCCCCCCGAAATTTGTCCGGCCTTCTATATTCCCAGCCAACTTTTGTTTTATTTTTGCCACGGGAAGACTTTCTTTCGAACAATCAGGCCTTGGGCCCCCCCCGAAAGAAAATCTTGGCTACGTGCCTGGTGTGTGCAACCATAACCATGAGAGATAAGATTCTTTAATGAAATGCCCGGAGAGGTTAGCCTGGTTTGTCGCCTGGCTTGCTACCATAGCCATGTGCAACCATAACAACCATAACAACTATCAGGAGAAGTGGTGCTATGCTTGCATGCGTTTATAGTGTGAATTCGACGAGATAGGAGTGTAGAGTTGTAAAGCGATGAAGAACTTTGTTGTAAAAGCAGGATGATGAAGGCAAATAGCGCGAAAAAACGTAAGACAAGCACAAGCGCATACTAACCCACTACATACTAAGCGCATACGGAATTACCAACTCGCCCAACAATCAATCCTTCTGAGCAGGATGAATGAAAAAACGAAGAGCATACTTAAGTGCATAAAATCACGTGGCATTGAAGGGCTAAAGTCATAACTTCAGTCAAATTTAATCCAGCGCCCCAATTTAAGTCATGCCTCATACCGTGGTTTAGGCATATAAAACCCCAGAGAGTAATTTTGATGATGTTATTCGTATATCGTGGAGAAGGCCAGCTGGTTTTACAGATGGAGTATTGCGCTTTTGACATTCACAAGAGGTTTTGACGTAGCGCTGCACTCATGCGAGCAACTTAGGCCAGTAGTACTTCAGACAAATCTTGGCGAATGTACGGCTCACACCCATATGTCCAGATGTCGGTTCGTCGTGACATGCTTGTAGAATTTTTTCTCGCATAGCTGTAAGTACGACTAGTAAAAACGTTTCGCCGTTGTGCTCGAAGTTTCTTTTGTAAAGGAGACTTCCTCGAAGACAGAACGAAGGGAGCCCTCTGGGCAATGTGCGCGGGACTTGAACATCGAGACCCTGCAGGCATTGTATAAGCGGTAGCAAAGCCGGGTCATCTCGTTTTTGTTGAATGATTACCGATGCGTCGACAACGCCTAAAAACGGGAAGTCTTCTTCGGACACACTCAGATCAACTGGTGAGCGCGAGAGGCAGTCGGCATCGCTGTGTTTTCTCCCGGATTTGTACACTACAGTAATGGCATACTCCGGCTGCCTAAGGCTCCATCTTGCTAGTTGTTCTGACGGATCGTTGTGATTGGCCAACCAGCACAGTGAATGGTTGTTACCGACTGCCCTGAACTGCTGCCATAACGGTACGGTCGAAGCTTGCTTATTGCTGAGATGACTGTGAGATACTCTTTTTCGGTTGCAGAGTAGTTTGCATCAGCTTTCGAGACTTTACGACTGGCTTAGGCTAACATTTTCTCTTCACTATTTTGCCACTGTACTAGGATGGCACCGAGGCCGATATTACTGGCAACGGTATGTACTTCAGTGTCGGCTGTCTCATCAAAATGGGCAATGATTGGTAGGCGTTTGTGGGCGATTGTAGGCGTTCTTCTAATTCGTCAAAGGCGTCCTGTTGTTCGCTTTCCCATATGAAGGGCACGTCGTCTCTCGTTAGTTTTGTAAGAGGTTCAGCAATCTTTGAAAAGTTGTTCACAAATCGCCTATAGTATGCACAGACCCAAATAAGAACGCACTGACTTTTTGTCACTGGGTGTCAGGAACCTCGCAACAGTGGCTCTGTTTTCGGGATCTGGGCGAACGCCTTTGGAACTAATGACATGCCCAAGGAATCGCAGCCCTTCGAAGCCGAAGTGGCATTTTTATGGTTTAATTGTCAAGTGTGCTGAGCGAATGGCTTCCAATAATGTGCGCACTCACTCTAGATTTGGGTCAAATGTTGCGGAGAATACGACCACATCGTCGAAATACACTAGGCATGACCGACATTTCAAGCCCTCGAGGACAGTGTCCATCATTCGCTGGAACGTCGCTGGCGTGGAACACATGTCCAATTGAAGCGTTTTAAATCCATGGAGACCGTCTGGTCTTACGAGTGCTGTCTTTTCACGGTCCCGCTCATCCACCTCTATTTGCTAGTATCCACTCTTGAGATCGGAAAAAAAAATTTGCGCATCGCCACCGATCTAGCGTATTATCGGTACGTGGCAGGGAGTATACATCTCGTTTAGTTAAACTGCTCAGTTTCCGGTTGTCGACACAGAATCGAAGTGTGTTATCTTTCTTCTTAACGAGGACTATGGGGGTTGACCATGGACTGTTGGAAGGTTGGATGACGTCATATGACAGCATCTCCTCCACTTGCGTCTTGATGATTTCTCTTTCGAATTGCGAAACTCGATATGGGCGCTGGCATATAGTTCTCGTGGCGTCTTTTGTTTGTGAATATTGTGCTCACATGTTATATTTCTGTGTTTTACAATAGACGTGCGCCGGACCTTCGAGGCACGGAGAAGCAGTCAAAGAATTCCTTTGGCAGGGTATATATCTACTTCTTTTGATTTTCCGAGAGGTTCTGGGTGACGGTTACTGACATGTCAACGTTGCAGGTCCCTCGTCGAGTGGTTGACGTTGCCGTTAAGTGGCATAGTTGGGTCGCCATACAGAACTCGTGGATATAGGCTATGGCGGTACCTTGGGTGATGTGTTGATATTCATTCCCGAAATTCGTCAGTAGAACATCCGCACGGCCATTGGTTAAGTGAACCAGGGCTCGAGCCACGCAAATTCCTTTGTTCAAAAACAGTCCTACGTTTCCGTCCGCTACACCTTCGTGGTCATAAAATGCCTCATTATCCACAACCACCATTACACTGCAGAGTGGCGGCACAGTTGCATCATTCTCAACCACGCGCAGAGCAGAATGGCGTCGCTCCTCCGATTCTTTCACAAGCATAGCTTGTTCGGTCGAGAATTACAACTGGACCTATGCAGTTTAATTATGGCGCCGTTAGCTTGTAGTAAATGTATTCCGAATATGAGTTTCCTTGAACATTCGGGCAGTACAGTGAAGTCGGTAACGTAAGCAAAGCCTCTTATTTCGAGCCATTATCACGACCAAGGGTCGTAAGAATGTGACCATCTGCCCTGAATATCTACCATCCACTCCATTGTGTCACAACTTTTTTCAGTTTATTCTCCATATTGTGGCTTATTACGGAATAATCCGCGCTTGTGTCGACTAAGGCATTCAGCTCGCGTCCTTCTATCTTCAACATCAAATCTGAAGTAGTATTTTTGCTGCTGCACCTACTTACGTTAAATATAGCGTCGTCGCCCTTTAAACATGATGGAGGATCTTCGTAACTGTGGATTTCAGTGGCCTGACCACCACAGGTCGCTTGCTTCTGTTTTCCGGGTGTGGGCTTGGAGGACGACATCCGTGCAGTCTTGGAGATGCACGTACGCTGGACTATCGACAGCGCATGGGCGACGGTGACTTTGGTTGATGCTGGCGTGGAGCGAGTGGGTTCTGGCGTATGGATAAGTATTCTTCAATCTCTGCTGGTCGTTCACCATATAGAGGACATGGTGCATACAACAGAAAGCCCCTTAATACAGCCTGTCGGTAAGGGCAGAATCTATACAGGTGCCCCCTTTCTCCAAAAAAGAAACACAAACGCCTGCGCTTGGGGTCACGCCAGATGTCACTTTTCCAGAGCCTTTGATCCAACGTTACTAGAACAAACTCAGTTTCAAAGCTCCGTATCTCCGCCAGCGGAGGAGGGTGGTCCGAACGGCGGTCGCGAGAACTAGCGGCGCTGCAGTTCCGTCTTGCGCCATTATCGGCGCGTCGTCTGCTGCCACGGCATTGCTCGCGGCAACTGCGCGGCAACTTTCTTATTGTACTAGTTAGGTGGATACTTAGGTGGATATGCATAAGGTCGTCTGTATGCATTGGCCCGCGTGCGTTGCTCATTGATTGGCTAAGAATCGATGTTCGGTCTATATTGCCACGCCCACTTCTTGTTTTATTTTGATGTATTCGGGTTTGACCAGCAAGGACGGTTATCAACGCTCGACGCTGTCCGCGAAGCAGTGTTCGAGAAGCTTCGCGATTGTAGCAGATCGCTTTGGTAAGACTGCGCGCTGCACGCGAATGTTCCAGCTTTGTCGAGAGATAACGCCGCCACCAGCGATATCGCTGTAAAGTTCGATAGCGCCTCTATAAAAGCCGGCGCGCTTGACCGCTTGTCAGTTGATCTACGGTCGACGCTCTGTTCGCCGCTATGAGTGTATTGCTGTAGTTTGACTTGCAGTTTACCGGCCGCAAGTTCGGCGAAATAAAGAGTTTCATCTCGGAGCTGCTCACTGCTGCCTTCGTCGACGTCACGACCCTGTGACAATATTTGAGCTGTCTACATTGTGCTTAACTTCCAAGCATAGGAGTTTTTAAGCGAATGAGGGTTTTCAGCGTAATCTTTATAACTGCCACCACAATTTTAGCCGCTGCCGTCTTATCTAGACCAAGAACAACCCAACACGTTTGTAAAAGCCTTTACAGTGTACAAAGAAGCGTACTTACTCGAGATACAAAAACGTTCTAGATAAACAGTACTCATGTTTCTACAATTTATTGAAAAAAACTTTCTCAAAAAACATCACCAATGCTTTGCAATGTTTACAAGACACGTTTTCGCGACGGTTAAAGGGATACTGGCCCAAAATTTACGAGAACTCGGTAAATGAAATCTCAGTGTGCGATTACATCGAATAGATGTCGTCTCTGAGCAGTTTTTTCAGCGGATAGTTGTATTTTCGGTGTCTCATCTTTCTGCGTCGCATCCTTCTACGGTGCATTAAACAATTCGAACAGAGCGGCCGTGATGTGAGCACCGAGCAGTTATTCGCGCGTACTCTGTCGCTAGAAGAGTCGTCAGTATTCAACTTCAGTTTTTCAACGTCACCGAGCAGATGTTCCATACCCGCAGCACTTCTTTCACTGTATGACAGCCGTTTGCGTTTTGTGCTGTAGCCGTTCACTACGCAGTTAAACTGCTCGTCAACTACAATTATCTTTTGCACAAGTAAGTCCCTGTTCCCGAAGCAAAGTGTGGGATTGGGCTAGTTCGTATTCCATGCTCAGCGCAAAAAAATTTGACACGGTACACATAGAAAAGACGAGGACCAGGGCTGGTCATCGGCTTTTCTATGTGTACCGTGTCAAATTTTTGCGCTGAGCAGCCCGTTCCCGAGCCGGCGAGTATAAAATATTCCGCACATCTTGTTCAATACCTCGTCGTAAATTCTCTCGAAAATCCACTACTTTGAAGTTATAGCGACAGCTGACAACTGATCGAATGTCAGTGTGATGCAACTCTCAGTCTCGGTAGCGTATATAGGTAATCGCCTGCCTTTCGTTTTGATGTTCTATTTCTGGCGGCTCCTCCAAATTGGGCACCAGGCTTTCGCGGGACGCCGTGCGTATTGGGGGGATTTGCGCTTAAACCCCGAACATTTTGGCTTTGAAATGTGGGGTGGAAGTGCTGGGAACAAGCGCGGCACGGCACCTAACGCGAGTTCCCAGATCAAAACTTCTTGTCCCGCAACGACACGACGATAGTGCTTTACAATGTCGTCACTCTCAAAATGAACGTCACAGACCTTGCATTTCGCAGTAAGCTTTCTATCTTTGCGATGCAAAGCTTGAATGGCCTAGGGTCATTTGGAGGTCGGAAGAGGTGTCGTGAAGCGGAGTCGTCGTTGCGGTAGCCGCCCTTGCAGCCCGGCGCAAAGCAAGTCGGCATACCGCACTGTGAATTTGTTCGCCTTCGTTACGCCTTCGTACAAGACGCTAAGCCTGGTCAAGAACAGTCGCAAAAATGACGAGCTAACAAAGCGCAGACGACGCTGCAACCCACGTGCGCTCGTACATCGGCGGCGCCGATCACAACAAGCGCCAGCCGCGGGAGCTAGACGTGACTGCAGCGCCACTAGTTCTCACGACCGCCACGCGGACCGCCTCTCCGGCGGAGCTTTTAAACTGAGTTTGTTCTAGTAACGTTGCTTTGATCCACATAGCGAGCTACGCTACGCACTGGAGACAGGTAGCTAGCCGTTGGTTCCGGCGGATGAGGTGCACTGCGTGCTGTCGGCAAGTAAGGCACCGCAATCTGAACTGCTGCATTGCTGTGCACCACGGGTTACCTGAGTACCTCGGAGTACGTTGGGATGCGTCGAATCAGCTGCGGTTCACGCTCCGGCTGCCGTAAGAGCTGCCTCAGTTCGTTTCGCACTACGTCGACGACAGACAGTGCAGTTGTGGTCTGAGGTGCTTGCAACTTGCTCAGCTGTTCTCTGATTAATGATCTGATTAGCTCTCGCAAGGCTTCGATGTCATTCCGCATAGCTCCAGAGAAGACATTGTCACGTGCACAGCTTATGGCCCGGTTGTATTGCCGAGTCCGCTGTTCTAACGTTTTTTTTTACGATGGCTGTCGCTTCGGAATGAAACCCAGCAACTTTGTTTGGTGGGTTTCGGACCAGAACAGCATATAGCTCCTGCTTCACTCCACGCATCACTTGGCGCAGCTTCTTATCTTCGACTATGTTGGGTCCGCACGTTTAAACAGGCGGATCATGTCCTCGATGTACATTGCCACACCTTAGTTTGTGAGCTGGTTCCTGGTTTGAAGAGCAGCCTCCGCCTTTTCTTTGCGATCTGTGCTGGCGTAAGTAGCCAGCACGTGTCATCGAAATCCTTCCTGCTAAACAAAGAGGTTTCATGCTTCTCAAGCCACGTCTTTGCAATGTCGTCCAAAGCAAAGTATACGCGACGGAGCTTCTCTCTCTCTCGTCCCATTCATTTAAGTTCGCCCCTCTCTCGAACATGTCTAACCAATCTTCCACGTCTTTGAACGAGTCGCCATAGATTACTAGCGTCTTGTGAGGTTGACTGATGACAAAATGTGCCGGTTACCTGGCCTCGTCCTTCGCATAATTGTACCTTGTTGCCGCGCGACCGCGGCAGTCGATGAGACGGCCGCTTCGCTGCCCGGGCGGATGCCCAAACCACGTGGCTCGCCACGCCTGAGGACACCCGCAGGCCGGCCTATCACGTCTCAACTTCCCGATGCTCAGTGGGCCACGTAGCCGCCGGCTTGGTCCCAGGCCCCGACCACGACCGCAAGCACAGTCGTGTCCTCGCGCAGCTGGTTGTCCGAGCTCATCAGCAGGCCACCAGAGAATAGGACGGGCGCCGTCAAAGAGCTGGTAGCCGCCACGATCCTTCTTTCTGTGAGCTCTTCTTCCCTGCTGCTTCGAAAGTCTTGCTGCTCGAGCAAATGAAATATTCCTCGTGCTTTTCACGAGCGGCACCGCCGCGCACCACACAGTCGCTTTCTTCTCCTTCTGTGCCTGTCGAGCGCGCTTTTCAATTTACCCCCTACACGTCACCCTCATCAGACCGAAAGTGTATCATGACAAATGGCTACCGAGTCGTCCTCAAGCGTCAAACATTCTCGGCAGCGTGAGCCCAGCGAAAACATCGATCTCGTGGGAGAGCTGCTTTTCCCATCTCTAGTCAACGATATGCCGCTGGGGATGCCCAGCCTTCCTTTCGCTATCATCTCTTTCTCGAGTGAGCTGTTCCTCCTGTTACTTCTCGGTGCGCAATAAGATATCGCGAATGCTCTCTCTCTTGTAACTTGTCTCGGACGCTCCTCCACGCAGTCGCAGCTGTCCTGATTCCGGGTGGTTTACGCCAAGCGTGAATCGCGTACTTTTCTTTTGCATTTGCTGTGAGCCCGCGCTCACTCTATCGAATTCTATGCCCCCCTTGCTGGATGGCCCTTGCCAATGCGCGGCCCTTGCCTTTACCATTGCGGCCCTTGCCAGTGTGTAGAACTTTTATCTTCACATGCATTAATACAGGAGTGAGTTGTATTCGCTTGCACGTTGTTACCTGCACTACAGGAGAGAGTTGCCTCTTCAGACAGAAGGCTTCTATGTCGTTTTTATGTTTTATGCAGACCGCTCATGCGTTGGTAATATTTGTAGACGTTGCATGTTGGAACAAGATGCATATGATAGCAAAAAATAACTGCAAGCGTCGTAGGTAGCCTTACGATAGCCAATTAACCGTTCACAAACAGCAACGCTGTAGATAGGCTTTAAGGTGTACATTCGATCTACGTAAGTTGAAGATATGTTTTCAGAGCAGGGGCCTATAGGTGTTACAGTGAATGAAGTACTCGTGCGTTCTCTTGTGTTATACTATTGTTTCATTATCTGAAATATTTTTGCTATTGCACTTTGTTTCCACCTAGAAGGAGTGCGCATGAGTACATGCAAGAAAGCATGTGTACTTGCAGACGCAAACAAAGCCAGAGTGCACCGAGCCCGTTGTCGCCACCACGTTTATGCGAACGAGGCTGTATTCTGATGACATTACCATTCACTTCGTAAGTGCTTTCTTCTTGTCAGCAGTTATTGTGTGCCTGTAGCTTGTGAAATATAGCTATTGCAAGATAATGCCAAAAGCACAAACATAAACCCTACGGAGAAGGAGAGACAGCAAAAGCGCTTCCAACGTGTGCACCAGCTGCCTCTCTGAGAACAGCAAGAGTGTGCTTTCACCTGAAAGCCGATAGATACCGAAAGTAGCAGCTGGCTTACTGTGACCATACTATGGCCTCAATCGCGGCTCTAGTGGCGCGTGCCTGTGGCTGAGTGTAATGCGATTATTGAATATCACACTGAGCCGGTCCTTTGTCCTTCAACTGGTATTCAAATCAGGCAACACTGCTAATCTGCTTTGGGCGGCGACATCGTCCCTAAGAGCATTACTGTGACGTTGGAAGAATTGAGGAAAGACTAACTCGAAAGTATAAAATATGTTGAAGCTAAGGTGACGTAGACGATAAACTAAGCGGCCGATTCAGCTGTGCCACTCTAACGTGCTCGCAGGACGCTTTACAAGTCCTTTATTTGTCACGTATACGCTTTCACTTTATTGTTGTTTTAATGATTTTCAAGGAGCAACGAAAGTAGCGAGAGTCATCGAAGACATTTAGCTTTTGTAAGTGATTGTCAGTTAAGTAGAGTGTGCTTACACGCACTCCGTGTAACTTAGGTGAATGTTTTGAATAAGCTGACTTGCGTTCGGCACAATTCCCTGGTCCGTTGTTCTGGAAGTACTCTCGGCTAACACCTTCCACAGATTTATTTTTTTCTGTGATCTTAAACTTTTTTCGATAACGGTAATTCAGTTTGACCTGCAGCATCCGCTAAGGCGTCATGATATGAGGTCGTAAGAAAACAACGAAGAGTGGTACGAAACAATGTATTGTGCAGAGCCGTTAAATGTGAAATGATGCTGTTGACGACGAGACCTTATACGTGTTCTGCTCCGCAACGTGCCTTAGCGCATAACTAGTCTAGTTTTCACTCGCGCGACAGTGGTCTTCCAGAGAGTTATGGAAGTGGAAGTGCCATGGAGTGAATTTGGCAGCTCTTTTTTATTTTCTGGTATCCTTTTTCTTTCTATAGTGAGCTGTCACTTGTACAAACGTCGGTTTAACGAATAATTCAGAATAACGATCTTTTAGAAAATCTCTGGTGGTTTTCCCTTCATTTTATGCAAAAATCTTTCAGGTAAAGGAATTTTTGAAAAGTGAAGATTTCAGATGAACGAACTTGTTCTCCTGAACCGGGCTCATTTTTGAAATTCATTCAACGAAGCTTCGCGTTCTCTAGCACTGGCGTAGCCTATGCGCGCCACCCCCAAATCACTTATCCATTCACGGCGTGCATCGTCGCTTGTGTGAGCAGCGCCGCCGAGGAAAGGTGGCGAGCGGGAGACGAAAACGAGCCACTTGCGCGTCAGTTTCATTTTTCTTTTATCAGTGGAGCTGTTTAGTAAGTAGTTCCTTGTCCGGCAAACTGAAAAACTACCATCATCATAAACGAGTATGTGCCACAGAAATTGGGTAATTCTCACTACTCACCACTGGCGCACTAAAAATGAAGAAGAAAACAGTTAGCCCAACAAATGGCTGTGAAGCGACGGCGGTGATCCGAAGACCCCGCGTACGTACGACGAGAGAATACTAGGAAACGGGAAAGGCAACGGTGGCTGCGAGAAGACCCCGAAGCGATGGAAGGCTTACGCCAACGACGACGTGCCCACAGATATATGAGAGGTGCGAACGCTTGGTTTCAGCGCGAGGTCCGGTCTCTGCAGTTTGCACACCCGTGTCGTGTTTGTGACTGTCCGTGGTTTAGTTCGAAGCTCTCTGCGCTGAGAACCATCGTAGAAACAACCTAGGATCACCTAGCTGAAGCCTAGCAACGATCTCGAAGCAACCTAAGAACAACCTGCATCACCTAGCTAAGACCTAGGAACAACCTAGAAGCAACCAGATTAGTCGTCCAAATCACCCAATTTCGTTGTTTCAAGCCTTGCGCGGCTTAGTGCAAGCTTCGCCAATTTTTTTTAATTTTTTTTCTGTCTCATCGGTATTGTTTTGCCATCTTCGTTTCGGGTAACAACAGCGCAGTTCGTGGGCCGTGTGCCCTTTTCGTATGAGTTCGACGAAATGGCTGTCTCTATCAGAAAAGCTCAAAATCTTTCAGCGTCTGGACATATTAGGATATATTAGAACGTTGCGCAATTAGAATTATTAAAATGGGGGCTATAGTAGTGCAAACTACGATAATATGAAACAAATATAACACAACGCTTTTATTTCATTCGCATAACAAGAATTTTTGTTTCATGGTTCGTATCGCCTTCAATACATACTGTTTCACAAGGATTTCTTGATTCTTGACATCCAAGTTTTTGATGCTGTGCCCGAACATCGCTTTACCATTTCAAGCCCATAAAGTGCTTTGCAGTCCAAAAAGTACGAGGACAGTGAAAATAAGGAACGCACTGAATCAAGGAATAATTCTTATATAGAACACTAAGTAGAGTAACGACAGGTAGTTCTCGCTAACTACGCTAACTCCTAATGCTGGAACGACTCCTTATTTATAGTCAATAGTTCAATCTTTTTTTCCTGCTTTGGTTATCAGTTACTGAGTTTTAACCAAACGTTGTTCTGCTGGAACACGCACACCTGCTGAACGTTTGATGGTTTCATGAGTTGAAATTGGATTTGTGTGGTCCCCATTTGAAACTCATCCTCTCGTAAACAAAGCTGAAAAATTCACTGCACAGCACGAGTCTCTTTGATAAATGTGCATCAAGCGACACTTCACGTGTACCATTATATGGAAATGTAAACATTAAAATGCTGCAGGAATCATTTTAAGTTAATATTCCTTTGCCGGGGCGTGATTCCCTAAATTCTGGCACAAGGACGCAATTTTGGCATATATACGGCAAATCATCGCGCAAAACTAACGAGCCATTTCTCGTTAGATTATATCCTTTCCACATAAGAAAGTCCGTTTTTCTGGCAGTCGGGGCTCTTCATTTGTAGTCCGCGGACTAGTAGCGTTTGTAATCTGGCGAGAATGGGCCGTTTGGCCTTCTGCATTGACAACTCGATTGTGGAAACGGCTGAGAGCGAAAACTCCCTAGTGAACAGCGGCTGCTTGAAACCACACTGTAGCGAAAGGGCGCCTGTCTTCTTGTGGCACAGAGATGCATCAAAAGTGCGGTTGACCAAATAGCAATGCTTGCTAGTACACGCGTTTGACACTCTTTCTGTTGCTTTGGAGTTTGCGGAACTCTACAACCAAGTATGGGAATTCTTATAGATAGCCCTAGAGGGCGCACACCTTGTAGTGACCCATTTCATAGCAACGTAACGTCACACAGTGCAACAATTTCAATTGTTTAGTGTTTTCTTTCACAGTTTCTCCGTACCTCTTTGACCGAGTTTCTATGTTACTACAGCACACAATTCCATCTATGACTATACACCATTGAGAGCCTGGAGTGTAAATTTTTTATTGACTTTAAATGTTTATGTTTGCTTTGCGCGTTTACTGTGAAGCGTGACTAGTATATGGAAATGTTCTTTACACTTGGCACATCGTTAGGTCAGAATTAGTTTCTATTATGTGAATGTTGTTTGCACTTAGCACATCATTAGGTCAGAAATAGTTTTTTCAAGCGTGCACAATTTAAACAAGCTTAACAATGTTGGTCAATTCAATCTCGCTATAAAAGGAAAACCAGTTGCTTTCACTTATACGCCTGGCTGTTTGAGAGTCTAAACAGAAGCCAAATATTTCCTAGCATGCAGTTCAGTGGACGTTGACTAAAACGTTGAAATAAAAATAAATCGAGCAAAGAAATGCGTATTACGCACAAGTTCCTGAGACAATATACTGCTCCCACTCCGACAATATATGATCTGAGCTGCTCCAGCACAACAGTGGCCTGAATTGCGGAGCCTTTCTTTGACGTCAGCCTTCCTCTCAAGAGCCGACACTGAGATTGAGGATTTCTTCCGGAACATCCGCGGTGAACAGATTAGCGCGCTTGGATCAACAAATGGAGTACCTCCGCCGGGGTCGTGTCTACAGCTTGCGAGATAATGATGCTCTCTACTCTGATTCTTCCCTCAGTTTTCCTCTTTTTTTCCCGGATCAAAGCATAGCACGTTAGTCTCGGCCACCATCTCTGCCCTCGTAACCCCGGGCCGTACAAGGCTCGCATTGTCTGGAACGAAGTTTTTCGCGCCGTCCCATGGGCGAGATGCTAAGGAAATGATTAATGGAGGCGGCGTCAGTTTCTCAGCTTTCAACGGTAGCTCTTCTGCTCCTGTTATTTTTTTATCGCCCCTGGCCCTCCTGTGTTCACGTCTGCTTTCATAACACGTTCCGCGGTGAAGTTGCGCTACGCTGTAGTGCGGCTTCTGAGACACTGTAATTGACTTCGCTGCAGACAAGGACAAACCACACCTCACGCTTTGTCTTTAACTTAATTGTTAACCAGCACTCGTATTTCGCTGCGACGTAAAACGCGTTCGTCAGGACACCATGTAACAGCCGCCAAGCGCTACCCGATCAGATAAATCGTCGGCACTTTCCCCCTTCACAGTGCCATTTTGATTTACTTGAAAGGTGATAGAAATAGGTACAAATTGTTGATACAAAAATAAACGCGTGTCATTTATGTGCTATTCGCAGACTTCCTTGTAGATTACATTATCTTAACGTTTATTTATGTACACCTGATGAGTTGTGTAGCCGCAAATATTTTTGTCGAGTGTACTTCCTTTGGCCGCCTCAGATTTGTCTACGTCTCGGCCTTCGTCTGTTGCTTGGTGAGATGTGTCATCTACTCAATTCAATTTAAAATTTGCAGTTACATGAAATTAAATTTAAACTAAATTAAAGTTCTTGGCGACATTAGGCTAGCTCATCATTGATCTTTTTGGCAATGCCCAGTGTGAATACTAAATAAATAGAAGTCTTGCAGCCCTATCGTCTAAATTTTAGGATGAACAGATGAAGATGTGTTATCGAGCTTTTTTCGTAAAAGTACGTAGTGAAATGTGTAAAGCTGCTCATTTTCGTGTGAAATTTTGTCTTTCAAGAATACTGACTGCTATAGTCAGGAAAGAAGAGGAACGATGAAATAGCATCCTTTTTTTCTTATTTAAATAAGCACAATTGCTCTAAAAAGGAAGCATAGAAATGACAATGGTAAGCAAAAAAAAAAACTGAGGAACCAACCGTATAAAACACTTCCTTTTTAAACAAAATCCTCGAGGCACCTTGTCATTATGAGAGCGCGCTCGCTTCTGTCCAAAACAAAATATGAAGACTCAGCTTTTCAAGTAAAAGAATTTTCACAGTCATAAACATCAGCGTGATCCTCGCATTCCAGTGAACGTGTGGGACAGTCATTCGGGCTTCCTCAGACTTGCGAATCGCCAGTTGTGCCCGCTTTCAGCTACTACTTCCGGTGTTAATGCAGCATGGACAACGCGCAGCAGCGTAAGCAGGAAGTTGCATTAGCAAGCGCACGCACAAAGAAACCATATGGGGCGCGACGTGCTGGCAACTCTGTGAAAATGGGTCGTCGTGCCGGAGTCAAAAGAAGCGTCGCCCTTCATTTGTGTTTGTGCGTATACACCTAACTTTGTTTTCGTAATACTTGTTCAATCTTTCTGGTCTTTATTCAGGAAGACTGTGTAAAAGAATAGCTTCGCATAAGTGACAATATTTTGCAAGACACCTCGAGACAAGTTGCTACAAATGTTCACCGCTGTTCGGTCTACTATATTTTAAAAGTAACGGTTAATATAAAACGCAGCCTTGCACTAAATGCGTCTAATTTTTTTGTTTGCATATATAGTTCTGTACATTTGTCATCGTTGCGTATTTTCGAATATTTACGCATAACCCTGTATAACAAGTCTGGCTAACGTCTCCATCATTTCAATTAAGTGTGTAGATGTACCTGTGTCTCTCTAACGAAAAATGCAACCTCCTGTGCGGTGCGATTAGTGGCCTCAAGATTGTCGATTATTAAGTAACGACGAAAGTTGACCACACGACACCGGCTCTTAGGTAGAGGGTACTGTTGAAGTCCTACAAAATATCCACGGGTTTTTGCACGAAATGTTCGACTTCGCGTATGAGCTCGGCGGCAGCTTTTGCGGCCCTTGTGAAGCAGGTTACAATTAACCTCAGAAGACGGTGCCAACGCGCAGAATCATCCTTTTGTAAACCTCATGCAACTCAATAACGGCAAGTAAATTTAACACAGGAAAATACTCTGTTTAAGTACAAAAACGTAGTTTTTTTGACATTTCAGGCGCATTCTCTCACTACTGTTTTGCATCATTACGAAGTTTGTTTTCTTTCGGACTTAACAAACAGGAGGAGGGGGGGTGGCACTGCCATGACACTTCACTCTCCCCTTATGGAGAACTATGGGCACTACTATGAATCAACCAGTAGGATGAAGTGTTCAGACAATATCCTTGAAAGTAACACAACAAGAGAAAATTTCTTAGTTGATAACGCCGTTGCGTTTGACATGCCACGGTAGCCTTCAGTGCCTTCCTTTTAGAGCCTGCTAACTTGTGGCTCGGGAGTGCTGAAGTAGAAGGGCTTCTGACTACTTTCCATAGTCAAATAACTATTCGCTGGAATGCTGTGGAAGTAGAACAAGATGAGGGGAAATAACACAGATCACAGCAGATCACAGATATATGAGAAAGAGAAATGGTAGCGGGGCTTGTGTATCAGGTGAAAGCAGCTGGAAAATGAGACGCGAAGGAGAGAAGCATGCCTGCGGGAGAAAAGCGACACCACTGGAATAATGTTGCGCATCCTGAGTAAGGAGGTGCTGGTCTTCGATCGATAAGGAAAGGCCCGCGAAGAAAAAAAAAATGAAGGAAGCGGCCTAGGCGTAAGGCTGAATCTACGCCAGTGTAGCCGAGGAGCTGTGATTTGCAACGGCAGAAGCAGATCTCGTAGAAGATCGATGCTGCGATGTCTCGCATCGGCCCACGTGGCGAGAGCGATAGATTGGAGACGGCCCCTTTATCTTGCGCTCCTTCTGCCCACATGGACCCTCCCGTATCTCTATTGATAGTCATTCGCGACTGTTCAGACTCGTAAAAGGTAATGCGCATCATTGAAGTAGCTTTTCGGTCATCTTATCAGTAAACAGGAGCGCCGTTGCCTGTTGGTTCACGTGGTGGATAACTTCGTCACTTGGTGTTTAAATGGTAGTTACATGAGATGAGTGAAAGATGGGCATGCTCTATGGCAACAACATTCATATACAGTGGACCCAAAATTGTTAGCTGCATCGTAAATAAACTGCACAGTATACTGGAAAAGCAATAACATCTCCCTCGGAGGTCGCACCGTACAAGCCGCGACAGAAATCCGTGGATACGTTTTGCGCGTGATTGAACACTGGTGTCTGTGCGTATAAAATTTCGCTTTCAATGTGCAATTGTTGCGTTCAAGGATGGCGTATTTTTTGTGCTTTGTCATTTTCGTTCATACAAAAATTATCGCTCTACATTGGAATGAAAAAAGGTGACCACATTGCCCAGTTCATATCGCTCCTGAGATATAGCAGTGTTGTTCAATCACATCATCATGAATAGCAAGCGCTCATGTGTAAAAACAGAAACAAAAACAAAAACGAGTGGTTGCATACGCTCCCTAGTTCCACTCGATGATGCTAGTAGAAGCCAGCACTGTGTGGTAATGTAAGCGCTTATGTGCGCTCTGTTAAAGCGATAAAAGACAGGTTGATCTTCCGTGATATCCAAGAAGAGTTATCTTACACTAATTTTCTTACCACGTCAGGTTCACACACTGTTTCTTCTCCAGTTAGTGTCCCAGCTTTCTTTCACATCTTGCATCGAGCAATATGGCGGTTGGGGAGAAGGAGGGATGAATCAGCTATAGAAAAAAACAGTGTTTTCCGCGAAAGAAAACAAATATGAATGCTGTGGCAAGGGCTACACTCCTCTGCTTTCTAGTTTTCTCTTTCCAGGCAGCGATCACCAACAGCGACACGCGCCACAGCTGGACATGACGTCAACACTAACCCCTTAAAACTAACACGCCAGGGATGACAAGGCGCTTTTGACAAGAATAGATCCTCCTATCGAGACGTCGGCCAGCCTGTCTGAGGCACTTTCTCCTGTTCGGTCAACCTATCCCAAACAAACATAATAGTCATTTTACAGCGAAAGCTGTTATGAGATCATTTCTCCGGCCGTTTTTGGAGCCGTAGTTGTCCGCCGCCGCCGCCGCCGCCGCCGGTGTCCGTAACCAGTATCGCTCGAAATAAGAAAAAAAACTAAATAAGAAAAAAATTACAGGATGGAACGAGATTCGAACCTGGGCCCTCTGCGTGGGAGCCCAGTATTCAACCTCTGAGCCATGCCGGTGCTTGAAACTTCTTTGCAAAAAGGTCCTATACAGGCTTCATGTCGGGAAGGAACCACATTAGCATATGCAATATAGCGTGGTAGAAGATTAAAATAAGCACCAAGCGTCGCACAACGCGAATTCTGTAACCAGGCGTCAAACAATTGCGAATTGCGCAACGAGCAGGTTGTTGAATGCTTCCAACCCATTACAAAAGGGCTCTGCCATAATTCTTCCTCGTGATCAGGCGCAGAATCATAATCCAGTGCGCAGTGCGCATAATCCCTTACATGCGTTTAGCAGGTACCAACGCTCTCTGTAGAAAGACGAAAAATGGCACAGTGCCTGCTGCCCTACTTCTAAAAAATTACAATTATTTATAGCGTAGTGGGTTCCTCGCAAGTGCACTTGTATTGGTTGCCAAGGAAGCCCATAAGCGCATGATCCACTTCCTCGGGGTCTCAATAAAGTTCTTCGCCCCCCCCCCCCCGTCTCTCTTCCACGTCAACGTATACAGCATGACGGGAGAGGGAAATAGCGATCGGGCGTCACCCAATGCAAATTACATAACTGGTGGGCCGTTTAAAGATTCCAACCCATTACAAAGGGCTGAGCCATAATTCTTCATCGTCATCAGTCGTCACGTCAACAAAGTGCACATAATGCCTTACAGACGTGTAGCTGGTGCCTCGCTTCTCCATAGAATGACGAATAATGGCTTAGTGGGTGCTTCCCAACTTCACAAAAATTTTGATTTGTGGCGTAGTGGGTACCTTTCTAGTGTACTTGTATTGTAGCCCCAAGAGAGCTTAACGGGCTCTAGAAACGCCGCTCTTCCAGCTTTCGCTGTGACTGTGCTGCGGTTTCAGCGCAGGCCTGGCGTTTTTGTATTTATTTGTACTATGGTCTAGCAGAACTTATTTTCACTGCCTGTTTAAACTTCCCTGCTAATATTCGGAGTCAGTTGGATATGAGGCGTAGCTGTCTGTTTCACCAAAATAGTCATTGTCATGCATGAAGCAGACTTATTTCATTCATCAAAATATAATGATTGACACAATACTCTACCGCAGTTCAGCACAGCCAGCAGCTGAAAAATATAAACTTGAATTCATCAATATTGCGTTCAACAAAATTTTCGTGTTTGTCAGTTGCTACCGGAGCAGTCTGCAGCCGGTAACCAGACCGCTTTAGTTAGTTGTGATCAATGTTAACTCCAATGGCGGATTAGGAGCAGCCGACTGACTCTGCAAGCGAGCACGTGGTCTCGCGTGTAGAGCCACGCTGCTAATCCATGATTGGAAGACAACTGCTGCCATCAGAGCTAATCGGGGGGGGGGGGGGTGGATGAATTCTGAATTTCTCATTAGAAAACGAAAGTCGTGACCTCATTCGTTCAGTGAAATAAACTTCATCCAATAACAGCCCAAACAATTGTTCCAGCTTTTCTATTGAAATGCCATTTGTTTGTACATTCGTATAGGGTGCCATAAGTGTACTACGCGAGCTAGGGATTCAGAAGGCTTCGCTTCTGGAAAGCTTCGTGACTTGTGCAGTCTTACGTCGAAAATGCCTGCCACCAGGTGCAGTAGCGTACTGTTATAGAAAGATTAGACTGAACTTGGACAATAAGATGTCGAGGTGGGCAAGTAAGTAAACGTTCGCTATAAAACCTTAGCCTGAAGTGCACCCATGACACGGAAAAGGAAGTCCTATCCAAGTTTCTTGTCCACGACTACGGTGCGCTTCAAACTAAGAATTGTTTTGGATGCAAAGGTTTGTCCAGAGTAGCTTTCACTAATGTATAAACGGGGGGGGGGGGGGCGATCGGAGATCTGTTCGTTCCGCTTGTTCATTCTCCTGGGGAAGAACAAGCGCGCTGATTGGCTGAAGCGGGAGATGCCACTCAAGGCCGGGGGGTGTCGCCATTTCTTTGTTTGCTTGATATTTTCTTTTTTGTGACGTCATATCGCGGCATAACGAGTGGGGTGATCGGAGATCTCTGTTCTGCGCCGTTCGTTCTGTATCCATTCTGGCGGCGTACGCGATTGGCCGAAGCCGGAAAATACCACGTCTCTGAGGGGCGTCGCCATTTTTCTTTTTGCTTGATCTTTTATTTTTTGGTGACGTCATACCGCGTCATAACGAGCATGTCGTCTGCTACAAACGAATGGAGCGCGAGACCGTTCGCACGCGTTCTCTCGAGCGAACAAACGGCTTCGCACGGCAGGATGCGGCGGTTGCGGCTGCCGCAACAGCTGATTTTCAGAAAATGGCGCTTGCGACGTGTGCTTCTCTTGCAGTTGGAATTGCGAGATGCGTTTGAAGACATGAGCGAGTGCGGCGTCGCTTTCTGTTCTCGAAACGAACAGTGCGAACAAAATGAACGGGCCTGCCACTGGGCTGTGGTCTTACGCGCAGGGACATCTTAATTCAAAAGCGCCACCAGCTACTGCCACGTGTTGTCCCGGCCCTCACTCGTGAACGACAGCCCCAGTGGGCACGACGGCCTAGGTATCTGTGGGTACTCTTTCACAGCGAAAGCTATTATGAGATCATTTCAACAGCCGTTTTTGGCGCCGTAGTTGTCCGCCGCCGCTGCCGCCGCCGCCGCCGCCGCCGGTGTCCGTAACCAGTATCGCTCGAAATAAGAAAAAAAAAACGAAATAAGAAAAAATTCTAGGATGGAACGAGGTTCGAACCTGGGCCCTCTGCGTGGGAGCCCAGTGTTCAACCTCTGAGCCATGCCGGTGCTTGAAACTGCTTTCCAAAAAGGTCCTATACAGGCTTCATGTCGGGAAAGAACCACATTAGCATATGCAATATAGCGTGGTAGAAGAGTAAAATAAGCACCAAGCGTCGTACAACGCGAATTCTGTAACCAGGCGTCACACAATTCGAATTGCGCAACGAGTACGTTGTTGAATGCTTCGAACCCATTACAAAGGGCCCTGTAATAATTCTTCATTGTCATCAGGCACAGCATCAACAAAGTGCGCATATTGCCTTACAGGCGTTTAGCAGGTACCAACGCTCTCCGTAGAATGACGAAAAATGGCACAGTGCCTGCTGCCCTACTTCTAAAAAATTACAGTGATTTATAGCGTAGTGGGTTCCTCGCAAGTGCACTTGTATTGGTTGCCAAGGAAGCCCATAAGCGCATGATCCACTTCCTCGGGGTCTCAGTAAAATTACAATGATTTATAACGTAGTGGGTTCCTCGCAAGTGCACTTGTATTGGTTGCCAGGGAAGCCCATAAACGCATGCATGATCCATTTCCTCGGGGTCTCAGTAAAGTTCTTCGCCCCCCCCCCCCGTCTCTCTCCCACGTCAACGTATGTTATACAGCATGGCGGGAGAGGGAAATAGCCACCGGGCGTCACCCAATGCAAATTACATAACTGGTGGGCCGTTTAAAGATCCCAACCCATTACAAAGGGCTGAGGCATAATTCTACATCGTCATCAGTCGTCGCGGGCCCGATGGACAGCCCAGAGCTGTGCTTCAAGGTCCGAGCTGCGTTGAGCTCGGTCCCACTCTTCCTTGGTTGTCCTGGCCCCCGGTGCCAGGGGGCAACCCCAGAGCATGTGAGCAAGACTGGCTATTTCTTTACAAAAGCGGCACGCACTGTCAAGATGCGCGTCCGGAAAAATTTTGTGCAGGAAGGCCGGGCATGGGTAGGTGCCCGTCTCTCTGTCTCGACGTGGGAGCGGCCCGCTGCGCGCTAATCACACGTACCGAAGGACTAAAATAAAGTTGTTCATCCATCCGTCCATCCATCAGTCGTCGCGTCAACAAAGTGCACATAATGCCTTACAGACGTGTAGCTGGTGCCTCGCTTCTCCGCAGAATGACGAATAATGGCTTAGTAGGTGCTTCCCAACTTCACAAAAATTGTGATTTATGGCGTAGTGGGTACCTTTCTCGTGTACTTGTATTGTAGCCCCAAGAGAGCTTAACGGGCTTTAGAAACGCCGCTCTTCCAGCTTTCGCTGCGACTGTGCTGCGGTTTCAGCGCAGGCCTGGCGTTTTTTTATAAAAGCCAACAGAAGCTCCTTTTGACGATTCGACACCCGGGAGCCAAGCCAGACATTCCGGTGGGACGACATCTTGAAAAACTGCTCCAACCGCTACTTCCCTCTTTTTTTCTTTTCGCGTGCGCGACTTCAC
Source organism: Rhipicephalus sanguineus (assembly GCF_013339695.2). Classification (NCBI taxonomy): domain Eukaryota; kingdom Metazoa; phylum Arthropoda; class Arachnida; order Ixodida; family Ixodidae; genus Rhipicephalus; species Rhipicephalus sanguineus. The sequence goes on along the minus strand of NC_051180.1, from coordinate 123,162,099 downwards.
ATAGCGAGCACGTTAGAAAAACTAACACCAATAAATATCAGCGCTCAAACCTATTGCTGTTTCAGAAACTGTTTGAGCTTGAAAAGAAAAACAATATCTTTTCGCATAACAACTGTATTTATTAGAAGACGAGAAACACTTCGTTTTGAAATATACGGTCCCCTTGCCGAGGACAAACGATGCGCGTCTACTTCCGGAAAGCTCGCCGCTCACCGCTTGACGATTGGCTGTCCTCTTCCTCTCGGCGGAAGAGAGCTGCGGACCGCCCACTTTTGTGACGTAACACCGCCAGAACGAACGCGGAACGAACAGAGATCTCCGACCCCCCCCCCCCCCACCCCGGGCCGGCGCTGATAGTGCTCGACAAGTACGGAATACGCATAAAGGAGCATTCTTTCAGATGTTTCGATAAGCACTTAGGAAAGGCACTTTCTTAATATTGAAGCATGTCAGTTAACTGTTTCACAATACATTGGCATACGGCCATATCAGTTGGTAAAGTATAATCTGCCACAATGTTTTTAGATACATCGACTGGGCTATTAGATGTTAACACTCGCTTATAAGAATTGCGACCCCATATGTAGACGTTAACGAAGAAGACCTAAAAATATAAGAATTTACTATCTACGTTCTCCGTCGAAGAAATGTAGCACCAGTTTGATATACTTGTTTTATCCGCGCGGCCGAGCTTTCTTGCGACTTACGAGCATGTTGTTGGCCTATCTGCTCAATGGAGGCCCTTTTACAATACATAACGTCCTTTTCTTAAAAAGAAATAAAGGCAAACAGAAGATTTTCTCTCATCAAAAAGTGAAACAAGGATAGCATAAAAGTAACGACCCAGAAGCACTTGAGCGTCCCCACACACACAAGAAAGCTCCTCTGGCGTCAGACCACCGGGCAGACGCATTATGTTCGTCTGGTGAACGCGACAGATATTACCATCTCTAATTTCTCGCAAAAGCCCTCTTGGTGCTTACTTTGAAGTCATGTTTTCGGGCGCATTAGTTTTCCATGAGTACAGCACTCCCACTGCCTTGAATTTCAGTTTTTCGGGAACGCAAACGTTGTCTATGTTGTTTTTCATCGCTGAACTTACGTTTTATGAAAATCTTGCCCATTTGCTCGTTCTGCTTCTTTATATCTTGCACATAAACATGCAATACAAAAAGGTGTCGTACTATAAATAAAAAGCCGCGGATGTGGCGAACGGAACGAGATAGAAAGTACGTAAATAAAAAATTCGTATGAGCTGGGAGATTGAACGAATAGAAACGTGGTTTCGGTGGTTTAAACTTAGCAGCGAAAAGTTGGACGAAAATGATTCGGCATGGTTCAGTGGCACTGTCCGGTACTCGCATATATTTCCGGCCACTAAACTTTTCTGGTTGATTTGGGGCACACGTGTATAAAACTAAGAATAAATTCATCTTGTAAACGTCTCTTGCGTTAATCAAGGCTTTGAATTCCTGTGTAACGAAAAGAAGCGAGTCTGTACAAAAGTATCAGAATAGGGTAAGAACGAAGATGACTCATGTCTCTTGCTTTTTTAAGTGCGGAGCTCTTTAAGTTTTTCGTTGCGCCGGGTAGTGCGAGCAGAAAATACCATCATCGTGAATCGGCGCGCATTCGCTTCGCCCTGTTCTTACTCTCAGTCTTCTTCGTCTTCTGCTTCGCTCCTAAAACACGCGCCGATTTCTCCCCCGGCTCGAGGTAGAATAACTCTGATGGAGTTCTCTCTCTCTCTTTCGTTCTCTCTCTCTCTCTGATACAGAGAGAGAGAGAGAACGAAAGAGAAAGAAAGAACTTGTTGGCGAAAAAAAAATTCTTGGGGAGGCGGTATTCGAAACCGCGTGCCCACAATCCGAAGGCGAGCGTCCTAACCACTCGGCTATCCAGGTGCGCTAGCAGAGCATAACATAGCCTTGTATAGTATAGAATAGCAAGACGACGTGAAAGGAAAGTGCGGTTGAGGAGGAGGGTAAGGAGGAGAGGAGAGAGTAAAGTATAGGATAGACAGAGAGAGAAAGACAGACATAGAGAGCAAGAAACGGAAGAAAGACATAGGAAGAAGGAGAAAGATTGCGAAAAAGAAAGAGAAGAGAGACAGAAAGAGAAAGTAAGAGAGAGAAAAAGATTGAAAGAAAGATAAAGCAAGAAATAGAGAGAGGGGGAAAAGGGGCAAGAAAGGCAAATAGATAAATAGCGAGAAGGACAAGTACATGCAAAAGCAAAAAAGAAAAAAAAAGAAGTGGAAATAAACAGACAAAAAACAGAAAAAACAGGGAGGTGACAGAACAAGGCAGAAAGAGAGAAAGAAAGCGAAAAATAAAGAGAAACGAAGGTCGCCCAGCTCCCCACTTCCTTCACGCTTGGCACCCCTTCTGCGAAGCTGCCTTAATTTTTTCCCAAGAACTCTTGTAAATATGTGAACTAAACGTGTCTACTCTCGTTCGTAGAAAGCGTCAGAAGAGTCCGTCTTCGCCGGAACCTGCGTGCCAGCCTCTACCTCCCCTCGAACAATATCAGTACATATAGTAGGATAAATAGTGCTTGTTTGTTTTAAACACAACTTGGGCTCCTTTAGAGGCATGGCTTACCAGCCCTCCCATAGCAGGCAGTTAGTACAAAGAATTGTCTTCTGTTTTTCGAAACACCAGGATCTGAAACAAATTTTTCGTGGCACGCAAGGGTGACTTTGATTGTCCTATACGACCATGTTAAATCCATCATTTCCTGACACACAGAGGAAGAATAATCACTTAAATTGAAGTCACATATGAGCCTAGCTGACGCGGCATCATGCGTGCTCGCAAAATGATGTATGTATATGGGTGCTAGATTCGTATACTTGTTAAGGCGAAAGCTTCAGACGGTTGATGAGAAGGGTCCCTTGGCAACTTGCCTTTGGACATGAGGGCCGAGCTCAAACCCCGTCCTGCCAAGAAAATTTGATAGGAAGAGTCTCTCGTGACCGTCTAGCTCGCATAGACCAGATACCGATGACGGCAGTAACCATTTTGGAATGTCGCCTTTAGAGGTCATCGCGGATGAAGGCGACGGAGGCATTTTTCAAATTATTCAAGACAACAGACTTGCAACAGCGGCGGCTATAGACTAATAGCGATATTGGGACCGTGAGGAGTGTGACTTTGAGCTTGTGCGCTCGTCCTCTCCCTCTTTCTCGCTACCTCTTTCAAACTTCCCTATGCATTTCCTTTTTGTAGGGTAGCATACCAGTTTTCTTGACTGGCGAACATACCCGCAATTCCCCTTGCTCCTTCTCCTTCCTTCATTTCTTTATTATATGAAGCACCTTTGTTATAATATAAAGAGAGAAATATTACCGCTATTCTCAAGCTAGAATTCCTAAGGTATCTTACACTATCGCTAAGCCGCATCGAAGGCGTGAGCCTTAGTGGTGATGTTTAATGACTAAAACTTGGCCTCAGAATTGGACAAGCCGCTGGACATGTCGCAGCTGATTTTGTGATTTTCGAGCCTTCCCTGGCGCTGGATACCTCTTCGCCATTACACAATCAATCCACTAGGCGACGCTTCAACGTCATTAGCAGCGTGCCCTATGCTCTTAACTTCATAGGCGTCAGTTTCTGTCGCTCACTTTTTAAAGTCAATTTAGTCTAACACCAATTTTTTGAGTCCCGTGAGAGTCTCTGAGACGAAGTGAACGCGTAGCTTGCACGCCTCGAGCCACGCTTGAGAGGACACGTGATATTGTTTGCACCTCATCGTGCTTGCTCAGTGATTTCGTTCAAGGCCGCCATCGCTTGAGACCAGTGGCATAGCCAGGGGTTCACACAGCGAACCCGTGCCCCCCCCCCCTCACGAAGTTTTTTCTTTCACGAGATAGAGAACACAAAATGCCACTCGACCTCACATTCCTGCCTGGACCCCACCCCGAAACAAATTTTTGCCTGCGCCACTGCTTCAGACATGTACGGTTTTTGGCTAAAAAGAAAAAAGTCGCACAGTAGTGAACTCCGCTCTGAAAGCTGTGTGCACTGACCAGCCAGCCTAACGGGAATGGTGGATTCTCACGGCATTAGCAATACAACCGTTAACTCGTGTGATCTCAAAGAAGGAAGTGCAACAGAGAGCGTCGGCTCTATTTCCAAGAGATGAGCAATCGGGTAATACGTAACTTTTCCTGCAGTTGGCTGCATTTTTACGCTGCGCAGTTAAGTGAAAGACACTTCTAGTCTCGCGAAAGATCACGAACTTCGTTGGCGGTGACGACTTTCAGGTTGGTTGGCATCAAGCATTTACCTTTCTATACAAATGGGCCATCACAGCTGCAAGCTCCGCACGTTTCTCTTACACAGCGATATGCCTCTCCTCGCTGGATCCTTTCATTGCGTACACCTTTCCGCGACAAGTCGTCACTTTTAGATTAATTGAAGCTTCCGTTTCCTCTCATCCGAAGAGGTGACGAATAAAAACGCCAGTAACCTACATTGCGCTGTTCCTCTTTTTATGATTGGTATAGCGATACACCCACGCTCTGTAAAACCTCAAAAGGTGTGGTAAAGGCTACATGCACTTACGACCTAGATTTACGAGGCCGTCAGCACACAACGAGTGAGACGAACCGTTGCTGGCGGCGGTGAGTTGTTATGCGCAGGGAAGGCTAGCCGAAAAAAGGAATAGGTACTAAATCGGTGTGGGCCAGTATTCCAGCTCACTACGTTAATCTCCAGTAGCCTTGATAAGAAGATGCTGACGGAACGTCGCGCTCTTAAGGAACGTTTGTACCAATTTGCATTTCGAGGTAAAGAAAAAAGTTGGGACAGATATGCACTAGTGTGCGAGGGCTGAGGAAGCAACGGAGCTGGTGGCGTTGCCCTCCTCCTTTCCCTCCTCTTCCTCACCCTCACCTTTCTTTCCATGCCCTTGCTATACTATACTATACATCGCTATGCTTGCTACCTCCTTTCTTATGTCTTTTGTGTTTGTTTCTTTCGATTTTTTGGTGTCTCTGTCTATTAAGTGCAGAACACATTAGGGGCCCGGGCAGTGGTATACTGGGGATCCAAGAGGTGACCCTCGAGCAGGCCCGGCGAGCCGCCGTGGCCAGTGGGGCTCTACAAGAGGGCTCCACCCGGGATTAGCCACGTGCTCTAATTCTGCAATAAAGATTATTCTCTCTCTCTCTCTCTGTCGTACGCTGTCGTCGTCTCGTGTAGCATGGCTTAGCACGAGCGAACATTTGGGAAGGTTAGTGTGAATAGGTGATGGCAAATAAACAGCGCTACTTTAAAGGCAGACAAAAAAACAAGAAGCCAAAAACTAACGCTGTGTTTGGCTTTTGGCTGAGTTTAGATTGGACCGTTTATTTTCCGTGAAATACAAGTGTAACATGCCTACTCTGCCTGAATATTGTGTGAGCAATTCATGAACGGTTCGCTTATCCGCTTCGTCTTTGCAGTTGCAGGTGATGTGAAACATGCACGCACGTGACTACATCGACACCTTTCGTAGTTGGTGATTCGTAGATCGTCACGTTCATAAAATGGGCAGCCCCGTGACTACAGATCGTTGTAAATACAGGATGCTCGATTTTTCTTATACTGATGTGGCTCCGCTATCGCAAACATTATTGATTACAGAAGCGTCATTTCTGACCACTTTCTTTTACGTTCATCCTGTTGCTTTCGCTTCCGTCAATGTGTGTTCTGCCTGCTGTTTCTACCAAGCAAGTTTTTATCCTGCGCTTTTGGTCCGAAAGAGGCAGAGGAGTCCGACTGCAATTTCCATAGCTTGCGCGGTACGGCCACCATTAATTTTATTGAGATAAGCAGCGGCTTGAAACCCAGACACCAGCGCTGCTCATCGATCTCATGTGAACGCGCCTCAAGGCCCAAAAGGCTGTAGTTCAACGGACGCGGGCGGCGTTGCTTGCCAAGGGAGCCTTGGAATAGGGGCTCCCACCTAGTACTGTGCGGGGAGGAGGCTAATACGGCCCGAACCCAATTATCTCTCTGTAAACATTTAATGGTTAATAAATCCTTTGACCACCACCAGCTGCATAAGGCATGGAACAAGTAGAATGTTGACGTGTTTCATTCAATGTGAGATCAGATAACTAGCAGGCTGCTGTTGTAATGCACCAAGGCGTTGCCGAAGTTCAGCGCGGTGTGAGGCCTCCGTAGTTGAACAATCTGAAAGAAGCAAATGTATATTAGTTATTAATATTCCGTTCAGCGGTGCCTCGCACTCCGTGTTTTAATGTTGTAAAAATTCGCAGCTGTTATCTGGTGCGCAGTTTAATGTAACTCATCGTGCTTCATGGTTCTGCTTGAAAGGCTGTCAATAATTTCTATGGTATGAAGCCACCATGTGTTGCTCTCTTGGGTTGGAAGACAGAAAAATTAGACAACCGACAAGCTCCACAGATCAACGCACGCATTTCGCTGCACGGTTGCCGCAGTTCTACGAAGGCCACTGGAAAAAGAAAGCACCCGTTTACTTACTTATAGGTGCACGTTAGTGAAGCCCATGTGATGAAAATTAGTCCGAAGTTCCTCACTGCGGTGTGCATGACAATAATATTGAACTTAGGACACGTTATGTTCAGGAATATTAACAGCGAAGCTGCTTAAGCTGTCAGTAACTTGGGCTCCGACGTAACAAAGCGATCATCATCATGAACCGGAACGCACTCTCTTCATTATATTTGCAGTTAAACTGTTTAAGCTATCGGTAACCCGAGCTCCATCGTGCAAAACTCCTGAGGTGGTTATGCGCCACAGGAATTGGGCAAGTCCCGCTACCTTGTACGGCAGGTGCGAGTGTCAAACGAACACGTGGAAAAGAGGGAGAGGAAGTGGAAATAGAGAGAAAGAAAGAGAGAAATAGGGAGAGAAAGAAACAGGAAGCGAAAAATAGAGATAAATAAAGGGAATAAAGACATATGAAGATAGAAAGACAGAAATATGCATAGAGAGAAAGAAAGGGAATACCGATATAAAGAGATAAAAAGACAGAGAAAGATATAGACAGAAACAGACACAATAAACATAAAAAAATAGACAGCAAGAAAGAAAGAAAACCAAAGAGAGACAGAAAGAGAAACAAAGAAAGAGGGAGAAAGAAGTAGAGAAAGAGAAAGAAAGAAAGAAGGAAAGAAGGAAAGAAAGAAATAGAGGAAAAGAAAGATAGAACGAGCGAGAAAGAGAAACAAGTAGATAGATACAGAAAGAAAGGAAGAAATAGAAAGAAAGAGGTATAAAGAAACAGATATGAAAAAGAGATACAAGAAACAGAGAGAAAGATAAAGACAGCGAAGAAAGAAAGAAGAAAATAAAGAGGAACAAGGAAGGTCACCAAGCTGCGCTCGTCCTTCAGGCTTGGCACCACAAGTGCGAAGATGGCATAATTTTTTTTAATCCACAAACATAACTACGAATTATTGTCAGACACCATAAAATCAGCAAATGTTCTCGTGCATTGATTTACGTGTAAAACGAGATCGGTTTGCAAGGCAACGCTTCAAATTTCGAAATTTCGGTCGATTCTGTCAGTACAACAGCTTGCTCGAAGAAAATAAAAAGCAGTTCGGCTACCATGGGTACATTCGCTCCCATTTCACGAGCAGAGGCAGTAGCAAAACAATTGCGAGCGACCACACTGTGGCGACAAATTACATTCTCAGTTGTCACATGGCGCGAACGCATTATACGGCCGTGAGCACGGTTACTGTACGACTAGATTGCGAATTCGGAAAACCTTAAGTATTCACGCAAGGAAAATGGAAAACGACTCATGTCAGCCAAACTTTGAGAACTTCATCTGTTCGTTTCATTTTCGTTTCTTTGTGCATTGGCCAAGATGCTTTCGCACGCAAGGACGTTACCAGGATCCGGAAAGCTAGTTTAGAGGCAGGAGCGCACTGTTGCAACGGTAGGGCAACTGCCGCGGTAATAAAGTTATTTTGCCGTGCTTCTCCTTTTCAAAGAGAAGCAAAAAAAAAAAACAAGCGAAAAGACATAGTAGCTTACAGGAGCTGTTCAAAGGAGCATAAAGAAGTAAGAAGCACAGTGTAGGACAGAAACTTTCGTGGAGGACACGTACCGCAGTTAGCGTATTTTTTTACCCGTAGAGTGCTGGAGCCGGAGCGACCTATACTGAATGAACTTGCGGCATCCGCAAATGGAAAGGCACCACTGCGTTCATGTTTCTGACTTCTAGTTTGCTCTCTCGTTGGCTGTCGTAGCATATGCCTGACTTCCTAAGTTATATTACGTTGCTAAGGTAACAACGCAAGATATTAGGATGAAGAGGGCGTTTTCTGCTTACGTGTACGGAGAGTGCTTTGGCGCAAGAATAATTGAGCGAAATACTCGCAAGTTTCCGTTACACATTCTTGGTGTAATGGAACATACGTATAGAGTGCACAAATCGCAGTAAAACTTCCAGGCTACCATTTGGGGACGTGCCGCTTCAGTTGCGAATCTTTAATTCACTTGATATGACTGAATACCATAACAAGTAAAAGTATGTGAACAATTCCCCCCCCCCCTCAGACACGCACGCACGCACGCACGCACGCACGCACGCACACACACACACACACACACACACACACACACACACACACACACACACACACACACACACACACACACACACACACACACACACACACACACACACACACACACACACGTACGCACATAAAATGCTGCTTGTTTCAGTGCATTACTCGGCCCTGAAGTATGTGCAGCGCGCTGGCATTGTGTGCCGTGCTAGCACCACCGCGACGGTTTGCTTACTCATAAAGAAACCTAATTTCTTGCCATTGTGGTTCGCTGTGCATGCGTATACTTCTTTTCACTGCTGGCCGCTGTGAACGTAGGTTTCTTTGTCGGGAATGAAATTATACCATGCAGACTGGTCCTGCATGAACATGCAAGCAGGTGCTTTCACTGGAAGAACCAAGCACTAGTGGCATAAAGGCACACACACACGCACACACACACACACACACACACACACACACACACACACACACACACACACACACACACACACACACACACACACACACACACACACACACACACACACACGCACACACACACACACGCACGCACGCACACACACACACAAACACACACACACACAAACACACACACACACACAGTTGCTGCTATTCAAATTTTGTTTCAACACAAAGCCCCCGCATGGTATGTTCTAATACTATTAGTGCCTATCTCGAATAGGCGCGCTTTGGTAACTGAACAGTGATTCAAGCCGACAGCGAGTGAAATCAAATTTGCGCGGAACTGGATCAGCAGATACCTCAAGTAGCAGTGTGAGTGCGTAGACAGAGGGCGAAGACATGCAGAAAAAATCAAAAGGAAAAGAGGAGAAAAGGGGTGCTTGGCAGGATGACCCGAGCTTCTCGGGAACACGAGCTTGCTCCGAGCTCACAGTACGGCGGTCATGACAGGAAGACAGTGCGAAGCGCGCGCAATAGCAGCGTTGATAAAAACGGCTACAAGAACGAGCATGGCGCCACAAACGCAAGTGCTGCATTTGCGGTGGTTTTCAAAGGAACACCGCGTGCGAACGCCTCAGCGCCGCCTTTCAGTCAACATTTAAACAGTGCAGCGTCGTCAGCGTGATTGTCGCGCTATCTTTTTGCCAACTAACCATCCCGCCTCCCACGGGCATGTTTGTGGGCGTTTGTCTATTTTCGGGCAAGTTCTTTCGTTTTACCTGCAGCATGGAAATTTCCACTCTCGAAGGCAACAAGGGCGCACATGCAGCACTCTCTTGCAGCTTGTTTCGATTCTCTCGAATATTAGAGATAAATAAATGGACAGGATACCGCTAGTTGCATTAGTCGCCCGAAGATTTTTCTGCTATAACGAAATGGTAGAAACAATGCCTCCACAAACCAGTAAATAGTAACATTTCTCGCCGCAAATGCCACCAGGGGCGCTAGCTTCATGGCTGTGAGGGGTACGTCGTGAGCGCGGTGAAATTTAATGTGAGACATCGTAGCTACGTGATTATGTAACCTTTAGTTTTTTGTGCGTGTTTGCATAGTCTGTGTGTAAAGCTCATAGATGAACCGTGCCGCTCGCTGGCCTTGCTGCTCGAGCACTGCTCCTCGGCAAGAGCAAACGCGGTGGGCCTACCCGATCTTCACCGGGGGCGTCTGTCAATCAAACTGAGTGACGCGTGAACTCGGGTACAAACTCGTTGATTCTGAAAAGGCCCCAGTTCAACTCGTGACTGTCATAGCGCCGGTGTGCCTGTCAAGCGTGTCATGCTGTGGACGCTAAGCAGCAGCAGCTTTGCATATAAAATAATATGGTCAGTTTGCAATACTTGCGCAAGGCTGGAGCCATCGGAGAAGCTTGTGATCACCTAGCCTCTTCCAGCTTCTTACACGGCTCGTCTACTCAAGTCTGCGCCGTCTACTTCGGAGTGAAGACCACGTTAGTTCGGTCTGAATTTTGATGGTAGTATTAACTAGCTAGGTCGTATTTATCATGGCAATGAATGGCTCTGTCTTAATTGACAAGGTCTAATTAACGCAACAATATTTAACCATGCATATTTATCAATGTATTAATTAGCACGAAGCCAGTTAGCATAAACATAATCAGCACGCATCTAATTAGCATGATCATATTGCGTAACCTCCTAATTAGCATGGTACGCCCTAAATAGCGTCGCGTTCATTACCATGATCTTAATTAGCTCGGTCATAGCTTTACACGGTGTCATTAGTATGGTTTTAGTAAGATGTGGCTTAATTAGCTTAGCCTTAACATGACTTGGCTTAATTAGCTTAGTTACATCATATCCTGATTTATTTAGCTAGGTATACCGCCCAACAAATAAGCTAATCAGCCGGGCGCACGTGCTCGGAGAGAGAGCATACGATGAATAAGTGGACGCGCGCCCTCCGAGCAACGCGCTAGGATGTACAGGCTGACCATGACGATTACAGACGTGGCCTAGGAGATTAGCTCCTGCCGAGGAGTTGTAAGGCGCTCGGTCGGATCTAATCTCAGAGATTACGTGCTGATTATTCTAAAGGATACTTAGCGCAGACATTAAGTGCTTGAAAAGGAATTAAAACCGCCCGTACCTCTAAAAATATCCTTGGTAAATGTTTCTGACACTTTTCTTGCATAGGTGCACTTCAGCACTCAGTGGAACGACAAACAAAATAAAGGCCTCTGCTTTGATGGCACCATCCAACTTTTTCGACCTCCCTTGACGTGAGGCTGCGTTCCGTCGTAACCAATGGGACGCAGCGCGCAATGAGGGATGGATTTGACATTTTCATACTGTTAGCTCGTTCAAAAGGAGGTGTTGCCAGAGCTCGAAAAGATTCCGAGTTTCATCAAACTCGGGCCATCCTGCGTAGCATCCAGGACTGAGGTTGCCGGGAGCTATATAGTGAACAAGGCGTCATTCATTGTGTTTTACAGACCGTAGCCGGCAACATGGTATTTCGCGGTTTGTCTGTGTTGAGCTTGTAGCTTAGGACCTTTCCGCAGATTAAATAGGCTATGCGATTGTCTGCATGGTACGTCCTAGACTACTTGCCATTTCGTTTTTTTTTGTGAGCGTTTGGCTCTTTCTCTCAAGTGACTAGACTAAGTGACGCCGTCACATCTGCATACTGAGAACTTCGCTCAACAACTTCGCATATTCATCTAGGCTCTCGAGGAGTTGTTCGACCAAATCTTCTGGCAACTTTCACGCACGCTCGAGGAGCCTTATTTAATTCGGTCAACGCATGCACGACTTCCGTGTTCATGGGCTTGCACTAATCAAGAGAGAAAGGGATGGAACAGGAACCAACACTGCGTATAGCTCTGTGAATGTCATAAACCCACCACGAAAATTGTAGTTGATTGTTTTACAACTTCGTTCAGTTTAAGGAGACCCTGTGACGGCTTTGATGATTTTGTATAAGCGCAATGAGCCAGTAAAAAAAGTTTTAAGAGTCTTTAGCAAACCAGTTTAAGCTTTCAGCACCAACTGTGTTATTTCCTACAAGACTTTAAAAGTACAAATCGCTACAGATCGCAGAAGCTCTGCCGAACGAGTTTTCAACTTCCCGCATCCTCCTTGCGTGGCATTGTTCCTCCTTATACAGCATGCCACTGATCTCAAACATGACTTCTGCAAGTGATCTGAAATCCACTCCCTCCTGGACAAGCTAATCTCATTTTATGCCAGCAAATATCTTAATTTCGCCACCGTACTGACCTTTTTTCGTCCTTGGACGCGCTTCCTATCTGTTGATATCCGTTCCGACGGTCCAACTGACTGACCACCGGTCATCTGTAATTCCCTTGACATGACCTGCAAGGTATAGTTTTGTCTTAATGCTGAGTGAGGTATAGGCAACCCTTCTTTGGTTAATGATTTAGTCCCATGGTCCCCCGAGCCAGGAGCGATTTCTGAGCGCAGACCCAGAAGTAACCCCTGAGCGCCACTGGGTGTGGCCCAACAAAACTAAATAAATAAAAGTTAGGAAATGAAAGAGATGTGTCGTCTACTTGCCTCTAATTTTACGCCTATTTGAGCTGTCAACATTTCTCCCCCGCAGCCTACAAGTGTGATACTCAACCAGAGTCAGTAGAGTTCTATAAAGGCTGCCGACCAGTTGATCGGCCGTATGTCCCATCAGCAACTCGCCTGGCAAGGAGACACATGTGCAAGACGAGTCTCTTTTGCAAAATATTATTTGTATGAAAGCTAGCCTCTAAACCTCGTGTTTTAATTGAAATAGACTCTTTTCTTCCTCTTCCTTTCTTCCTGCCAACAATAGCAGTTGTCGTGAATGTCAGCACGTTTGTTTGGGCACTTTAAGTTCCTTACGACGATTCCCCAGGCAATTCTGCATATTCTTTGTCTTAAATAAATTTGAATAAATGAATGAGTGAATGAATGAATTGAATGAATGAATAAATGAATGAATGATTGAATGAATGAATGAAAGGTTACCGCCATTTTCAATCCGAAATATTTCTTAACGAACCAAAGGGACTTTGATCGTTTCTATCTATCTATCTATCTATCTATCTATCTATCTATCTATCTATCTATCTATCTATCTATCTATCTATCTATCTATCTATCTATCTATCTATCTATCTATCTATCTATCTATCTATCTATCTATCTATCTATCTATCTATCTATCTATCTATCTATCTATCTATCTATCTATCTATCTATCTATCTATCTATCTATCTATCTATCTATCTATCTATCTATCTATCTATCTATCTATCTATCTATCTATCTATCAAAATGGGTATGGGAGAGTAAGGGGGTTTGGCGAATATGACTGTCTGGTAATGTCATGAATAATGTGAAAATCCTGTCGAGTACGTCGTTAAACCCTTTCCTCCGCACACCTGTGGCACATACCCGTATACCACAGGCCGCGGTATGCGGGTATGCGCCACAGGTGATTGACAATTTATATCTACACAGGAACGGGGAGAACAGACATTGGTAAGTTAATGCGAGAGCTTTAAGAAAATCTGACAACCGCAGCGTCGACCCGAGAAAAGCATAGAAGAAAAATCGGGATCCCAGCAAGAATAAAGTCCACGCATTCTGTGTGGCAGACAGGTATTCTACCATAGAGCCATGCCAGGTCTTAAAACTGCTTTGGAAAAACACCCTATGCAGCCGTAATGTCGTTGCAAGATGAAATGTGGCTGTAGTGCTGGCTATCTATTTTTGTAACAAGGCAGTAAACATTACATATGTACTCATATGATACAGGCGTTATGTCGGGCCAACTTCAAGTTTAGTTCCAGTGTTGGCTGCGCTTTTAGAGTAGTCTAATAAAACTACACTTGTATTCCTATGATTCACCAAGCTATGTTCAAGCGTTGCTCGGCCCAGGAGGAATAGGCTAACAAAAGTTACGTATGACATTGAAATCATCGCTCCATAAAGTGGCCTTCGTTTCGATAATACGGACATCTGTGCTCTAACGTGAGGGCTGATACTACGCCAGACCATAAGTGTCCTTTTAAACGCCAGTGAAGTCAACGTGCCTGGTAAGCCCGCAATGTACACACAACTACACTTACAAAAGCACTTTGATCCACCTCGTAGCGCTTGGCTCAAAGCCAAAAAATGCATCATGAACCGCTACTCGCTGAATGCTTCGCGTGAAACCGATTCCCACAAAGAGTGAGATCTGCCGAATTTTTATAACCTACGGTTTCGTGGGGTATTGCTTTTCTGAAAGTACTGCGGCAACCAACCGCAATACTTACAAATTGCCTGTCGGTGCTTGAGTGACTACAACGCAATGGCTGAAACTACAATCACTCGTTGAGGTCTCTCATTTCCATTAAAAGGAGTAGTATGTGTATAGCGCTTTAAGTTCGCGAGGCATGTTTGTTACGGTCGAACTACATTTTACCATAGTGAGGTACCATGAATCTACGAGATCATAATGTGCCACGGAGTAAAATGCTCTGCCGCTCCCATACCTGGGACAGGTGAGAAGATAACCGACATGCCCCTCTCACGATTAACAACCTTCACGAAAGATTATGACAGCTATAGAGGTCAGATAAGAACAGGTTTTTGTGAATTGCATATTCAACCACAATTGATATAATTTTAGGTCAAACCATTAGAGACGTTTTAATAGCCAAATATTAGGGAATTTCTGCGCGTGATTTCGAGGGAAAGAGGGTGTTGCAGTGAGCTGATGTGGCATTTTGAATGGGCGAATCACTGCTGAGGATGATAAAGGCTCGAACGCCGGCAAACATCAAGCGCGGCAATTTATTCAGAAATCTGAGCGTGAAATTTCCACCAGCGTAAATGTAAATAGCGTAAATATAACTGCGTCATGACGCACCAAATGCAGCTCGCTAGTGCAACACCAACTAACTTTTACAGAAAGTGCGCTTGTGCATTTTATGCAACGACACCATCACCCTTGCCAGCTTACATCAATGTCGTCACTGCTTGCGAATACAACACTTTCGATATTCTTCACCAGAAGTGAGAAATATTTCATCAGACAGTGAAACCACTAATTTGTTGTACGCGTTGGGATGAGTATTTAATTACTGGTAATTTAGGCGGTAAGTAATGGAACATTTAAAGTAAATGATTTTGAAAGTCGGAGACCCAAAGAGCACCCATTATACTTGAATATGACTTTGCTTTCGATAATGTAAGGTTTGCAAAAGAACCTATTTCACAGTAACAATATCACAAAATCCACTTCAAAACATTTCTTTGAATGATTTGATTGTTTTTATTCTAGGTTATTGAAGTTCGGTGTACGCTGGCAATACAGTATGTATTTTATAAAATTCCGTAAATACCAATTGCAACAACACAAACAGTCATCCCGATATTATCTCTTCAGGCTGTTTGCTTTTGCGCACGACGCAAGAAAATACACCATAATAGTTCTTTATTTTTGTTCCTAGCGTTAGCTTCATTCATTCTGTGCACAGTGGTATGGAAGCAGGAAAGCAACCTCTTTTGCTTACGCACGGCTACGCCCAGTTTATCTTGGTCGTCAACAGAAAAATCTAAGCACGCTTACGTCACACTTCGTTAAACTTTAGTCATTTTAATGTACTACGTCGTAGTTCCAATTAAACATCTCTTCTTCGATGCTTTGACTGAAGCGTTACCGTGTTTGAAATTCTACACACTAGCCATCAAACATATAGGGCGTTCACAAGTGTTGCTGCAACAATACGGCACCACGCTATCTGCGCTATTTTAAATGCGAAGCATTTCCTAGCGAACCTTTGGCACTTTGAGCGTTTCTATCTATCTATCTATCTATCTATCTATCTATCTATCTATCTATCTATCTCTAGCCGCCTACGTCTTGGTGCTCTCATGATCGCCTCCTTAACTTGGTGTAGACCACAGTTGGCATGGGAGGGTAAGATGATTTGACGAATATGACTGTCGGGTCATGACATGAATAACGTGAAAATCCTTTCGCGTACCTCGTCAAACCCTTTCCTCCAGACACGTGTGGCACATACCCGTATACCCGTTTACCATGGGCCGCGCCACAGGTTATTGACAGTTTATATATCTACCCAGGAACGGCGATAACAGACGTGGGTAGTTTAATGCGAGAGCGTTAAGAAAAACCGACATCGGCAACGTTCACCCGAAGAATGCAAAGAATACAAGTTAGGATTCCACCAGGAATCGAACCGATGCATTCTGCGTGGCAGTCAGGTATTCTACCACAAAGCCACGCCAGGTCTGGAAACTGGTTTGGAAGAACAGCATATGCAGGCGCAATGTCGATGCAAGGTCGCATGTGGTTGTGGTGCTGGCTATTTAATTTTATAACAAAATAATACCACTGCGTAGGTACTCCTACGATGCAGGCGTCATGTCAGGTTTGGTTCTGTGGTTCTACTGCTGGAAGTGTTGTTCATAGCACTCTAATAAACATTACATTTGTATTCCTCTGATTCAGCAAGCTATTCGCCGCGAGATCGGGCTACAGGTGGCAGCACCGTCGCCGCGCCAGTGTGGATAGGCGGTCGTCGGCGCGTACGCAAACGCACACAACAGCGCTTCGTTGTGAGCGATTTGACCCGATTTCCGGCAAACGAAATGCGTTGACTGCAGCTTTCTGGTAATATGTGCGCTCTTCATTCCCGAATTAAAACACGAAGCGCGCTGAACGTGACTATTACTTGTGAGAGAAGCGCATTCTGCCAACGAACGGGGTTGCTCTCCTTCGGCAACAGTCGGCTTTTTCGCAATTGATGACGTTTTCTTGTTTTATTTGTACATGTTCAGCTTGTGTTCCACTTACTTCGCACTGCTGCAGCGCGATTGAATTAAGTATTTACTTGTTCATCTGGATACCCCCCAACAAAAAGAAAGACCGTATTCCTGCACGATGAGTTCAAATAGCACTTTGTGCACTGCGTGCTCAAATATTCATCCGCATTTCTTATTCAGTTCTCCAATGTAGAACATTTGATAGGTTTGCTGAGGAAAGCTACGTGGCTGACAGTGGTTTAGCGCTACAGACGCGTTTAACACGAACACGCTTGTTTTTATTCTAGTCACAGTACACAAAGGTAACCGTACAGCAGGGAACTTTCTTCGATTAATTACTTGCACGACAGTAAATGGAAAAAAGGCCCGGTTATTTTACGGGACCAAAGTACGTTTTTTCACACGAACAATGTCCACTGCCTACCGTCAATAAGGTCGAAGTCTGGGTCAGTTGGTACATGACGCTGAGGCAAAAACCAGTCAAAAAGACGCCGGACAAGGGGAAGAAGTGACACACACAAGGACTGGACTAGCAACTGTGCTTTATTAGCTGACAGCACCTCCCAGAAGAACCACGGCGCATGCGCTAATCACGTAAAACCATGAAGTCAAAACCCAAAACAAGAAAAAGCAAAAGCAGAAATTGGCCTACATAACGGCCAAGAATCTACCGCCAGAGTGACAGGAACTCGCATTCATTCTGCAGTAATGAAATAGACGTGCTCCTTACACAATCATCGCGGTGCGTGTTTATATGATAAGCCACAAGGATTTCGCGCTCCTCCTTGCCACCCCCTCTACCTAAAATCTTAACATTGGAAAACAGCGGCACACAACCACAGATCTGGCAGTGGCGGGGAAGATTAGCCCCGTCTGACGTGTTCAACGAATTGTGGTGCTCGCGCAGTCTTTCATTCAAGCATCGGCCAGTTTGGCCGATGTATGCTTTTTCGCATGTTAGCGGAATCGCATACACAACATGTTTCGCGCAGGTGGTGTACTTGGTTTTATGCCGAATAGAACACACCGGAGTGTTAGTGTTTCCGCGAGCGACACGTGCACACAGCGCAGAAAGTTTGCAAGGCGCCGAAAAACAACATCTACGCCCTGTCTCAAAGCGACTTTTTTCACATTGTGGGAAAACTTATGTATGTAAGGCATCACTACAACACTCTTGCGCTGGGAATCAATTGGTTCTGGACGTCTATTCGCCGGCCTTTTCACCTTTTGCAGCAGCGTTTCTGCTACAGCTGTCAGGACCTGCCTGGGAAAACCCGCTGCTTCCAAGCGCTCAACCTGACAGTCAAAACTCGACTTAACGCAGTGGTGGAAACTCTTCTGCAGTGCATTACGGAAGCAGTTACTCGCGATCCCTCTCTTAACAATTTTTGAGTGCGCGGACGAGTAGGGTAACAAGGATTTCTTGCTTCTGGGAGAAAAGCACCAGCACAAATGTGCATCATCCCTAAAAGTAAGCAAAAGATCCAAAAACCTAATGGAATTGTCAACCGGAAGTTCATCAGTAAAAGATACGGCGTTAGAGCAACCTCGGAAGTAACTCAGAACTTGTTTTGCCGCCAGTGTGACGGTGTCATTAGATGATAGCTTTAAAATGATCAAGAAATCATCAACATATCTAAAGATATGACAAACACGTGAATCATGAAGAGAGCCCTGAAGCAGGTTGTCAAACTTGGCTAAAAATATCTGGCAAAGAATCGGTGCTACGCACGCCCCAATACAAATTCCTTTTTTCTGTAAGAACTGCGAGCCATTGAATTTCACGACCGTTGAAGAAAGATACATAGTTAACAGTTCAAGGAACGCGTCAACGGACAACCCACAGGCATTTTGAAAGGAAACAGGACCATTCTGATCAATCAGTTCACGCACAGCTAAAAACAGTTCACCATGGGGGATGCTATAAAACAAGTCCTCTATATCAACAGAGAACGCACCATTGGCGCCTGGGAATCCTTTCCTGAGCAGCTCAACAACACCAGAGGAGTTCGCTACACTGTAAGGATCCTGCAAGGTCAAGGATCGCAGATAGCGCTGCAGAAACTGGCCCACAACTTTCTGCCACGTGTCCGCCTCTGTCACAATAGCCCTCAACGGGCAATCCGGCTTATGGGTTTTTTCAGGTGTTTTTCACCGCAAAAACCCATAAGCTGCTCAGGAAAGGATTCCCAGGCGCCAATGGTGCGTTCTCTGTTGATATAGAGGACTTGTTTTATAGCATCCCCCATGGTGAACTGTTTTTAGCTGTGCGTGAACTGATTCATCAGAATGGTCCTGTTTCCTTTCAAAATGCCTGTGGGTTGTCCGTTGACGCGTTCCTTGAACTGTTAACTATGTATCTTTCTTCAACGGTCGTGGAATTCAATGGCTCGCAGTTCTTACAAAAAAAAAAGGAATTTGTATTGGGGCGTGCGTAGCACCGATTCTTTGCCAGATATTTTTAGCCAAGTTTGACAACCTGCTTCAGGGCTCTCTTCATGATTCACGTGTTTGTCATATCTTTAGATATGTGGATGATTTCTTGATCCTTTTAAAGCTATCATCTAATGACACCGTCACACTGGCGGCAAAACAAGTTCTGAGTTACTTCCGAGGTTGCTCTAACGCCCTATCTTTTAATCATGAACTTCCGGTTGACAATTCCATTAGGTTTTTGGATCTTTTGCTTACTTTTAGGGATGATGGACATTTGTGCTCGTGCTTTTCTCCCAGAAGCAAGAAATCCTTGTTACCCTACTCGTCCGCGCACTCAAAAATTGTTAAGAGATGGATCGCGAGTAACTGCTTCCGTAATGCACTGCAGAAGAGTTGACACCACTGCGTTAAGTCGAGTTTTGACTGTCAGGTTGAGCGAAGCAGCGGGTTTTCCCAGGCAGGTCCTGACAGCTGTAGCAGAAACGCTGCTGCAAAAGGTGAAAAGGCCGGCGAATAGACGTCCAGAACCAATTGATTCCCAGCGCAAGAGTGTTGTAGTGATGCCTTACATACATAAGGTTTCCCACAATATGAAAAAAAGTCGCTTTGAGACAGGGCGTAGATGTTGTCTTTTCGGCGCCTTGCAAACTTTCTGCGCTGTGTGCACGTGTCGCTCGCGGAAACACTAGCACTCCGGTGTGTTCTATTCGGCATAAAACCAAGTACACCACCTGCGCGAAACATGTTGTGTATGCGATTTCGCTAACATGCGAAAAAGTATACATCGGCCAAACTGGCCGATGCTTGAATGAACGACTGCGCGAGCACCACAATTCGTTGAACACGTCAGACGGGGCTAATCTTCCCCGCCACTGCCAGATCTGTGGTTGTGTGCCGCTGTTTTCCAATGTTAAGATTTTAGGTAGAGGGGGTGGCAAGGAGGAGCGCGAAATCCTTGAGGCTTATCATATAAACACGCACCGCGATGATTGTGTAAGCAGCACGTCTATTTCATTACTACAGAAGGAATGCGAGTTCCTGTCACTCTGGCGGTAGATTCTTGGCCGTTATATAGGCCAATTTCTGCTTTTGCTTTTTCTTGTTTTGGGTTTTGACTTCATGGTTTTACGTGATTAGCGCATGCGCCGTGGTTCTTCTGGGAGGTGCTGTCAGCTAATAAAGCACAGTTGCTAGTCCAGTCCTTGTGTGTCACTTCTTCCCCTTGTCCGGCGTCTTTTTGACTGGTTTTTGCCTCAGTGCCTACCGTCGATCTATTACAACGCAACACAAACGTTCAATGTAATATAAAGCAAAAAAGATGTGGCTTCGCGTGAAATTAATACGACATAAATGTAAAGTACGCCGTTTGGATTAACTTTGACCATCGGGGCTCTTTAACGCCTACCTCAATAAAAGTACACGGGTGTTCTTGTATAAATTTCGCCACGTGTTAAAACTGCGCAAGGCAGCTCAGTTTTGCGATTTCCGTACATTCCACTTTCTGTTCCTTTTAGAGGACAAATTAAGTAGTGAATTGTCAGACGTGACTTGACAGAAATATTGCTGTGTAGTGGGAAAAGGACCATAGACAACTAAAGCTCGTCGCGTAACCTATAAACGACAGTCCAGAAGTTATACACCGAACCACAACCCGCAAGTGTATGAGAGCCCTTTTTTTATTACCACTGAGCCGCTAAAAGGCTATATTCACATGAGATTTAATACTTTTCACCTTTAGGGCAACGGCAACTGCACTTTGCAATGCGCTTGAACCACAGAGCGGCACCTACACTGATATAACTCTCGTGAACGGAGGGTACGACGACCACACACAGCTCTCTTGACAAGTGCACTCACTGATCTTATTGCAGTACATATACAGCCGATCAAGGCCAAATGCTTCTTTACGTCGCGTTAGGCATACGTACGAGCGGTTAAAGTTGCACTAACCCAACGGAACAAACCGCCTTTTGAGGAACTGAATGACGTACGCGCACGTGCAAACACAACGTGGCTAGCAGACGACGCATGGAGCAATCCACACTAGGCGCGGTTCAGTCAGAAGCCGCCAGGTGGCGACTCCGCTCGATCTCGCGGCCAATACTGAAGCACTGCTCGACCCCGGAGGAATACATTAACGAAATTTACGTATGATATTCACATGATTGCACCATAAAGTGCACTCAGTTTCGACAATACTCACGTATGTACTCGAACGTTAGTGCTGACGTTAGATCACACCATAAGTTACCCTTTCAACGCCAGTGTTGTCAACGTGCCTGGTAAACCCCCGATGTGCACGCAACTACTACACTTACAAAAACACTCCAATCCACCTCGTAACACTTGCTTCAAAACCATAAAATACAGTATAGAAGTACTCGCTGACTGCTTCGCATGAAACAGATTCCCACAACGCGAGGGATCTGCCGAATGTCTTATTGAGCAATTGTGGGATGTAAATACAAAGCTTTATTGGTGCTTTTCTAACTACGCCTATTTCACCCGGCCTTCACATACCTCGATGGCTGTATTTCAATCTCCAATAAAATGGAACTCGTATTGACGCATAAATCCTGGGTTTAGGTGTGAAGCCCTCAGGGGCTCGGCTTTTCGGCGTCTGATGTCACGCTGCGTAGTCACGATCCATCATAAACAAGTATGCACCACAACAATTGGGTAAATCTTCCTACTCGCCACCGGTCTACTAAAAATGAAAAAGGCAACAGCTAGCCCTACAAATAGCCGACGACGTCAGTGCAGCTGAAACACCCTTCCTTACATGCCGTAGGCAACTGAAACAGAGGAGAAGAAGAAGAAGCACTTTAGGGAAGAAGAAGCAGAAGAAGAAGGAGAAGAAGCACCCTAGAGTAAAAGTATTAGTAGCAGAAGAAGACGACGTTAGTGGAGCGAAAACACCCTTCCCTACATGCCCAGTTTCAGGCCTAGCACCACTAGTGCTTCATCGAAGAAATCTCGCTCAAAACAGTGCATGCTTCGCCCCTCCCCGGGCGTTTGATTTGTGTGTTTCATGTCCTATACATTGTAATAATCATAATAATTATTATTAAGCTTTTACGTGCCGAAACGACGACATAATTAGGAGGCATGCCGTAGTGGAGGGCTCCGGCAATTTCGACCAGACGCACGCATTCTTTCACGCGCACGTCAATGTACCTACACCGGGCTCGAGGATACCACAATCATATATATATATATATATATATATATATATATATATATATATATATATATATATATATATATATATATATATATATATATATATATATATATATATATATATATATATATATATAAGCTACTCAGCTTCCGCATCGCTTTCTTTCATCACACGCTCCTCGGGCTCGTTGCCAGCGTGATGATGTGTTCTTGTGTTCCCGCAGCAGTTATCACAGAAATAGAATAAAACAAAAGCAGTAGGTAGACTGACGCAGCGAATGCACAGAGGGGGATGAATATAGAAGGAAAGCGGCTGAACGCGGTAGTGCATTTTCATTTGGCGACACAGCAGGTTCATTTCGTCTCTGCTTGCAGCCCCCTGGTCGAAGTAAACGTAAACATTGCTAATTGTTCTCCACAATTGCTTCTTTCGGTCAATGTACGTCTTTGTACTTCTTTTTGTTCCGATTCGAACAACTCCAGCAAGCTACCAGACCTCTGTGTTTGCATTCTACACTTTTATTTTAAAAGAACCAGCACGATCAATTAACTTAATTACCACTGCAGCGGCCGTGCCACGGCAACAGGGCCATCCCGCCTGGTGACTAGCTTTTCGGTTCCTCGTAATCTGCTTACGTGAGAATGCACATTGCCCAAAGCAGACACACAAAAAGATAGTGCAGTGCTCAAAAGATTATGGGCTTTGGTTGTTTTGCCAATTTATTTTTTGCTTATGGGTGCAGTTCACGCATTGCGCAGTCGCAAGTGCTTCGCCGGTTGACCGTACACGCCACTGCATGCTGTGTTGTCGTCATAGGAAACACAGAATACCATCAATCGGAGCGTTGCGCTTTTGATTTTACCTAGTCGAGTAAAAGAAAAAGACACATAATTTCCTAACTGCGTTTTATTTCTTTGGAGCAAGCTGTCGCATTTTGGATTGAGATTTCGAAATTGCCGGTAGTGCCGTGTAAGAGTACTTGGCGCAGCAGACATAAGTTAATGTAATAGAAAACTTACCAATTCGTGAGCGAACAAACGCTATGATCTTTATGTGGATCCGTCTCATATGTGTAACATTTCTGTTTATCAGCCACACATGTAGCGCTTTGTAAACAGCCGGCGTCCCTCACAGGACGTAACGTCGAAGTAACTATGAAACTGAGTTATGGGAGGCAGTGCACCAAATAAGGGTTGCTTGCTCTAACCACTTCCAGAACGCCTAGTACAGGATGCAGCCAAACAGAATATTGATAACTGAGAAACGCCTGCTCTTTCTGTTTCAACAACTACGGTGCTCTTGCACGACGCTAAACCTCAGCCACCGCTCGGTGTTTTGTAACACCGGACCATTCGTTTCCTGAACTCACCATAAATAAAACGCTGGGTGGACTTTGGACTTGTTCCAAGTCTTCTACAGTCACTACCATGCGATCGATGTGCAGCGCTGGTGTCTGGGATTCATGCCAGGCTTATCCTGACAAAATTAACGGTGCTTCTTGCGTATGATCTCCGAAGGCTCTTCACAGTGTCTCGCGTTGCTTTGTTGCTTCGAATTCAGAGCCAAAATAAAAAAAAAATAATGAAGAGGGTGGACAAGGAACCAGGGAACGTACAATGAAGATAGCGGGCAGCTATAATTAATGTGCGTTCAATTTATGGATGTGACCAAGTATCGAACGTGATCTTCTCTATTTGAAAAGGCGTGCGGGTAATGCGCTGTTCATTTAATTAGTGAGCAAACATTTGCAGTTTTGCAATTAACAGACATCTGGTATCTCTTTATTTCCCGCTTCGCCAATTGGCTTTTAACTTTGAAGTTGAATCCGCCTCTGTGATACATTGGCTACGTGCTGGGCTGCTGACCCGAAAATCGCGGGTTCCATCTCGGCTACGGCAGTAGCATTGCGATGGAGGCGAAATGCTTGATGCACGTGTTCTGTGCGATCCCAGTGCACGTTAAAGAACACAGATGAATTTAAAACAACTTTGTTTGGTCCTGCTGAATGCGACTGCGTCGCGCATCCGGCTCAGTCCCACGTAGCGGCCTGCTTGCCTCCATAATATCGTGGTTTTCGGGCACAGAATCTCAAATATAACTGTAAAGTTGAACCAGATAACCGATCCGCTGGCACGGGGTCAACGCGATGTTGAGGCAGCAGAAAAAGTTTAAATGTTGGTTTTTACAACGGCGAAGCTCTTCTAGCTCGGCGTTAAATGACGCGACCCAAAATTATGATCTTCATGAATCAGCACGCGATGTCTTCGTCCTCTCCTTCATCTACTGCTTCGCTCCCAGAACACGTGCTCCGATTTGTCTGGCGCATAGCAAGGGAGAAGCACAAAGCCAAGGCGAGATATGGGGGGGAGGAGGAGGAGGGCGAAGAAAGACAGAATTAAACAGAGATACAAAAAGAAAAAAAGAAAGATATAAAGAAAGAGAAAATCTTCGCGAAACAAATTTCTCATGAGGCGGCGGGATTCAAACCCGCGTACCCGTGATCCGAACGCGAACGTCATAAACTCGGCCATCCAGGCACGCTGACAGAGCATAACATAGCCTTGTATAGTATCGTGCAGCGAGGGAATAGAAAATGCCAGTGTTGTAGAGAAGGAGGGAAAGGAGGAGGGGAGAAAGTAAATCATAGCATATAAAGAATGAGAAGGAGAGACGTAGAGAGGAAGGAATGCAAAAAGAGAAATAAAGAGAGAGAATCAAAGAAAGAGAAAGAAAGAAAGAAATACTGATAGAAAAGAAGAGATAAAAAAGAAAGAGGAAGCAAGCGAGAAATACAGAGAGAGTGAGACAAAATTAGGGAAGAAAGAGAAAGAATGATAGAAAGAAGAAGAAATAGAAAGAGAGAGAGAAAGAAAGAAACAGAAATAAACAGAGACGAAAATACGAAAAAAAAGCCGACAGTAGAGAAAAAAAGAAAAGCAGGGCTTAAGAAAGAGAGAACTAAAGAAAAATTACACCATTTCCCGCTAAAGGGGACCATGAGGCGATGCGAAGCCGGAGCACTTGCACGAACGCGTTCCATTGGCGTTCTTTGGGCATGCTGCCGACCCCGCGTCGTGGAACGCGATGAGGAACGCTACGCGCGTCTTGTCTTCCCTCTAGCCTGGCCGTTAATTCTCACAGGGCGAGCGGGGAACGCAGTTGGCAGGCGTGCGAGAGGGGGGCAGCGTAGGAGAGGAGATGGGGAGGGGACGCGCATGCTCTGGTACTCATCGCGGCGTTGCGCAGGAGAGAATATCGGCGTGTGTAGCCCTCGTTTCAGAGGAAGAGGGGAAAGGGGGAGGGGAGAGGGGAAGTAGAGATGGGGAGGGGAGAGGGAAAGTGGAAAGGGGTAAGGGGAGAGGGAAGTGGAGAGGTGGGAGAGGGGGATGAGAGAGGGAATGCGCAAGCGCAGTAAGGGTGGTCACGCCGCACACCACCACCACCACCACCGGATTGAACTCCGCCATAAGATACTTCGCACCTAAAACAAAGAAGGCGGCCATGCTCTATCGATCATTTTCCGGACACGCTCAAGCGCCGCCATCTCGGACTGATAACGTTGCAGTTTTGTGTCCGTATCGTATAAACTAACAGTGCTACGGTGAACTCGCATGCAAGAAAACGCTTGGGGCGGTACATTCAACGTTTCATGACCATCACCATTTCAAAGAGGTAGAACAATCGTTTATCAGTCCAAGATGGCGGCGCCCATGAATCGAAAATAAAATCGTGTATAGAGAACCATAAAGAAATAAGTTGCCCAGCGAGCGTCGACGGGCCCGTGCCTGGCTGTGCCAAGCTTTGCGCCACTTAGTGCAAAATTCCCGCATATATTTTGTATAGTAAATTTTCAACTCATGTAATACTGACAGCGACATTATATAGAACGCTTGCCATAAAAATTCACGAAGAAAGCAGTTGCGCAGCAATCGGGTGAAGTTGTGTGATTCTCTGGATTTGTTGCCAAAGCTTTATTTTATCAATCGCCCCGGTAGCTCGTCTTTAGTAACTGCCTGTTTCCTGTGGGTACAGTGCGTTTGAATGAATGAAATTCAATGATTAGGTGAATCAGTGACACACATCTTGTTATACCTTGGATGCATTTCTTTGGCTTTTGTTGTGAGGAGTCTTTGTGAAAAGATATCACGCGTAAATTCAGCTGAACATGCTTATTTGTCAGGGTGTTTCAGAAAGAGTTCATTATCTCACCAACATATTAGCCGGTATACCGGCATTAGAATTTACAACGTGCACTAAGACATATGAACAGCATATAATCTTGCGTTATTAGGCACTACGTCCCGAAATCTTCAATATTCAATGCTTTCTAAGATCCATTTTTCTCGTGAAATGTACCGCAGCGGGATATTATTGCACAAGAGAACTACTGTAGTGCGAATTGTGCTTGTGCTTCAGTGACCCACTGTTCAATGCTGTGCATTGCTGTGTGTAAACATGTTGTAAACTTTTTTCCCGGTTTACTAGAACATACTCTTGTGTCATTTTACAATGCACTGTTGTTCCGTAGACATGACAAAGACTGAAGTGTCCGACTACTACGACAACTTGTGTATAGAAGGGAACGTAATGATATTTGAAGTCACTTTGTTTACCTAAAATGTAACGTCCAACTGAAATCTTACAAGCCCCGTGTCTTCCATCGGCACCAATGTAGCCTTGCGCTCTAATGAATGCTAGCGGAGACTACTGTAGTTACCCCTAATATCCGCTGTCACCATTGCAGTAAATATTTCTTCGTTCTGCGCGACTTTCGTGCAAGCGACAACACATCTCCAGGAGTGACTGTTCGATTCGCTCGTAAAATGTTTTATCGTGTCGGACTCGTAAAGCTAGCTCGTAAATGCCTCGTAGTTTTTCTTTTCCCACCCATTCTAAGGTATTCTGGGCGCGGGTAGGCATTTCTGCTCTTTAGAGCAGACTAATAATAATAATAATAATAATAATAATAATAATAATAATAATAATAATAATAATAATAATAATATAATAATAATAATAATAATAATAATAATAATAATGTTAAATGAAAGAGCGGAAAAATAAAGCTTCCTGGATTGTCGTGTTGTCGCCGTTGCGGATGAGAGAAAACGAGAAGGTCCAATTAACCGCGAAGTGACGATTTACCGCCTCGAAAACATCCAAGTGTAAATATTCACTGCTCACAAAGTCAGTGGTTGTTTCTTTTCTTGTTTTTTAGCGATACTAGTATTTTTTAACTAAACATAGTTTGAGTTTAAAGTGAAGCTGACAAAGAGTCCCATATTGAGATTTTGTTTGCTCGATGCACCCCAGGCATTTTCATCCTGGAGATAAAACGAAATCAAGAATTCCTTGAACGTAGAATATACCTTGTAGGCCTACTCGCCAACGAACACGACTGTTACGATGGAGTTCAGTTCTGAATATCCTTCTTTTTTCTTTCTTCTTCTTTTTTGCAGGAATATAGTCTTCATTTATTTCATTGCTTTTTGTAAAAGAAACAGCTAAAGAAGCGGTCCATGTCAAGCAACACTGTGCTGGCAGGAAAGGTGCTTTCAGTCATAAGCCATCGCCCAAAGACAGCGATCGAATCCTTTCCTGTGTTTTGAGCGTGGGAACTCAGTGTGTAATTATAACAGACTGCCGGTACTTCGTCCTGCGCATTATCTGGGTTTCCTACCTCAAGAAGAGTGCTTATATCATTGATCTTGATCCGCTAGCGCGGACCAAATCAAATACGTTCGTTGTCTACAAATTCCTGCGCTCATTTTTAGTACGCTGTTCTGAACTCCTGATTGCGTCGCATTAAGCAAAAATTATGTATTGAAATGTTCGGTATTTAACCTGCCCAGCCATGTACACCAGCTTTTCAAGCATTGCGACAAACATGTCTGCGTCAGTCTACAAGGCCACTATTTCTCGCTCTTGTTTTCTTCGCTCTTACTTGTTGTTTTCACACGCAACAACACATCCGTTTCTCCTCTTAAGCAGGTGTCCTTTGATAAAGTACACTTCATCGCGCAGGACTGCATCTTCGATTACAAAGTATCAAGGTGGCATTGTGATTCATGGGGTTTGAAAATTTCGGCTGGAAGGAAACTGTGCAACATGCAGAAGGGAATTAGGAGGGTAGCCTTACCCTTTCTGCGGCTTCATCGCTATAGTCATGGCTATAGAAATCACCATTCCGATTTTGAGTGTTCCGAACAGCTAAGATGTCACTACCTGAATAACTGAACCACGGGAAGTTGGCGTGGACAGACATTGTGTTCCTCAAGAACAGAATTTAAAAATGAATGTTTATGGCTATTAACGAAACACAGAATAGAATGAGGCAACTCAGAGACTGATGAGCAGGGTTGCCAATGGTGGCTACTTTTCGCCAAATTGGCGAATTTGAGAGGCCCGTGGCGACCTAAAATTATGAATGGCGACATGGCGAATTTTTGGCGATTTTCAGCTTAGGTCTCCACTGAGTTATGCATCCTAAGCTCAGTGCCTTCTCAACGAATGAGCGGCACTATTCTCTGTATTTTTCTGGGTTTTGAGGTGCACATTACGCGCCGTTCTGTATGTCCGTCCTGTAACTCGTGTGTCTCTTCTCAATTCATCTAGATGCTTCTAACTCAATTCATCTAGATTCATCTAGATGCTTCAGAGCTTCGCTAAAGTTTCGCTTCTGAAGGGGCTAGATGACGGGTTGGTCGTAAGTTCCGGCCATTTGTTCCGCCAAAGCTCCAACTATTCTGAATAGCTTGGCGACCTATTCACCGCTGCAGTATCCCCTAATCGAGCTCGTATAGCGAAGATGGGCGGATATGCGGGTGTTCGTGCAATAAAAAATTATTTATTCAGGCATTTTCTACTGTTCTCGGTGAGCGTGTGCAATGAAAACACTTGCTATATAACATTTTACAATGTCTACCTGTTCAATTATAACGCACTGGATTGACGTGGGTAGATATAACTGATTATATATGAAAGGCACAGTGGCGTCCGGTATCATATTAGTTCACACTGAAAGGTATAAGACTCACTAATGAACGATACCTGTAAGAATTCTGGCTTACTACTTTCAATAAACCTGTTAATCCTTTTTTTTTCATATAGGGGGATGTAAAGCTGTCTACAAACAACGCCTTCGCGGCTTTCGCCCAAGGTTTACCACAGTTTTACCTTTGAAACGAGTGGACAGGGATGGAAGGATATCATGAGCGTTAGATCCTTTCATACTTGCGCCTCCGCGCACATCTTGCGGCTAGTCGGAGAACCAGGTGCACCAAGCACTCCCATGGTGAAGGGGCGATGCGCCTGGCATTGAGAAATGTCAAAATATTTTAAGGGCTTTGAATGGCACTGTATTCTACGGGGCTATACATCAGTGAAAATTCCTATTACTAGGATATGCCGCACGCATCTAGAATGGCGACTTTTTTGGCGAAATTTCTAAAAAAATGGCGACTTTTGGCGACTTTCTGCTCGTTTTTTGGCGACATTTACTCGAAAGTCAGTGGCAACCCTGCTGATGAGCTCTCGACGTGTGTAAACAAGAAGAAATTTTAGAAAAAGGCTGTGGCGGATGAGCCCATGTTTTTTGTCATCGTTCCTTTCAAACCATCTTGTCTTTTTCATAGTTTAAATACAGAAGTTAGCAAATAAATAAAGCTCTATAGTTTTTTTGACGTACTATAAAGGGCCTTTCTACGGTGCAGTGCACATTATATGGCATCAGCGGGTCTGAGACGCTGCTTTTTCAATACATGGGAGAAAATATATAATACTACGAATGCAAATGATGGGCTTTATAATTTTACGTATTATTCTCTGTATTTGTGTTACCGGGCTCTTTTGAGATGTAATTTATTGCGGACGTTTTCCCTGTTTGCACGCGACTATCAGTCATCGTTTCCCGGACACAGTGCAGGCAACGATGCAGCATGGCCCACGTCCCGCATAATTTTAACTTCGCCATGTGTGGCGTCCCGTGCGTGTCACCCAACGCTGCGTGCGTTTGTATTGTGCCATCAGTATCCTAGAGAACGAATGGAGCAAGGCGTAATTGTACAGGGCAGCGCGCTGCGGAGCGAGGGGTCGCAGGTTCGAATCTCCGGTCGATCGCTTGGGAATTTTTTTCTGGTGAATTTTTTTATTTGAGGGTTTTATTTATATATAAATACATACATATACATATACGGGTCGTGACGGTCACAACGACGGCAAAAATCCGCCGACAGCGTCCTTACAGGTGCTATTGCAATAATATATGCTGAAAATTTTGGCACGATGCGCATCATCATTTCGCTTGGCATGAAGCACAGAAGCACTTATTTTTTCTGATGCAATCAGCGTACGCAATCCTGCCGCTTGGCCGGCGTCAAGTTCGCAGGAGACATTCTATAAGGCCTTCGCTGTAATAAAGCCAACATTTCTGTCTTCAATGCGCAGGCGAAACGAATTCGTAGCTTCCTTGAAGGCGAAGAGCATTGAATGAAGCTTGAATTACCGAATGAGGTCGTTGCGTCTGTGTGGTGTCTTCCCTTTACATGAGGAACACGATTTGTCCCAGGGCAATTCTACACTAGTTCTGCGAACATCAAAGGAAAATAGAAACTTAGTGAAAACGCATATTGGTAAACAGTTTAAGTGAATTTAGAGCATTTAGAGAATCGTATTTTTTACATGCGAATAACAATCCTAGTGACAACTAAAAAGAGGGCATCACAAGAACAACATTTCGTTTTTAAAGAAACAAAATAGCAGAAGATCAATCACTGAGCACAAATAATAAATGAATTAAATAGTTGAACAAATATCTCGCCGTATTGAAGGCAGTGTGTTCGTGAAAGAAAGGCGAATAAACAACGCGAAAATTGCGCATATTAAAGAGGTAGCTTTGAAGAGCAAGTGTCGAAGAAAATGCGGCGCTGGTGTCGGCGGCGTTTCCCGCGAGGAAAAGTACCGATGGCTGCAAAGGATAAAATAACGGTTCGAGCCGGAACCGAACTTAGGCATTCAACGTAGCTGTCAAGTATTCTACCACAGAGACACACGAGTGCTTGAAATTTCTTTTGAAATAGACCCTGTACACGCGTGATGCTGGACTACGAGACAAGTTAACACGTGTAATATCGCCTGGAAGAAGCGTACAATCGCTTCGGGTGTCACACATGGATTGCGTAACAAGTGGGGGGTTAAAGGCTACCCACCCTATCACAGGGCTCAGTCATAATTCGTCATCATGATCATCAGCCAAAGCTTTAAGAAGGCGTTCCGCTACGCATTTACGCGTATTGTTTTACTGCCACGTAGTGCATACTTCACTGCAGAGGCGGCACGCACGATAACGCTATCGCGTTCCTCTCATAAAGGCGACGCTTAAGCGTCGTTAAGTTTCTGTGGAGTCAGCAATGTTGTTAGCTTAGAGCGCCCATCTTAAGAGATACTCAGCAAAAGAGTTGATGTCCTTAGTTGCGAAAAATATTCCTTCAGTATTTAGAAGTATTTTCTAGCTTTTCGTGCATGGAAAATTCTTGCTGATTTCACTGGTGTTGCTGTGCCAAAAAGTGCTCCTAGTTGAAATGCCGACTTAAGAAAATTGATCATACGGAAACTTAATGACCACTGTTCTGCCTCTTTCCCGTAAAGTTACTCAACAGACAATTCAATAATGTATCTGGTTTTACAAGCGAAAATCATGATATATCAATATCACCCCCACACTGGTGTGATGATGATGAAATAAACTTTTAATTTGCCAAAACAGTGTCCCCGAGCTCTTAAGCTTGGGGTCACTCTAGGTGGGAGGGTCCCTTAGTCCAGGAATCCTCTGGCCGCGATCGCCTCCCGGGCCCTGGCGACGAGTCCACATTGGTCGTCTAGGTCCCGTGCGGAGATCTTGGCCTCCCAAGTCTCGGCGAGGAGGTTGTTGCGTGCGGTCGTTGCGGGCTTGCTATCAGCATCTTGGGGGAGCCACGGGCACTCGAGTGGTGTGGGACTCAGGGATAATTTTGGCCACCTGGCGATCATTAGCTGGCACCTAAACCTAACTACACGGGCGTCCTTGCATTTTTCGCCATCTAAAGGGGGCCGCCATGGCCGTGCATTGGACCCGCGTCCTCGAGCCTAACACTGCACTAGGAAGACACCATTTTCTCAAGTTCCATGACTGACACCAAAATAACAGCCAAATATGCTTCCGGTCTAAGTTATACACAAAAATGTCCCAAACGCAGCATCAAGCGAAGTAGTAGCGCCGGCTGCTGCGTCCGAACTATATAGATCGCAAGAAAAAAAAAAAAAGCCAAGCTTTCGTTCCCACTCGCGCAACTTTCCCTCGCTTGCAGGCCGCTCACTCAGAACACAACGCACATCATTAACGTCATCTCTGGTGCATTTCGAACTGAATTGGAAGTCACGCCAGCGTGACCCGTCGCTCTACCCACAACGGCTATATACCGGAGACGAGAGAAAGCGGGAGACTCTGACCGGCGGCGTTGGCCGTCATAAATCACCCTAGGGCCCGCGCACGCCGGAATCCTACGGTGCAGCTGACGGCTACGCGTAGCGTAAGGGTGCTTGCTGACTTTGAAGATTTGATTATACAACGGGGTCGCCGTATCCACTCATCCGAACTGCCCTTCCCTCCAGTGGCTAAGGTTCTACCGTCCTGTCTGCTTAGGTTGGAGGCAGGCATGTGTAACAAATGAATGCTGTTTGGAGTTGTTTTTGCGCGGCATATACCTCGCCTACATGACGCACAATGAAAGCAGCCTATTAAGAGCCACGCCTTACTTCTATGTATTTCTCCCTCATCAATAACCTTTTACGCATTGATTTCTCACGTGGTGTATAATTTGCGCTACCTCATCATAATCACTTGTCATAGGAGCAAGCATACCAACCAAACCGGCAACCTTGTCAATACATGCTTTGTTTGCCTCTCGTCTGCCGAAACGCGAACACATATATTTGAACATTACTTTCACTTTCTCAAAGGCAAGACATTTCTCCCTTTTTTTATGCAGCATCACAGAGCGCTATATTGCTCCAAGGCACTCGTCAAACATCGGCGGCAATCCGCTGACCGGCAATGTATGCGGCTATCAGAAACCGCTGCTCAGCCAGATTGAATCCTTTCTGTTCAATCTTCCCTCAGCCGGGCTTAACTGCCCTCCACACTTTTCTATCCCTTCATTCTCCATTTAGTCATCTCAACCAATTTCTCATGTGCATGCTTGCCATCAGGGTTGCCCGGTTTGGCTATTTGGTTCCTTTTTGGCTATTTTCTTGTCCCCTCCATTTAAGCAAAATGATTGATATCTGGTGACGCCGCAGCCGCTGGTGCTCGAGTATATGGTGCCAAACATGGCAGTCACAGCGTGCTTCCAGTTTCCAGTTCCGATGGCCCAGTGCCTAAGGACTCCGGTTGGCGCAGTGGCCTAAGCAGGCGCAAGGGTCAGTGTTGGCGATCAAAACATAAATGTAAAAAGAAACTACAAGTTTATAAACCGCCTGTCAAGCAGGCTGCACACACACACACACACACACACACACACACACACACACACACACACACACACACACACACACACACACACACACACACACACACACACACACACACACACACACACACACACACACACACACACACACACACACACACACACACACACACACACACACACACACACACACACACACACACACACACACACACACACACACACACACACACACACACACACACACACACACACACACACACACACACACACACACACACAAATGGTTTCTTATAGCTGGCTGGGCCTTTGCGAGAACTGTTGCATGGTGCCTCATTTTGCAGATCACACACTGCTGAACGCGGCTTTGAACCACAAATGCACGTGAACAAGGAATCGAAAATGCTTCGCATCGAGGGCGATCTGCGCTCATCGATATTTGAAAAAGGATATCCCACATTTCAAGTGAGCACGGAAAAACCAGAATACAAGAGGCAATGGCGGCAACACAAGCGCTAACTACAAATAGTTAGTCAGCGCTTGTGTTGCCGCCTTTGCCTCTTGTGTCCTTGTTTTTTAGCACTCTCTTTAGAATGTCGCACCAACTCACTCAACAATCAATTCTAGGATATCCGACAAACTGCATGTATAATTGCTTAGGCCTAGGTACGGACTGCGATTCTGGATTCGTTACCACGGAATAAATTATCGCGAAAGTGGCAACAATTTATGCTTTAATGCCAGCAACTGTGATTTCGAGCGCACTCATCATGGCGTGGAATTTTTTTTTTATTGTCGCAACTTCTAGTCATATCAAGAAAAGTCCTTCAAGACGCGTGAACTGTCATTCTTTCAACAGCGCAAACACTACGTCGTCATGCATGAGATCATTGCTAAAGTCAACATTTTATGGTGGCATCTCAGGAATTTCGATACTGAAGTGCTTGTGCTGCACATATTTATTACATGACGGAAGGCTTTTACATTTAGTGATTTAAATAAAAAATGTATAAGAGTGGTTTTCATACATGCGTGGCTACTTTTGGCTATTTTTGCTGCACTTTGCTCAAATTGGGTACTTTTTGACTAGTTTTGTGAATTTTCTGGCTATTTTCTGCCTTTGCGACCTGGCAACCCTGCTTTCCATCTGGTACTCTTGCCGTCTGCGTACTTGCCATCTGCGGGGCGGTGTCGCCATTGGGAGCTGTGAAGTGAAGTACTGTATCATCAAGCTAACCAGCGCTGACAGGGAGCGCTGCGGTAGTTTCAGCGCAACGGAGGCTTTCGGTGCATTATTGTAGGAAACTCTGCGGTCGGTGCAATGCGCCTTACACCGTGATTTGGTTCAGTGATGGCGCAGTGCTTACTTTGCCTTTCGCCTCGTGTTAGCGTCTTTTTCTTTTTAGACGCATTTTTAGAATCTGCAGAGTTCATATATTTCTGCCATTCGATTATTATTACCGCTAGTTAATACTGCGCGTTCTCCGAAGAAACTTTTGTTCATAGTAAACAGAATACAGCTAGAAAAATAACTGGACTGACATTTCATATCCGTGCACTACTCTTCCAAAAAATGTTAATCAGAAAAACAGTGGTCATAAATGCTCAGCTTCCTTGGTATTTGCGCAGCTACATTTGCATGCGAAAGATGGGTTTTCAGAAATAACTGAATTGGATTGTAATTCAATGGTGCACACTAAAATTAACGAGCGCTATGGAAAGTTCGTTATCTCAACTTTGGACTGCAGTGATAACGTCATCAATTCGTAACGATTCCTCAGATGAGGCAGGTAACGAGTTTTATTACAATTTCCTTCACAATATTGCTCAAGGCGCAGACGTGTTGATTGTGATGAAAAGCCTTTTTGATACTATGGTAGGCGCATTTATAGGCTAGGATTAATCACCCTACTAAAGAAATTTTACAGCAGTTAAATATGCGTTACATTTCTTCAGATATGTTGCCGGTCGTCTGATGTAAGAAAAGAAAGAAAATAAAGCTGCACGCACATCAAGCTGTACGCCCAAGGCACAGGCCCTTAGAACTGATGTGTTGTCTCATCCACGCCTACAATTTTCATGTGCACAATATAAAGCGTAATTGTGGTAATGTCAGGTGGGATGAGTACGGTTTGGTCCTTTACAACGCGACTTTAGAGGGCCATGAAATGTGTTGGATAAAGTGCTGTGCATGAAAACATTCCTCTATCGATCATGCTTTTGCAGGCATTCTTCAGCTTTACATCACTAAGGGTCTGGAAATCATACAGTAAGCTGTGATACCTCTCTCAAGAAAAGGACCATCATGTGATACAGCTAAAGCAAGTATTTCTGTGACTTCTTTGCCACTCTCGCTGTAGGTATTGTGAAGTTCTTCAATCACATGAATCACCGGAATCAGAGGACTCCGAGGCTAACGTGGCAGGGGCAATGCATTGTTGCACTAGCTATCCTAACCATTGCAGAGTTGTGATTTCATTATTATTTTTGCTCCCGGTTGCACCATGGAGTTTAATACGCATGACTGCTCCTCAGTTGCTCTTATAATATTTGCGCGGCTTATAGTGTGCGTTGTTGGGATGTGGCGATACACACCATAAACCTGGGAGATTATATTTCGCCTTGAAACAAAATGCCCCACCTGCCATTTCACCGTTTAAGTTAGCTGTCGCTAGGAACCTTCTCATTAATTAAACATTGTAGTTTTTTCAGCTAAAAGACACGGAAAAGGTTGTCAACTTAGAGGAACTCAGGAGATTCCGCGAGACCATAATTGCTTAGAAAATCTGTGAACAATATCACATCCCTGGGCCCTCATGCCTATCTCTTGCACTAAGTGCTTCATGATGACTATGTCGGTATGAGCTAGCACCAATAACGCAAAAAAGGTTCTGGCCATAACTTAGTTATATAAGAGGAGCTTGTGTATTCCCAATTTAAGTCTGTCAGGGCAACTCTGAGATTAAGTGTTTTGTTACTTTTGTGCAAATTTCAGAGTAATCAGGAATATCAGCGCATGGGCGGACCGGGGTCGCATATTTCACATATTCTAGGTATACATATATGTATCTACAAATAGAGTGCTTCTGCACATGTACGTGTATTGTGAATCCAAGAAACGTTGCAGTCGCGCACATGCAATGTTCCAAGAAATTCAGGTGCGCCGGTGTCTCAAAGACATAGTTATGCCATTTAAAGCCAGAAAACTGGACGCGTGGATTCCTGCTAATCTTTACACTAATGGAAGCCGATGAGCAGCAACCGTGATTTTACCAACCGTAAGTTTCTTTTCAACCAATGCCACAGCGAAAACCTACAAGGTAATTATTACTTATATTGTTTGGTTGAGAAATTTCTGAAGCGTGGTGAACCGCGAGACTGAAAGATCTTTGACTCAGCGCACGAAATCTAAAGATTCACGCCTTCGCACAGGCGTATACCTGATGCAGATTAATCCTTCTTTCTGTCTTCCTAGGGGTGTTGTGACTGGAAGGAAACCAGCGCGTTGCTGTAATAATAGATCGACCATTTGCCACGGCGGCTGCTTGTCTGTAAATAGCCGCCGGAAGAGAAGCCATTCTATCTTCGCTTGAGCTTCGTACCGTTAGTGTTAGCAGTCGAATATGTCTCGGTGGATGCAAGACAAGAAATCCCTGAGAGGCAAAGGAGCGACAGTTAAGCGAACCAAGCAGGGAAGCACAGTTTTGTACCCGTGTTGGGTAGAGCTGAACCCGATAAACAAAAGGTGAACAGAGGAACACAGGCAATACCTATACTAGAAAATACAAATGAAAATACAATCGCAATGAAATTACTACAATAGAAAATACATATGAGTAAAGGAAGAATAATGATTGTGTATTTTGTGTGTTTTGCGCTTCCAAGTACCTTCATGGAGAAGTAAAACATATATACGTAGAACACGCCGCCGAATGGTGCATGCGCAAAGAAAATTTTCAGACCCTACTTTCGCTCACTCAAAAACCAAAGCACACCCATGGCACATACATCATGTTATCCCAAGTTACGAACTTTCCTTATCATGTAGTATCAACAACGCCTGACTGACACATACTTGCAACATTATTTTCTTATCATCCCTCCGCACTGTGGATCTGTACCTCATCCCTAATTCAGAACCTGCCGTTAATTTCCTGCGCAGTGCCAATCCTGCAAATCGTTGTGCCCTATGTGTAGACGTGGACGATTTCTTCTATGCCCTTGTGCATGACCATCTGTTAGTGGAGGTTAAGGAATGTGTCACTATCGACTATGATGAACTTGCCTTCATAACTGACAGTCGCATCGCAACTGATTCGTTTTTGGAGCTCATGTCCTTTTATTTAGGTTATACATTTATATCCCACAACCATGTGATCTATGTTCAAAGGGGTTTTAACTTGGGCTTGTTGGTGGTTCATCTTGATGTGGACTGTTGCACACAAAAAAAGAGGGAGAAAAGAAGGAACACAGACAGGCGAAGCGCAAACTAACAACAGCTATTGGTGGCAGATGTGACATTATTGATACCTACAATCGAACACAAATTGCATATAACAAAGCAAAGCAAAGGTAAAACTTAACATGCACGTGTCGTACCAGTGATGTATGCTATTTTTTTGGCTGATAAAGAGATGGATGTCATGCTGATGCACTTGTGTTTGGGACATGAGACCTTGTGCGCTTCAATGATTAGGCATGTCGTTTCATGTGTGTTTCTCTGTGTTCCTTCTTGTGTTCCTGTTTTTTGTGCGCAGGAGTCCACATCGATATGTTCGAAAGGCTGGAATATGCATAGAGTCTAGAGTTGCTCCTATCCTCAGCGATCTCATTCTGGAATATGCATAGAGTCTAGAGTTGCTCCTATCCTCAGCGATCTCATTCCGAGTACAGTTGACAGGCTAGCTACGGTACTTGCAAAACTCACTACTAAAGTTTTTCGCTATGTTGACGATTGCATAGTTTTCTTTGCTAATGACGCTCAAGACGTCAAGGCCATGAAATTTTGAGTATTGAGCTAAAACGCCTTGGCCTAAAATTTACTTCTGAATTCTTGAAGGATGACTGAATTCAGTTCCTTGACTTAAAGCTAGAGTTTACACCGAATGATGTTTCCTGGCAGTACGCACCCAGGTCGATCGAACCTTTGTTGAAGTACAGTTCAGGTCACACAAAGGTAGTCAAAAATGATATTGCTTTTAGGGGCGAAGCTCCTTAAGGCGGCACCCGTTCGTCCCTCGTAGTCGTAGTAGTGCGTAACCAGTCGTAACGCTGGTACCAGATCTTGACCTCCAAGGTGGTGCCGGTGGGAGATTTCTCCTGTGCGTTGTTGAACAATAAAAAATTCGCAGCGTGCGCGTTAACTAAAAGCCGAATTCTTCTGTCTCTCATTCCCCATTAGCAGCCATTGGCATGTTCCAGTAGGAAACGTTAGTAGAAGTAGAAGTGTAAGTGTTAGCTAAAAGCCGACTTCTGCCTCTCATTCCCATTAGCAGCCATTGTTTACCTCCCAGGTAGTGCCTGGTGAGATTTCTCCTGTGCGTGATTAAACAATAAAATTTTTGTTCAAAACGCCGTTGATTGATGAAATAAACCAACGAAAGACGCCAGATGTTTTGTAAAAGCAAAACGAAAGAACGCCAAATGTTTCCAAAGCAAAACGAAAAGACGCCAGCTGCTTAACGAAAGACGCCAGATGTTTTCTAAAGCAATGGTTTTCTAAACAATGAAAATTCACAGCGTACATGTAAAATTAAAGTGTGCTGCAAGCCGTCATAACTCATCGAACCTTTAGTATAAACGTGCCCGATCTCACGTCGGTGATGATGTACTGGGCAGAATTCACGGAAGATTCACGGTTTACCGATGAACCTCCAAGCTTCGCCCACTCATCATCATTCACTCCGTGGATATGCTGTGATTTTTTAGGGGCGAAGCTCCTTAAGGCGGCACCCGTTCGTCCCTCGTAGTCGTAGTAGTGCGTAACCAGTCGTAACGCTGGTACCAGATCTTGACCTCCAAGGTGGTGCCGGTGGGAGATTTCTCCTGTGCGTTGTTGAACAATAAAAAATTCGCAGCGTGCGCGTTAACTAAAAGCCGAATTCTTCG
The DNA here is from genome assembly GCF_013339695.2 of Rhipicephalus sanguineus. Classification (NCBI taxonomy): domain Eukaryota; kingdom Metazoa; phylum Arthropoda; class Arachnida; order Ixodida; family Ixodidae; genus Rhipicephalus; species Rhipicephalus sanguineus. The sequence continues at coordinate 123,122,048 of NC_051180.1, read as the reverse complement.
GTCTCTCATTCCCCATTAGCAGCCATTGGCATGTTCCAGTAGGAAACGTTAGTAGAAGTAGAAGTGTAAGTGTTAGCTAAAAGCCGACTTCTTCTGTCTCTCATTCCCATTAGCAGCCATTGTTTACCTCCAAGGTAGTGCCTGGTGAGATTTCTCCTTTGCGTCATTAAACAATAAAAATTTTGTTCAAAACGCCGTTGATTGATGAAATAAACCAACAAAAGACGCCAGATGTTTTGTAAAAGCAAAACGAAAGAACGCCAGATGTTTCTAAAGCAAAATGAAAAGACGCCAGCTGCTTAACAAAAGACGCCAGATGTTTTCTGAAGCAATGGTTTCCTAAACAATGAAAATTCACAGCGTACATGTAAAATTAAAGTGAGCTGCAAGTCGTCATAACTCATCGAACCTTTAGTATAAACAAGCCCGATCTCACGTCGGTGATGATGTACTGGGCAAAATTCACGGAAGATTCACGGTTTACCGATGAACCTCCGCAGCTTCGCCCACTCATCATCATTCACTCCGTGGATATGCTGTGATTTTTTTTTCCTGTGCGTTGTTGAACAATAAAAAATTCGCAGCGTGCGGGTTAACTAAAAGCCGAATTATTCTGTCTCTCATTCCCCATTAGCAGCCATTGGCATGTTCCAGTAGGAAACGTTAGTAGAAGTAGAAGTGTAAGTGTTAGCTAAAAGCCGACTTCTTCTGTCTCTCATTCCCATTAGCAGCCTTTGTTTACCTCCAAGGTAGTGCCTGGTGAGATTTCTCCTGTGCGTGATTAAACAATAAAAATTTTGTTCAAAACGCCGTTGATTGATGAAATAAACCAACGAAAGACGCAGATGCTTTGTAAAAGCAAAACGAAAGAACGCCAGATGTTTCTAAAGCAAAACGAAAAGACGCCAGCTGCTTAACGAAAGACGCCAGATGTTTTGTAAAGCAATGGTTTTCTAAACAATGAAAATTCACAGCGTACATGTAAAATAAAGTGAGCTGCAAGTCGTCATATCTCATCGAACCTTTAGTATAAACGCGCCCGATCTCACGTCGGTGATGATGTACTGGGCAGAATTCACGGAAGATTCACGGTTTACCGATGAAGAAGAAACATTTATTTATGTCATGCCTTGGAGTGAACCTCCGCAGCTTCGCCCACTCATCATCATTCACTCCGTGAATATGCTGTGATCTTTTTCCTGTTCTCACTCTGCGATGACCAACACCTGTGACCATATTTGGTGGGATCCAGTTTCACTGGTCAGATGCGGAAATTGACGGAAGCTGGGTTTCGTCAACAGACGCTATCTGCTACTTGCGAGAAGCTACTTAAGAAAATCAACAAAGGCAACACTATTGAACCTAAGCCAGCTCAAGAAACACGCAAGAAATTCGCTGTTCTACCATACATTCACGGTTTCACTCACCGACTCAAGAAAGTGGCCTACGAATATGATATACAGGTTTTAATCTCGGTGCGAAACAAGTCGAACAGACTGTACGCCAAGGTGGACCGCCGCTTAAACAATAAAGAGGTTGATTCAAGGTTGGGTTTCAGTGTAATACATGTCCATAGCTACGTATCTTGCTGCTTCAGCGTTGTTTATTCAATTTCTCTGTCATGTAACCGCGTATATGTGGGGTGCCTAAATGTGCGATTAAGGAAGCATTAAAATTCCTTGAAAGGCCCGGCAAGATCACATTTACCACTGCTATGCCGCCAGTGTGGGTGTACTTCTGTCCTTGCTTCTACATCAATTTTGCACAAAACAGAAGCGAAAAAGCACGTAAACTTGTAAACGTAAAGGTCGGGGACGAGTGGTCTGAAAATCATCACGTGATGCGGCCACCGTATTACGTCATCATGATGTCGCAGATCGCAACATTTGTGATGACATCATGCCGTCACAAGTTCTGGTGTGACGCCATGTGACGTAACGCCACATATAACAGTTGTGGCGCCCTCCATTGGGCGGCGAACGAAACCCTGCAGATTCGACGTCTGCAGTTCCCTGCAGACGTTGATTCTGGTTCAGCCGTCTCGTTCCTTTGCTCCTGTGGCATAAGCCTACACCGTCATCACATGATACCCTAGCTCGGTCAAAGGTGGGCTCATCACGGAGGCAGTGCCAGACCAGGTCAGGTGCCTCTGATCCTGGAGGCACTGCGAAACCACGCTAGGTACACGAAGCTTTCGGTGGATAGCGGGGCAGGATAACTACATCTAGGTAGCCTACACGACCGGCCTTTCTTGTAGGCTCCCTAATAGATCGACTGAGAAGAAAAAGAAGATTGCTTTCGCCTTCGAGTCGTCTTAGTTGAATACACAAGGCACCCTGCTACTTTCTTATCTTGAGGTCGCACGCTCTCCAGTTTTGTTCGCCGCCAAAAGGAGGGAGCTACAACATCATGTCGCGTTACGTCAAATGATATCTCGCCAGAGCTTGTGACGTCATGATGGCGTCAAATTTTTTGCGATCTGCGGCGTCACGGTATTGTGACGTCATCACGTGATGATTTTTTGCACCACTCGTGTCTGACACCACAGGACGCGAGACGCCGACGCTGACGGTCAAATTTCGCGTTCGATGAGGCATATAAGACTTTCGCCTTGATAAAAGGCCGTTGATTGAAGGAAAAATGTTTCTAAGGCTCGCTTCTTCAGGGTGTTGATGTCAATGGCAGTGGCATTCGAGTGTTTTATCATGGCACATCGCAATGGTTCCTCGGGGAAAACGGGCTGTTTCTGCGACCGCTCCTCTTGTTTCAAAGTACGTGGAAGGGGGGACGGTTGCTAATAGCGATCGATGCCCTCAGCCAGTGATCTAGAATAGAAAAAAGAGAGGAGGGAACGTTGGCCTTTACTGTTGTAAGCAAAGAAGAACCTGAAGCATGAACCTTAGGTCAGTCCAGCCACAGGCACTGTCTATAAGAGCACCGGTCTTCCCATATTTCTGCAGGAGCTCTTCCAAACTCTTTCCTCTAGTTGAGGAGCCTGGCTTTTCGCAGCTATTTTTGTTGTTTATCTCATATGTCCTCATGATTTCTTTAGCATTTTGGCATTCTTTTACTTCATATCGCAGTAGCCATTTTTCCGTTGTGTCTATAGATGTGTCGCTTATTTTGCTGTCTTTGTAGGCTTTCCCGCACTTAGGCAGCTTCTACGACTTTTGTTTCTGAAAAATCTGGCAGATCCCACGCACTGTGGGAATCCATGTAATGAAAAGCAGTAAGCAAGGAGCTGCATACATCGCACTGTTTGTCCATGAGGCAAACGAAGGCATTCATGCCAAGATGTGTAGTTCACTGTGGCATGTTTCTCATGCATGCATGCGTGCATGCATGTACGATCTGCTATATACCGTGCTAATGCAACGTGTATTCTGGTATATACAATTCATGACCTCTCATTTATGCTCGTCACGCACTCATGCCAGGTCATAACAATTTTGGTATACGGTATACATAGTTAACAAGACGGCCGGAAGCACAGAAGACAATGTCATGTAAATCATGCAGTAAATAACGTGAATATCACGATTTTCATGTTAGGGCCTGTTAGTTATTCACGCCATGTGAATCACGTGACGCAATGTGACGTGATCCAATCATTCACGTCACGCCATGTGAATTTTGGTGTATGTCCAGTGAATGAAACGGCCGCTGGTGCTCCATGAGCGTTTCATGCAAATAATGCCGTAAAGGACATGATTATCATGATCTTTATGTTACGGCCTGTCGTTTATGTTTGTTATAGAGTCATGTCATGTCATAGCAATTATGGTATGTATCAAACAAGCGAAACGGCCTCGAGCACACCGTGAGCGTGGCGTGTAAGTCATGCTGCACATGATATGCATTAGATAACTTTCATGTTACAAACTGTCAGTAACGTTCATCATGCAATTATGTCACGCCAAAGACAATTTTGTATATATCTAATTATTAATTGACACGGCTGCGAGTGCCCCAACACCATGGCATGCAAATCATGCAGTTTATGACATGCATGTGATGATTTTTTGTTATGGCCTGTCATTTATGTTCAGTGTTGTATGCGTTACCGAAAAAAAAGTAACTAAACACGTTACTCGTTACGCTAAAGAAAAAGGAACGCGTTACCGCCCTGCGTTACCCACAAAAAAAGTTAACGCGTTAACGTTACCGTTACAGAAAAAAAGTAACGGACGTTACTTCTGCCGTTACACCATAGTCAGAAATCTTAATCAGTGCGTCCTCGCCTCAAGAAGCTACAATTGCCACTTTATGAAACTCATCTTTATATGTCACATTGAAGTTGTTGCCCAAACAAAAAATTTACCCGAAATACTGATTAAACAAGAAGAATTTGCACAACTCTGCTGCATCTTCGCAGTAGTATAGTGGGCTAAAGTTGCCTGTATCTAGTTAGGCTACATGTGATAGCTTCTAACTCTGTGGAACATGGGGAAGCTATTTTTCGGAATGGGTCATTAAACACAAAGTGATCGATTTCATCATCAATGCTATCCGCAATGAAAACACCACTGAACAAACTTGCAGTAATTATGACGGCGTGCATCTACTATCGAAATAAATGTGCAAAATTTGTAGAAATAAAGGAATGCTCAAATAGCTTGAGTGTGGGAAAAATTATTTGCCCACATAAACAAGTGTTTTTTTCATTTGACCTGTGTAATTGGCGCAAAAATTGCGACGCATGCGTATGTGAAAGTGTTCAAGGTCAGCCTCGCTTGCTCAAGAATTCAATAACCAGCAACGTAGGCGCAGTTGCAAATAGCAAGAAGCGAACAAATTTTGAATACGAAGTTTATAAACAGTGCTAGAGTAGCGCAGGAACAGTTTCCTAATCTAACTACAAACCGCTGAATATAAGCAACAGCTGCGTTTCAAAGCTTTAATCGGACAGCTTGACTCGCTTATTAGCCAATACGTCCGCCCCTACGCTAAATAGGAGCTCGGCGGGCGCATTATATGGTACTCCTGTATTCACTTTCAGGAAGAGCTGGTGAACGTGCGGAAAGATTTCCTTGAGCCCACTCATGGCGATCCATGCGGCATCAAAGGTACCGAGACAGTCGCTCATCTTCAGTTAGCGATTACGTTCAGAAGGCATTTCCGAAAAAGTCATCCTTTTTTTGCGCTGGAGCTCACACCGAGTCTTGATGTCCACAAGCCGAGCAGATCTCGACAGCTCGCTTTTGACGGTTACAAGGAAAGCATTACACTTCGCTTCATCCACAATCAACCGCAACTTGGACCTCGATAGCAAGGTAGCCGAAACTGTAGCAAATCCATTTATAAAATTTCGGAAACTTCCCCCGTGCAAAAAAGCAATCCATGCGGGGTCGCGTTGAAACGAGCTCTGAGAAAGGCGCTCCTACAAAACGAGTGAATTTTGTGTGCGACTGCGAGGCTAATTGGAGTGAAAAGTAACGAGTAACTTGACACCTCACGTTACCGAAAATTTGTAACGAAAGTACGTTACCCGTTACGGTTCCGAAATAGTAACGAGTGCGTTACTAAGTTACTGAAACAAGTAACGCGTTACCACCAACATTGTTTGTGTTTGTCATGCAGTCACGTCATGCCATACCAGTATAGAATATCTATATTCTATACGTTCTCGACGCTGTCGACGGGGGGGGGGGGGCGATACCAGAATCTTGGAAGAATGCCAACATCATCTTGATCCATAAGAAAGGGGACGTCAAGGACCTGAAAAATTACAGGCCCATCAGCTTACTGTCCGTTGTCTATAAGCTATTTACAAAAGTAATTGCTAACAGAATTAATACGACATTTGAGTTCAATCAACCCAAGGGACCAGGCGGGATTTCGCACAGGCTCCTCAACAATAGACCATATTCATACTATCAATCAGGTGATAGAGAAATGCGCGGAATACAACCAACCCCTATACATAGCCTTCATAGATTACGAGAAGGCATTTGACTCGGTGGAGACATCAGCAGTCATGCAGGCACTGCGGAATCAGGGCATCGACGAAGCCTATATAAACATAATGGAAGAAATCTACAGCGGATCCACAGCCACTATAGTCCTCCATAAAGAAAGCGACAGAATCCCAATAAAACGGGCGTATGGCTGGGAGTCACGATCTCTCCAATGTTATTCACCGCGTTTACAGGAGGTTTTCAGGGCCCTAGATTGGGAAGAATTAGGGATAAGAGTTAATGGAGAGTATACCAGTAACCTGCGATTCGCTGATGACATTGCATTGATGAGTAACGCGGGAGACGAATTACAGCTCATGATTACTGAACTGGATACGGAAAGTAGAAGAGTAGGTCTGAAAATTAATATGCATAAAACTAAAGTAATGTGGAACAATCTTGGCAGAGAACAGCGCTTTGCGATAGGTGGCGAGACACTGGAATTTGTAAAGGAGTACGTCTACTTAGGACAGGTAGTAACCGCGGAGCCGAACCATGAGAGTGAAATAACTAGAAGGATAAAGATGGGATGGGGCTCATTTGGCAAGCATTATCAAATCATGAATGGTAGTCTACAAGTATCCCTCAAGAGGAAGGTATATAACAGCTGCATCTTACCGGTACTTACCTACGGAGCAGAAACCTGGAGACTTACAAAGAGGGTTGAACTTAAATTGAGGACGACGCAGCGAGCGATGGAAAGGAAAATGATAGGTGTAACCTTAAGAGACAGGAAGAGAGCAGAGTGGGTCAGGGAACAAACGAGGGTTAAAGATATCATAGTTGAAATCAAGAAGAAATGGATATGGGCCGGGCACGTAGCACGTCGGCAGGATAACCGGTGGTCATTAAGGTTAACTGACTGGATTCCAAGAGATGGCAAACGCGTGAGGAGGAGACAGAAAATTAGGTGGGTAGATGAGATTAAGAAGTTTGTAGGTATAACGTGGCAGAAGAAAGCACAAGACCGGGTTGATTGGCGGAACATGGGAGAGGCCTTTGCCCTGCAGTGGGCGTAGACAGGCTGATGATGATTCTATACGTTCGAAGCTAGTGGCAAATAAACAAATGAAGAAATTTTAGGCTACCTTACTGAATGATAAAGAAGTGTCTAATCATTGCTACAGTAACCAGCAGCAGTGGTCAATCTAAAGATAGTACATAAAGAGAAGCCACACTGAAAGATAACAAAATGCGCATCGTTATATTACTAGACGTCAGTTTCGTTAAACAAATCCATTCCTACTTATCATTATCCTAGTGAGAATATATGGCAGTTATCATCACAGAAAAAAGAAACTATTCATAACACCTTCATTTTTTATATGAAATGCATATTGTTGTCTACAGGCCCCGTTTCGTCATTTTCCTAGACACAGATCTAGCAATACAGACGTAAGGTTCACTGATTAACTAAGGCTTATTTGTTTGTGGTATAGAACTCAAAAGCGAACGCAGCTAACAACACAAGAAGTGCAAGTTCATCCACGTGGATGTGTCTGTCATCTTCGATTTTTTTGTCTCCTAGCAAAACCGAGCAGCCCTAGACGATTCGTGCGAAGATTAAACGCGGAGAGATAACCAATAAAAATATTCCTGAAAGCTCAAAAAATATCCTTCCTCTGTATCCACGGCGAAGGCACACAGTCCCGAATATAATAAAAGGCACTGGCACAGTGGGGCTGATTGATACTCGTGTGAACAGGCAATGTACGTTAAGAGCAGACATCCCATATGTCCATTCGAGAAAAAAGAAAAGTCTCCAAAAATAAAGCCTTGTTTTCTAATGGTGCGGATCTCTTGGAGGGAGAACGTGCTTGCCTACTTACTGAAGCGCATTAGCCTGACTGACGAAGACAGATACTTCGCTTAAGGACACTGTTTTATTTTTGTGGTTGTACCCTTCCTATTATCTGTCCTTCTTTATCAGAAACGCATGCCCTAATATATTATGCTGCGACTTCATCATCTTCACTGTATTCGCAGTGTGTTTTGTTTACTTGGGCGTCCGAACATGCGTGACGTTCTTCGGCGCATTTGCATAGCTATGTGTATTTTTGTCTGTGCGCGCGGGCAAGTTTCCGTAAATAGCTCATGAACGTGAGTGCCTGTGTGCACACGTCTGTGTATGAGTTCAGGTGTGCGTGCGTGCATACGTTAGTGCCAGAACATGCATGCGTTCGTGAGTGTAGCACGTCCTAAAGTTCGAGCTGGCCTTCTCTAGCCTGTTGTTTTTGTTGTTCCTTCTACCCACCTATTATATAATACAGGTATCTGTTATCCTTGAGAAGGACGTGCACACCCATCAAAGTTTTATTTTGAGGCGTATTTTAGCAACTTGATGCACGTGCATTTCAGTGCCACATATTAGAACTAAATGTCGCTTCAGATGGAGCGTGCTGCACCTTCGTTTCGCTCCACTGTCATTTTTAAACCTCATATTATTTAAGTTATCGTTTGATTGCTAGACGACCGGTGTGCTTACTGTGACGCACTGTGGCCACTCTATAAAGAGGATCATCCAGCTTTTTTAATCGCAACTTTACACCAGTGTTTCAACTACCTAAATTTTCTCTGTATAGGTGTTCATACTCAAGTAGAGTTCGTTGTTATGTTTTGAATTATAAACTATGCTGGTTTTGATGTTTGTTATTTTTGCGTATTTTATGATTTAAACATTTTTGTAAGTTGGTTCATTCTTTTTCAGGACATGATCTCTCACTGCCAAAACTACTGAAAACGCAAATATGTTTGGGCATTGTAAGAGCGAACGATAAACAAAAGCCTGACTTTGTGGCCGTAGGCCTATATGCAGGCTATCACTCTTCAAACATGTGCAACTGATACCTTGTCCTTTAGCTTGCGAATGAATTGAAGCGCTGAGTCGTTGTTATATCGTGTTTATAATGAAGTGCGGACGCCTAAAGGGAAGTAGAACCACTGACCTTGTTTGTCCACAGCAAGATTTTACAGCTAATAGTTCATCACTTCAATGAATATTAAGAGTTAATGCATACTAATCTGTTTATAAATATTTTGACAAGTTGTTGTCATCGTTACTTTTCAGGAAAATACTATTCTCAAATGCCTTACCGGCTCCAGTTTTCGCACACTTTAGAGAAATATGGTTTCCGCTCTTGCGCTTCCTGTACGGCCTTTGATGTTTGAAAATTATATCATCCATTTTACGTGTCTTAAGTACTGCTCTTAGCCAGCTGCACTTCTTAAAATAATTTTCAGTTCTACGTATCACACGTTTACGATATGGATAAAAATTCCGGTTCGTTGTGAACGCGGAAGTTTATTCTTCTCTGCATGGCCATAGTTACGTTGACAACGTCAGAGCTCGTAAAGGAAAGTGATTCACAAGGAGAACGCCAATAAACCAAATGTTTTACAATTACCAAGACAAGCCACCCAGTGTCTACTACGCTTCATCCCAGCGTGATCATACTGCTGATGTCATATGATTTCATTTTCCAATGTCATAAGGCATTCAGTAAAGCTTTCCTACATATTCAAGTTCAAAGAATATGAGCCACCCCGACCCCACGAACGATCAACGTACCCGCCCACAAAAGTTTTCGAAACACGACCTCCACTGAAAATGCGAATTTCTGCTCTGTTAGTGCACGGCGCTTCTATCTTACCAGGTAGCTGTATGGGTCACAGGCACTGCTACAGGCTGGAACATTGATATGGAGGCTATGTTGTCAGACCAAGCGGCAATATAGCTTTCACGGAAATTTCGCGTTCGGAAGACTTTTGGGGGCTGGGTACCTTCCCATCATACCAAGTCCAACAGAAGAGTTAGGAAACCGAAGTATGCAAATAGACAATAACCTTCATGCAGCAATACTTCTTCATGAATCCTTGCCCAGTAACCCGCCAGGGCCAATATTCTGTAATGATCATAAGTTATGTTAAGCCTTGTGAAGAGCTAATTTTGAAGTAAGAATATTGATGTCGGATGTGAAAGCAAATACATATGTGATTGTATTTGAGAATATGTAACTTAAAAGGGTTGTTAGTAAATTTTCTACACTGTTCGTATTTATAGGAAATTGAAATTTCACACGGATCCCTCAAATAAGGTTGAGCCAAAACACACATTTATTAGTCAGATTGACTGACCTGTGAAATACTCTACAGTCTATTGAAGTGTATAATGTGTTTCATGAGAACATTTTCCTCTAGTATTGTGCGCCTCAATGGAGATGAAGTTACCGTTGCATTTGATGTTTTTTCAGCAGACTGAGTTTCGGCATCAATTCTTGTTTTAACGACGAACGCTTGTTATACAATATTTCACCGAAGCGAAAACATCGTAATCACTAAACAAGGCTAGAACCTAGATAGCAGAGACAGAAATGTCAAAAGTACCTAATTTTTTTCCAAAGCAACGTTTGATGTTGTAGAAAGGTTCAGGTCGCAACCGAGCACACATCAATGTAGGACGCAAACAGGTTTACTGTTCTTAAAAGTATAATATGATCACTACTACTTATCGTGCTGTCAAAAGCCGAGAATTCGACAGCAAAATCATGAGAAGGTATTGTCCCATCCTCAACATGGGGCGATACATGCACTCTAAAGGCGTCCATGTTTCTGAGGCAACGAATAAAAGCGCGAAGGGGCATCGGCGAAAGAGTCACAGTAGAAGCGGAAAGAAAGCTACGAACATGTGGCTGAGTCAGAAAATAATCGACGCAGATGTGTTCGCATCTTTTCACGTGCGCACTGTGCGACTCCTGCATGTGGATACCATAGCTCGCGCGAAGACGCGAATGTCGACTGGTTGCATAGTAAAAAGCGAAAGGATATAACGTCGTACCAGAGAGTCTTACAAGGGAGTAATCACGAGTTGATGTCATTTCCTTGGCATTTTCTGGGCACGTTTTCTATACGATACGATTCTCGGAAAAGAAAAGGTTCGCATTTACGGGCGAATACTAAAAGCGTTTCCACATGCAACTATGGAGAGGCCTGTCCAAAACCCACATTGCGAGATAGAGGCTGAAGTAAATCCGCAAAATCATTCCTGTTCCGCCAGCAATACTTTCCTTCACTATTATGACTGAGAAAAAGAGCTTATCTTATTACATGCCACCACAGCCGGCTGTGTCTCCTGTCGAGCGCTGTGACCTCATCCCCCACTTCAAAGCTATTCTATCACTCGGAAACATTTCTCTCACTTTTCTCATTTTCGATGTTGAATATTTTTTTATAGTTTACTCAAATGATAGAATGCAGATTACCTTCGTACAACAGGATAATAAATAAGCTAGGCCTCCAGAGCAAAGTCGCTTTGAAACGACTTGCCTTCTGCGTGAATCTGCTTTGGTCACTTCATCGGCCAAAATGATGTAGCCTGATCACTTCTCGGCATCCTCTTTCACAAAATATTTGCTCAATAGGCCTATTATGCCGCTCTGCGTATAAAATTACCTGCATAAGTTTTGCTGCATCCATTGAGCAAATGGAAAGGTTCTATGAATGAGGGGTTAGTGCTAGTGCTATGTTTCCTGTATCTTGATAAAAATAAGAAAAGCCGGCCCTGAAAAGCGATACTGCCAGTCATTGAAGTACAACTCGCGAGTAAGAAAAGTAACTTTGCATCAAAAGAAATTAGTAATTGAAGCAGGAATGACAATCCACATACTTTCTACATATGAATGTTTTGTTTGTGCTCCGCGAAAACAACAAAAAGAAGAACATACATAGTGTAAAGGCGTTTATTGACGGCGGGATCGACGGCGACGATGCGCAGCGACGACAGTAACGACAGAGCGCAGACTCGCAGACTCTCACGAGCAAGAGCACGAGGGGCGTGCTCTCCGAGAAGAGGCGAAGAGGGCGACCCACTAGAAGGCGCTCAAGAGGACGGCCCATTACAGCGTTCTAATGCTTCTGTACAATTACCCCGGGTACGCAAAGGGAGCCGCCCGGCGACCTAACAGCTGGTCACTATGAGCGGGTCATGGTAGGGCTTGAGGCGCTCCACGTTCACAATGTCGCGCCCTCGACGGCGCATGTCCGAAGATGGCTCAATGGGTTCAATCAGGTAGTTGACCGGGGACGTGCGTTCGACGACACGGTAGGGGCCTTCGTATTTGGGCAGCAGTTTGGAAGAGAGGCCAGTTGCAGCGGTCGGGACCGAGAGCCACACGAGCGCTCCAGGGAGGAACGTGGACTCAGAAGTGGTGGTGCAACCGCGAATGCTCTTCTGCCGCTCTTGTTCGTGCGTTGTAAAGGTCTTCGCAAGCTCGCGACATTCTTCAGCAAGCCTGGCTGTGTCCGAAATAGGCGCACATTCAGATCGATCCGGCCTGTAGGGAAGGATGGTGTCGATTGTGTGCGACGGGTGCCTGCCGTACAATAAGAAAAATGGCGAGAAACCAGTAGTGCTCTGAGAGGCGGTATTGTATGCATACGTGACGAAGGGCAGAATGACATCCCAATTTGTGTGGTCGGCTGCGACATACATTGAGAGCATGTCGCCGAGCGTGCGGTTAAAGCGTTCGGTGAGGCCATTCGTCTGCGGGTGGTAAGCAGTAGTTTTGTGGTGAACGACGTTGCACTCTTTGAGAATGGCTTCGACGACTTCCGACAAGAAGACACGGCCTCGATCACTGAGCAGCTCCTGGGGCGGACCGTGACGCAGCATGAATCGGTGGAGCAGGAAGGAGGCCACATCGCGCGCTGTAGCCGCTGGGAGGGCGGCGGTTTCGGCGTATCGCGTTAGATGGTCAACAGCGACGATGGCCCAGCGGTTACCAGCCGACGTCAGAGGAAGTGGTCCATACAAATCGATGCCCACGCGCCCAAACGGACGGTTAGGGCAAGGTAATGGTTGTAGACCTGCTGGCGACACGTCCGTTGCAGGTTTTCGGCGTTGGCAATCGAGGCAGGAGCGAACGAACTTCTGCACGTAGCGGTACATCCCTCGCCAGAAGTATCGTTGTCGAATGCGGTGGTAAGTTTTGGATACCCCAGAGTGCGCGCATTGCGGGTCAGAGTGGAAGGCCTCGCATATTTCAGAACGCAGACTGCGGGGTATCACTAGTAACCACTGGCGGCCGTCGGCGTTATAATTGCGTCGGTGCAGTAGGTCGAATGGCGAAGTGGTGGGCTTGACGACGCAACGCGCGAGTGGATGGTGTTGCCGACGGATCCGTCAGCAAGTCGATCAGCGAGGTGATCCATTTATCCTTGCGCTGTTCGGTCGCAATGGTGTGAACGTCGATTGAAGCAACAGCTGTGTGAGATACTGAGCAGGGGGTATTGTCGTCAGGCAAGGGAGAGCGCGAGAGGGCGTCGGCGTCAGCATGCTGGCGTCCGTTGCGGTACAGCACGCGGATGTCGTAGTCTTGCAGTCGAAGTGCCCAGCGGGCGAGACGGCCTGAGGGATCCTTCAATGACGACAGCCAGCATAGTGCATGATGGTCGGTGACGACATCAAATGGGCGACCATACAAATAAGGTCGAAACTTTGTAAGGGCCCAGATGATCGCCAGGCACTCTTTTTCCGTGACTGTGTAATTGGTCTCGGCTCTGGTAAGCGTACGGCTTGCGTATGCCACGACATATTCAGGGAACCCTGGTTTGCGCTGCGCAAGAACAGCGCCGAGGCCTACACCGCTGGCGTCCGTGTGTACCTCCGTTCGGGCCGTAGGATCGTAGTGGCGTAGTATGGGAGGAGACGTCAACAAACGACGGAGCTTTGCGAACGCGTCGTCACACTCGGACGACCATGAATTTAGGGGTCCGTTACTTCCAAGGAGCTTCGTCAGCGGCGATATGATGGTGGCGAAGTTTCGTATGAAGCGTCGAAAGTACGAACACAATCCTACGAAACTGCGCAGTTCTTTGACGGACGTAGGTTTGGGAAATTCGGCCACGGCCCGAAGCTTGGCCGGATCGGGAAGGATTCCGTCCTTGGACACGACGTAGCCGAGGATTGTCAGCTGCCGCGCTGCAAATCGGCACTTCCTCAGATTCAGTTGGAGGCCTGCGTTGCGCAAACGCGTCAAAACATGCCGCAGACGTTGGAGATGCGTGGAGAAGTCCGGAGCGAAAACGACGACGTCGTCCAGGTAACACAAGCACGTGTGCCATTTCAAGTTGCGCAGAACGGTGTCCATCATGCGCTCGAAGGTCGCGGGCGCATTACACAGACCAAACGGCATGACGTTAAACTCGTACAAGCCGTCGGGCGTGACAAAGGCTGTCTTCGGTCGAGCGTCATCCGCCATGGGTACTTGCCAGTACCACGAGCGCAAATCAAGAGATGAAAAGAATTCGGCTCCTTGCAGACTGTCAATCGCGTCATCGATTCGCGGCAGTGGGTAAACATCCTTGCGAGTGATCTTGTTGAGCCGTCGGTAGTCCACACAGAACCGCACGGAACCGTCCTTCTTCGCAACGAGAACAACGGGAGACGCCCATGGGCTGTCCGAGGGCCGAATAACGTCGCGTCGAAGCATGTCGTCGACTTGTTCATTAATGACCCGGCGTTCTGCTGGAGACACGCGATATGGACGTTGCCGCAGTGGTGGTTGGGCGCCAGTGTCGATGCGATGGGTAACAGCGGAAGTGCGGCCGAGAGAAGTTTTCCCGACATCGAAAGAAGAACGAAATTCTTCCAGCAGGCACAGAAGTTGGGAACGCTGGACCGATGTGAGGTTGTCAGCAATGGAGGACATAAACACATCAGCAGGTGACGAATCGGACGTGGAAACAGCACTGAGCGTACGGGAGCTGGCGCAGTGCGTGTCACCCGGTGCGTCTATAACTTGGGCGTCTTCGAGGGGTTCCGCTCTGCCGAGACATTCCCCTCGCACCAACGTAACAATGAACGGGGATGGGTTGGTCACAAAAATATCCGTGTGGCCCTGAATGATTTCCACGGTCGCAAATGGCACCAGCAAGCCTTTCCTAGTGAAAACGCGGTCACATGGAGAAAGGAGTGCAACGGCGTCGCAGAAACCGGTGCAGTAGACTGACACAGCCGTTGACGAATTTGCAGGAACTGTGATGTCGTCTTTGACGAATACCTTGGTCGCAGCCGATGAACTGTCTGCCGGCGTCAAATCTGACAATGGTGAAAGCTCTATTTCGGCTGGCGCGCAATGAATGACGGCGTCGTGGCGGGAGAGGAAATCCCATCCCAGGGTGACGTCGTGAGAGCATGAGGAAATTATGATGAATTCGACGGCGTACAGAGCGTCCTGAATGATGACACGGGCCGTGCATACCGCCGTCGGGTGAATACATTGGGCGCTGGCTGTACGGAGGGAAAGACCGGATAGTGGCGTCGTCACTTTTCGTAGCAGGCGGCTTAGTTTAGCGTCCATAACGGATACGGCGGCTCCAGTGTCGATAAGGGCAGATGCGCGAACACCGTCCACAAAAACGTCTATTACGTTCGATGGGCTTCGCTGAGGGCTTTCGCAGTTCGATAGCGTCGCAGCCCTTGCCTCGTGGACTGCGACGACTAGTTTTCCTGGTCGCGTGCGACCGGACGCGGGCGCATCGGCGACAGTGAGCGACGTCGGGGAGACGGAGAGCGCCGAGTAGATGGAGCTTGGCGTGACGTCGGTGACAGAGGCGTAGGTGGGGCGTAAAATGTGCGGTTCGTCTGGCTGGTGGCGGGCGACCCGACTTGAGGCGGCTGGACGCGATTGCAATAACGCGCCACGTGGCCCGCGTAACCGCATGCGAAGCATATGGGGCGGTTGTCAGGTGTGCGCCATCGGTTTGCCGGAGCAGGTCCCGCCCATGGCGCAGGACGTGATTGACGGGGTAGCGACTGATATGACTGCATCGTGGGCTGCGGTCGTGGCCTCTGCATTACGTCGGCGTAGGTAGCCGGCACAGCCGCTTCGAAGGACTGATGTCTAGCGGCGGCTTCGGCGTAACTATGTGGGGCTGCCGTAGGTATTACTGGGGACGTCCTTGCGACAACTTGGGCGTAACTCAGTGGTGCAGGAGCGGGATGGTGCTGGTGGTACTCAGGCATGACCTCGGCGATTTCCTGCTCAATCGCTCGACGGAGGGGAGGGAGTAGAGTGGTTGACGGCTGGTGAACGTACTGAGGTTGAGCAAAGTCCAGCAGAGAGAACTGGCGCGCGATTTCCTCGCGCACGAATGACTTCACCTCTGCGAGCAAGGCGGAGTGGTCGGATATGGTCGACAAGCCAGCGAGCTCGGCGTCGCGGGATGGAGAGCGACGGGTCATCGACCGCTGCCGGCGCAGTTCCTCGTAGCTCTGGCAGAGCGTGATGACCTCGGCCACAGTGCTGGGGTTTTTGGCGAGCAGCATCGTGAAGGCATCGTCGTCGATGCCTTTCATAATGTGCCTCATCTTGTCAGATTCCGACATGGTGGCGTCGGCTTTCTTACACAAATCGAGGACGTCTTCAATGTAGCTGGTAAAGGTTTCGCCGGCCTGCTGAGCTCGTTCTCGCAAACGCTGTTCGGCCTGCAGCTTACGAACGGCAGGGCGGCCAAACACGTTGATGATGGCGGTCTTGAAAGCGGACCACGTCGGGAAATCGGATGCGTGGTTGTTGTACCACATGCCGGCCACACCCGCGAGGTAGAAAACCAAGTTGCTCAGCTTGCCTGCTTTGTCCCATTTATTGGGGACGCTCACCCGTTCGTAAATCGTGAGCCAGTCCTCCACGTCGGTGCCATTCGCGCCGGTGAAGATAGGAGGGTCGCGGATACGGGGGACACCGGGACAAGCGGTCGGGGCATGAGGCGGCGTTTGCTGAGCGGCGTCTTGCGGCATGGTAGATGGCACGGTACGGGATCGAAGCTCCAGGGGCATCAGATGGAGACCGAAGTTGTGGGGACGGTACAGCACTCTCCACCACTTTGTAAAGGCGTTTATTGACGGCGGGATCGACGGCGACGATGCGCAGCGACGACAGTAACGACAGAGCGCAGACTCGCAGACTCTCACGAGCAAGAGCACGAGGGGCGTGCTCTCCGAGAAGAGGCGAAGAGGGCGACCCACTAGAAGGCGCTCAAGAGGACGGCCCATTACAGCGTTCTAATGCTTCTGTACAATACAAATAACTGTAATGAAAAGTCCTGCGAGTTTGGGATGGGCAAAAGGTCCCGCCTAGATGACGGCCAGGAGTTATTGAGTCCTGGCGGCTTCCTCCGCCCGCTACGACAGCCCAAAGTTGACCTCTACGGCGGAGCTGTGCAACGCAGTCTCCCAGCGCGCGCGGAGGCGATCACTAGAGGCTGTGTCCCCAGTATTTTTCATCATCTCTCGACATTCCCGTAGTATGTGCTCCAGAGTGGCTCAAGAACCACAGTTCTTGCATTAGTCTGTCTTGCATAAGTTTACGTAAATCCCGGTGAGATCACCGGGTTCGGATAGGTTCTGGTCTGTAATCACCGCCAGTCGACAAACTGCTTTTTGCTTAACTGTTGGTGAGGTGGTGGAAAAACGCACCTTTGCAATTTGTAGTGTTGTGTGATGTGACTAAAACTCGTCATGCGATCCTCCCATTCCCAATCCTCTTCATCCTAGTTCTCGGGAGACACTGAGGTGCGGGATGTGCTGTCAGCCGTTTCTTGGTCCGTAAACCCTCGCGCCACGTCGTGAGTCGTGTAGTTTAGTCTGCAGCTAATTAATTTTCTAGCTCATTGCAAGTTTACGTTTTTTGTAGCAATTGAATGAGGAAGAAACGTTTCAAAATCATCATGATATTGTTATATGTGTAAAATATCAGCTTTTCAAGGTACATTACAGAAAAAGATATTGCATTTGTATTTCTAACTCAGTATTCTTCAATACGAATCATGTCGTTAGTCTAACTCATTAGCAGGAGAGAATTTCTCGTTTATCAGGAAAGTAAAAAAATGCGCAGAAAGGAAAGACAGGCGGTGACGTCACCTTCAGGTTTCTTTACCAGCTTACTATGACGTAATATATGTTTGTGACCTCTGCTTTGTAATGGTCATCATTTGAACCGGTGAAGTTGGTCAACACTGAATTAAAAACAGCTAAATTTTACCTTAGCAGCTTGAGGTAATTTACTGATCTACAATGGGTGAAAGAACTAATAAAAATGCACGAAATCAATGAACATCACAACAGCATACAAGCGCTGGGATTCCTGCAAGTTTCAGGGGGCCAAATTTCAATATTCGGGTTTCCTTTAAGAATCAATATAACAGGAAATAAACAATAAAATAATAAAATAATTCTTTTCAATAGCAGCTGATTCAGTGCTTCGTTTTCGATTCCTTTTGAGCAGAAAAACATCTTTGATGCCTCCGCGATACGAATCGGTATAACACTAAAGTGAAACGTGTCCCCGCAGAAGTAGTTGAATGGTTAATATGCATTGATACACGAGAGCTTGCACAATGTCAATTGTTGTTGGCAGCTATAGCAGCGCTTGATGTGGACGCACCCACGTTGACGCCTGGTTAACATATCCACCCCTAGGACTAACGGCAATGATCAGTATTATATTTTTGTTTTAATTGGAGTAGTTAACATCTGCACACACATATGGTGAATCCCGCGCAAAGATGACACCAGCAAACATCTACTAAAATCTGGTACTCGATATGCGCTCATTCAAAGCGTCGTAATTTGAGGAGAGAAACGGCAAAGTGTACGCTCCCAAGTAATACGGTAACCTATGCCTCTGCTCACGCATGCACTACCACACAGCGCTTCAGCAACGCGAGAGGCAGAGTTTGTAGCTTTAGCCATGAACGCGCGAAGGTGTTTCAGCTCCCACTGGCGTCCCTCTTGCGGAGAAGGTGGTAAATATACAGGGCGCGTTTGTACAAAATTGCGTGTGTCGGAAGCGCAGTGGGTAGGACGCTCGCACCCATTGCCGCGTACCGAGAGGTCGTGGGTTCGACTCCCATCATCAAAGAAATTAAGTGCGGACAACCTAAAAAGTCAGTGATCACATGCTGTCATCAATGCTGTCATCTCAGTCGTTGCTTGGCCTCGCGCAGTCAAAACCATGTACAGCACAAACATGTATTGCGATGTGGGGGTTAGATGGAGGGGAAGGAGCGGGGAGGGCGCCTCTGCTTCGTGAATAAAAGCTTCCTTTCCCGCCATGGACAGCAAGGAGGCGAAAAATGGATGTGATGTGGGGGTTAGATGGAGGGGAAGGAGCGGGGAGGGCGCCTCTGCTTCGTGAATAAAAGCTTCCTTTCCCGCCATGGACACCGATCAGGTTGCACGTTCGGAACGACAGCTGCGCTTTCCGTGATCACGAGTGTTGGTGAAGAGTAGCCGAATAACTGCTCCGCAATTCCTACAGCTTTCGGTGTTGAGTGCAGTGGCATAAATTTTTTTTCTAGTTTTTAGTTGTAATCTGTCCGAGTGCATTTTACCAACGTCATTTCAGTGACGAAAATGACGTCAGTGGAATTTCGGTACACCCCGGAAGAAAACACTTTCGTGTTAAAAAAATTCAATGTCAGCTATATTTCTTGTCACTGTTGACAATCTTTTATTCGTTTTCAGGATAAGGTTTACCTATTTTCACTCTTAGGTCGCCGAAGGCCATAGGAGCGAAAAAACGACGAGGGAAGACCGTGGTCACCTCTACTGAGTAAGCTCACCGGTTGGATTTCCTGCCTGTGAGGCCCTCTCCGCTCATTCAACTTTGCGGCGCTGCCATATCTTCTCATCCAGACCTCCCACACGAGCGGCAAGAGGTGTCCCCTATTTCCCAGACGCGTTATCTGTTCAGAGCACGTCCTTCGTTTCTGCAGTCTGCATGGGAATCCCAGCACGTGCCGGGCCACGCGCTTTTAAAATTAACGCCGCCACCCCGCCATCGACGAAGCCCAGCGAGAGGGCACCCGGTCGATACGGGAGTAGGCAGCTTCGAGGTGGGGAGGAGAGGAAAGGTACACAGGGGAGGCGATTGGAGGAGGGGCTCGATGAGCTGGCTTGCTGCGAACTCGACGATCATTCGGTGCCGCTGCTTGGCAGTCGCGTGCACAAAACAGAATAAGTGTCTGCACGCTAACGTGGAAGTTTAGGAGGCACTCAATGCTGGACTAGTAACAAGAGATCCTAAGCACTGTGCAAATTGCAATTAAGAAAGGGAAACGCCATAACTGGACACGGGGTATGGACAAGGGCTGCTGAAAACAGCCCTAGGCCTTCTCTCTTTTTTTAATATTTCTCATTGGAGGCAACCGATGTCGTCGAAATGGACTAATGAAACTCAACTATGTATTTTGCTTCGAACAGCTGGACGAAAATGGATCTCTGTGCAAGGCTTGCTTGAGTACACCCAGCTGCCTTTTTATGTAGTACGCTAAAAGATGTGTACTTTAAGCTTTTTCGACCGCTTTCTCTAATTCAACCTACAATGTGTTTGTGTTAGTTGATACATGCTAGAAACGCAACAATGAATCAGCAAAAAAGAAAATAATTGGATACGTTATGTAATAAATTGAGTTAACACCAGTGTTTTTAATTGCCTTGCTCTCGTGTTATAAGTTATTCACCTAAAACTGCTCCCTCAGCCCTGTCTGATAAACCGCTACCGCATATTAACCGAGCGCCTAAAAAATATTATCTGGGCAGTACACCACAATATTTGCACGAACCTATAATCACGAGGCGCCTGATTTATTGTATTACTTTCTTATATAAGCGGATTCCTGCAGCAGCAGGGCTTGCACTATCTTGCACAAAGTCTTATATAATCATGCGTGCTTCATGGAAACAAACTTATATTCCGTTTGCACAAATCTCGCGCATTATAAAACACATCATTAGCGATTACGCAATTTACACGGAACTACACAGAATAACAAAGACAGCTGTGCCGCGCTGCGTTCTGTATACTATCTCTGAGAGCTATATACGCAGTTTGTCCGTGTGAACAATCCGATTGTTTCACCGGTTATTCTGGGCGTGGCAACATATGCTGTTCTGCGCAAACTAAGGCCTTGGCCTGTACAGTATAGAGTACCCCCTACGTACCACGCTTACTTGCTGCTCAGTGATTAAGTAATTGAAAGTTGTTTACCAATATCATGAACCTTGCTTGAAGCGAAGAATAAAGCATACGACCGTCATGCTTTCTTTTGTATTTCGCTTTTGTATTTGCTCTTCTATTATGCTTAGAAAAATGCGCGAAGGTCATCAAGGCTGTGGCGGTTGATTACGAATATTCCAAAGAAACAAAAAGCGACGAGATTATTCATTCTCGTTTTCCTCAAACAACCAAGCGATGGCCAGAAAAAGGTCGCGAGATATGAGCCGGCGCTATGTTCAATGCAGCACTCCCCCCCCCCCCCCCAATCTTTTCATAAACTTAGAGCCCCATTTCATGGCCACAGCACTGTGCGTTTCATTTCGTTTCTTCTTTCTTAATAATTTTCCTTCTCACTCGTCCCCTCATACTAGTAACCTTGTAGTAGACGCGAACATTCGGCAGTGGCCTTCATAACCTGTCAATCCGATGCTCCAACGACGCATTCACCATACCGAATTCCAGAATTGAGAATGTGCACGCGGGCTTCGTCAAAATGCATACGGGAATTTCTGTGAGATCTGCGGAGGAGGCGGGCGATTCATGTCATCGCAGCAGAGATAAAAGCGGCCCTTTCTTGGTGCTTGGGCGCATAATGCACCCCTTTATTCTGGGAATATAATTTGTTTAATTTTTGCTGTTCGAATTCCGAAGTCTCCCAAGGTCCGCGGGAGCGAAAGTACCACATTTGTTCCTCAAGCGCGAGCGACTGAATATAAACGAAGAACTATACAAAAACAATTTTAACAGATAAAAGCCAAATAAAAGGCTGTGGCGTATACTGTCTGCACTGACCGAAGTCACAAAGGAACAACGCAAGCAGCATTTCTCGACACTTTGCCTGTGCCTTGAGAATACATACCCGTCTCCGACATCGTGAGCGTTTTTCGTGCTTACTGATAAATCGTGCGAAAGGATTTCTTAACTTTCCTTTTTTCGAAGATCTTTGCTCGCCGGTGATCCAGGTTATTGATGTGACCTGCACACTGTCGCGACCACTTTCGGTGGAGCGGTGATGCGAGCGAAAGAGTGACGCCACGATGGTGTAGCCACGTGAGCGCAAAAAAGCCCCGTGTTATTACAAAGTCGCTTTTTATCCTGTTTACACGGTGACGACACAGAGCCCAAGCACACCAGTGCTTGGCCATAACAAAGGTAACCGATAATAACTGATAACACTACACACACTGTACGATTACTCTCGTTCACAGCAGTTCCGTTACCGCAGCTAGGCTCAAAAGACAATTGTAAGGGGCCATGTTCATCTGTAGCATCTTTAATGCTCAGTAAAAGCGTCGCAGGAAATCTGACAGGAGCGTACCACCAAAACAAACTATGCGCATTGAATGGTTCGACATGCACTGTAAAGGGAAGCACAAATCAGTGCTTCAATTAATACACAACACAGGACTTGAAGCACACATATGATACACATATACAAACCATTCTTCTTTGCTCCTGCTCTGTCCAGTACTTTCCTGCCAGGAGAGTTTGCGGCTCGAGGTGCGCATTGCCGTGAAATTGCTCATCTAAACATGCAAGCTGTACAAAAGGAACGAAAACGTCGCTGTGACC
Organism: Rhipicephalus sanguineus; assembly: GCF_013339695.2. Lineage (NCBI taxonomy): Eukaryota > Metazoa > Arthropoda > Arachnida > Ixodida > Ixodidae > Rhipicephalus > Rhipicephalus sanguineus. The sequence goes on along the minus strand of NC_051180.1, from coordinate 123,099,463 downwards.
GTAAACGACGTGACGTGGCTTTTTATCCATGAGATAAGGTCTTACTATGGCCTCCGGTTCCAACGCCTATACTTTGCGAGAAATTTCTTCACGGGTACATTGGCCCACCGTTCTACGACAAACTTCCCCAGTGAACTATCTCATCACCCCGCTTCAGCCCGTCACTGACCACCGTCGTCGTAGCACAGAGGTTGTCCACGTCTCCCTCATGAAGCCGTTCGTTACTCGTTAAGCCGATCTTTGAGTTGCGGCCTGGCTGGCCGATTCGAAGAGGGGGAAAATTAGTGTAAGCACATTTACCGTACTTCATCGTTCTCATTTGTACATAGCCTTCATCATCCTTCTTCTTCCTCGTGTTTTTGTGCCGAGGCAGACACTGCGGAATAAACGGTTCCGCTGGCGTTCTCTGGTCTGGTCGTCGTGCGTCTTTCACAAATTATGCCTGAAGGGTAAGTCTTCACCTTAATAAAAAATATCCATAAACAGCGCACTGTTAAGAGCCGTGCAGGGGGGTCGTCGTCTGATTTATTGGCGCCTGGGGATGTTTAGCAAATATATTGAGTTGATGACAATACTCGCTTTGAGGAAATAAAGAATAAATGATATCTTGCCTTCATTGCAAATATTATGTGTTCGAGAATTCAACATACTCAGCCATCTGGTTTTCCTTTCCTCAACCTCTCCTCCTCCTCCTCATTAGTGACACGGCTCATTGCCCTGTGTTCAATGTGCGCACAAAGCAAAGTGCACACGGAGCTGGTCCAATGAATGGAGAGGCCGAGTGGTCAGAAAGCAAAGAAGAAAAAAAGAAGGTCCGGAAATGCCCGAGGCAGAAAACACAATGAAAACAATGTAAATATACCCACATCGCGACATACTCTCGCTGCATTCAGTAGCATAGAACAGGGCGATGCGTATAGTGACGCACAAAGTATAAAAAACTCTCTCGAGGTTTTTCGCGTTCGTTTCCGTTTGTGCTGCTGAATTAGCGGAGTGGCTTCCAGCACCCATTGTGTAGCCACGTTTGCTATGCCTGCGCCTTCGTTAGCTATTGTTCGGAGCTTCGAGGGGCTCACATCGAACAAAGCTTTTACCTTCGCGCCGACTCGCATTTGTTCTTCTCGCAACTTTATAAACCGAAGGTACTGCTGTGCGAAGGAAGAATTTTCCGGGGCGTTGGGCACATTTCCGTGTCTTTCAAACAGTGAGGGTCGTTCGGGGTACGAGTAATGATTGTGTATTCTGTCAACAACGATGTCTGTTGTAATAAAGTTCCCGTTACACTAAACGAATTGATCTAATCCACATTTATACCTTATGGATAAATTAACGGGAGGCATTAGTAGACAAATAACAGCGAGGGCAACCAAGAAGCTATTGTTGAGAGAAATCCGCACGGATTTCCTTGAATCTTTGTGCTGCAAACGGGCGGACGTCAATTATATTCCTTTCATAACAATTCCGCCGCCTTCAGTGATTCCGCGGATTCTCTTTGCCTATTCAGTGTCCATGTGCTTCGACTTGCCGATTATTTGGCCCTCGCGCTGCCAGTTCCTAGCTCCGTTCTGAAATAAATCAGTACAGCGAACGCCCCGGAAAAACATTTTGCCGGCATGAAAGCCCGGGCCAGATATAATTACTGAACTTTTTTCTTAGAGAAATCCGCGAGAATTTCCTTGTAGCGTCGTGGTACAGGCGAGTGGATATCAATTTTCTCTTTCCTTTCATAGGAAACAGCCCTTTCTCAAACACTATGAATAACGAAAGGCGAGACAGAAAGACTTGCGCTATAGAAACATGAATGGTTTTTGCGTAGACAGCTTTCTGGAGTTTATAATCCACACCTCTGCAAAGCTTATCACATTAATTTTTGTTTTGGTAAAATAATAATACTAATAATATCTGGGGTTTAACGTCCCAAACCGGGATATGATTATGAGAGACGCCGTAGTGGAGGGCTCCAGAAATTTCGACCACCTGGGGTCCTTTAACGTGCACATAAATATAAGTACATGGGCCTCAAACATTTTCGCCTCCATCGAAAATGCACCCGCCGCGGCCGGGATTCGATCCCGCGAACTTCGGGTCAGCAGTCGAGCGCCATAACCACTAGACCACCATGGCGGGGCTTTTGGTAAAATGGCCACGTGCAACAATTTCACTTAACATGACACCTACACACATTCGCGTCGCGTCTGCAGTGTGGCACTTATAAAATTAGTCTTCGCTCGCATACGCGATCTAAGTTTCTTGCACACAACAGTGCTTCAGCAGGAAATATTATCGCGCAAACCGCCCTTCCGAGGACGATTTCTGACGCTCAGGAAAAAGCGTCGGTCTTTTCGGTTTTGCCGAAAAAGTAGCAGGTTGTACGTAAATGTACTTAGCTATTCACACTTTTCATGTGAGTGGGCTGTGTGAGTGTTATGCGTGATTAGTCCGGCCGATGATGGGTATTTCGACTTGGGTTTATTCATAATGAGTTATTCATAATTAAGAATACGAGGCACGAGTGCGCTGAATAGGCTTCAGTTGCCAAGAATTGTTACTAATAGTGCAAAAGGAGACGCAAATATATCAGTTGTTTTGTTGAGAATGCGTCATATAAATTTATTCTTTGTTGAACTGAACGTATGCGAAAAAAATTGATCAGGAAGTGACTGCTGAAGTGTCCCACACTTTCTTACGCCATTCTTACGTCCAGAACCGTAAGAAATCCGACGCCTTTTTTATAGACTTTGTTTTCTCGCTGTGTAGTATGTTAGAATAAACTTCTTAAGTATTCATCAGTCGAATTTCGCTAACAGTCTGTCCGAATTTGGAATTGTATCGTGTTTTAATTTTACCTAAAAAAACATTCTTTTTTCAATATATGTCCTAAGCAGGTGCCACGGATGATGCCACTGCAGTTTCTTCCATGAGTGCTATATTCTATTAGTAGCCGGAAGTCCACCGCAGGAACAGACTACAACAGTAACATGCCTCGAGCAGATAAACATGGAGCACTGGCCTACGTGAGCTTAAAGTACCCAACAACGAAACACACATTGACGCACGGCTGCACTATTCAACTTAGCTCTGCATGTGGCCTGTTGATTCGTTCCACAAACCAGCCATTGACATGAACTTTAGAGCGAGTAATGTCATCGACATTGGTTGAACTGTATGCGATAACGCCGGTTATGACATATGTACTCCGGCAAACTCCTCTTACATAAATGTATGTAGACACTCTATAGATTGCCTAAAAACAAGTTTAGACAGTCTATAGACTGTCTAAATCTATTTTTGTGAGAGATGGCAACACTGAACAATTTTCGCCGACTCTAAAGTAACATTACAAAGCTGTTGTGTGAAGAATACTACATCATGCATTTCTATTTTTGTAGTGACGTAGCGTACATGCATCATTTGGAATCCCACCCTAGACAATGACTTCAGGGTCATTGCAATCACTTCAGGGTCATTGCAATATAATAGGAAATGAAAATGCACCCGAAGCAGCTCACAAAAATTATGTGCACTGCAGATATATGAAAGTTTTTTAAAGCAGACGTCAACTATAGCAAAGCGGTTCGTGCTCACTGAGGGGCATAGAGGCTGGTCTCCCCTCTTAGACTAAAGTGCATTTTTATACAGAATCGACAAAGAACTCACTTCAAGGCTACCACATTACAAAGCACGGCATTTCGAATCAACTGAACATTGCCCATAAGAATAGTCATCTGTACCACAATTGGCAGACTATGCAAGTCCATGTTGTAACAACTGCGGTGTCTTGGGGTCTGTAGAGCCCATCTTGCTTGAATTCTCAGCATAGAAAGACGAGCGAGGATAATACCAAGACAACCCACAAAAGCTCCACCAAGGTCCCTTGACTTGGACACGGATGATATGTCTGTGGCCTTGCTCACCGAAACAGCAGAAAATACTGAACCTCTCGTAAGCTCGACTCAATTTGTTTTCGCTGCAACTTTATCTTTATATCAAGAAAGTGTGTCGGGCTTAGAACATCTACTACAAGAACTGCTTTTTATTTCTTTGCACATTTCTGTCGCCCACATTATTCTAGGGCTTTTTTGCCTTCCCTCCCGTGCCCTGCTGACTAGCAATATGAGAATATATGCCGGCTAACTATTCTGCTAACTCTCAAGAGGAAGGTATATAACAGCTGCATCTTACTGGTACTTACCTACGGAGCAGAAACCTGGAGACTTACAAAGAGGGTTCAACTGAAATTGAGGACGACGCAGCGAGCGATGGAAAGCAAAATGATAGGTGTAACCTTAAGAGACAGGAAGAGAGCAGAGTGGGTCAGGGAACAAACGGGGGTTAAGGACATCATAGTTGAAATCAAGAAGAAGAAATGGATATGGGCCGGGCACGTAGCACGTCGGCAGGTTAACCGGTGGTCATTAAGGGTAACTGACTGGATTCCAAGAGATGGCAAACGCGTGAGGGGGAGACAGAAAATTAGGTGGGTAGATGAGATTAAGAAGTTTGCAGGTATAACGTGGCAGCAGAAAGCACAGGACCGGGATGATTGGCGGAACATGGGAGAGGCCTTTGCCCTGCAGTGGGCGTAGACAGGCTGATGATGATGTGGATGAACTATTCTGCATTTAAATAACTAGCTCTCTCTCTCTCTCTTTCTCGTTAACTCTAATTGCTCTGCGAATGTTCGCGCTTTGTGTGCTAAGTGGGGTACACATTTGTATGCTGCGCGCTGGAACCCGCCTGTTCCGCGAGAACACAGTGCAGGACCACAATCATTAAGAGTGCGTCCCGACGTATTTCAGCTATAAGTGCCGCTCACCGGTACTGCCATGTTTTTGACAAAATCATCAGTGCTGGATTTTTTGGCAGGGCGTTATGCATAAACAATAGTATATCCAAAAATACACATGTTTGCATCGTACAACAAGAAGTACTTCTGGAAGCCAGATCCACAGCTCTTCTAAGACTTCTGCCTAAGTAGTGAGCATGCTTATTCTTAATTGCGCGCCGTAAAATACAGCGACAGTTGACACCTTTCTGAAGAACTTTGTCACTTCTAACGCAGTGTGATGATGAACCATTTACCATGCAACTTTCAAACTAAGGTGGACGGGACAAGAAACAGGCGAGAGGAAGTAATGTATTCATCTAGCACAATATTGTGCAGAAGGACTGCTTCTTCTACATCTTCTTAAGCCTAAGCTGACATTTGTCATATACCAAACTGAAAGGCGGCGCTGTCCAATTATTCGAAAACACACGCAATTTAGGTACAAATGCCACTTAAAATTCAAGCTTTAAAACTTGTAAAAGCTAAACAATAATATTAATACGTATTAATCATAGAATAAATGTCATTAAGGACTTCTATATAAAGACGCAGATTGTGTCAAGCGAAGGATCCTGAAGAAATAGCCACGTCGGCCTATCTTCTTGACCTAAAATTGGGCTTGCGCGTGCACACAAGAGTAGAAAAAAGATATATTGGGGGTTTTCTTACAACATGTCGGTGTCTTTTTTTCTCTTCCCTCAATCCACGTTTGTTTCAGGAACAATGCCGATAACGGAAAGCTAACGATCGTTATTTGCGAACGACACATTGAAATCATTGCTGCAAGAGGGACATAAAACGTGAATTAAAAACTGAGCTCGCATCATTACTCTCCCAACGAAAATTACCTGAGGGTTTTCTTCGTTAATGGCTTTCTCAGGCTTCCCTCTCCCGCATTATTGCCTAAAACGCCACCAGGAGGTCACCAGGCATTCTCGTAGATAGGCAGCAAAGGGGGAAAAAAGGCGTTTTTTTAACCCCTCTAGGATACGAGGTTTATGGGACTCGAACAGTACGTTTTAGAAGTCAACTAGCTTCTTCTTGTAGCCATTATTTAGGCTTATTCTTAGGCAATAAACTATTTTGCATTTATGTAGTTTCCCTATGCTGTCAGTTGATACCTAGAAGCCGCCCTCTTTTCCTCATTTTTTATATTGTAACTTCAGCGCACGTAGTGTCTTTAATGCCTGAAATCTTCATTTCAGGTAGCTTTTTTATCAAATAAATGGTCATTGAAATTAACTTGTTTTACCTAATCGCAATTACAAAAAATACGCATTGCCATATTCAGTTTCGTCAAATTTTCGTAAGTGTGAAATTAAGATTCCTTAACTGACAATATCAGTTATTTATCTAGGCTTGCATTAACGTTTCACTGCACGTAAACATAGATTCGCTTGAGCGTGCAGACATAAAGATACGATGATTACTGCACAATTTCAATTTGTTGCAGGCCACGAGCAGCTGCAGGTGATGCGACGATTTGATTTGATTCAGAAATTGAGAAGCACAATTTTCAAAACAATTAAGTGCTCTCTTGACCAAATATTTCAGAGCTTTTACTTGTTCCTGTTCTGTTCTTTCATTTTGATTGTTTTTATTCAGGGTATAGATCCGTTCGCGTAGTTAACTTTAATGGTGGTAGTCTTCGCCGTTGCTTAGTTCTGCGAATTTCCAACGTGTGAAAAGTTCACCGAGAACTGTGTGTCTGTGCATTTTCTATATCAGATCTATCCGCGATTATTTTAAGAACAGGCTTACTGAAATGTTATCGAATGCCAATTTATGGTAATCATCAGCCGATGGCTGGAAAGTATAAACTTCTGCACAGACCCGTGTCCTCCGTCGAAACTTGAACGAATCCATTTTAGAAATGAAGAATTTTTGCTTTGCCGACAGTACGAAATGTTAGCGGTGATGTTTACTAGTGATAGTTTATTTTTTCCTACAAGCCTTCTAACGTTGATAATTATAGGCTGTCATTTAAAATCCACAAGCCTTGATGAAGAACTCTTTCAACTGTATACAGTTCCCCTCGTTTGTATCTGCAAATGTGACGTCATGTCAGCAAAAATTTAAGTTTCATCACACATTCTCAACTCTCTGACATCTCCGGAGATTTTTTTGCGTCGGTTAAACTCTTCAATATTCCCCAAGTTAGTTGTTGCATAGTTTTGCATCAGTGCTCGCGTACATGTTCTGAATGTCAGCGGCAACTTCAACACGCTAATCTCAACTCCAACTTCTTGTCGCCTAAGGTTGCAACAGTAGGGAAAAAACCGAAGAGAAACAAAGAAGGCTGCCCAGATCCGCACTTCCTTCAGGCTTGACACCACTAGTGCGAAACTTACTTAATTTTTTTATGTTCATGTCACCAAAGTTGAATATTATATATACTAAAAAGCAGAAAAATTCCATTGATATTTCTGAATTGTTTAATAAACTGTTAGGCATTAGTATTGATATATCTTTAGCTTTTAATTTTTTGAGTTGCTAAACTGCTTCAACGTTTGCGCCGCTCGTTGCGGCTGTCGTTTTGTGCACGTGTTTACGTTCAGAGGGCGCTGTGGCTGCGTGCTTGTACGGCCTTCGTGAGTGACAAAGAGACAGAAGCTCAAGGTGAAGAGGCTGCTGGGGTATTGTGCATGGGTGCTATCACGCAGCTTGATGCCAGGATTGAGGTCGCGAAAGCGGAAGCCGATGCTAACGAGGGATAGTTCTTGCTCGTCAACAATTTGGTTATAACAGTGGGCTCGGGGACCGAACGAAGCTTCTTTATTACATAATTAATAACTCTCATGTGTACTACATTTAGAGCATTTTGATTCGATTTTTTTTTCTCATCGTGAGTACGAGCACACCGTGAACGAGAGGGCACGTTCGCGACATTCCGCTTCCGTTGCTCAGAGGCCTTCGTAATTTCGATAGCGTTGCAGGGTGGTCCGTTGACTCGACAGACTATTGACTCGGTAGCCTTCAAAACCGCCTGTATAGCAGCTCGAATTCGACATTTAAGTCAAAGAACTATCGGTTGGAAGGCCTTTCAAACGTCAGTGTGACATGTATGTAAGTCACCCCCGTACGCGTCATGACTATATGATGCTGACGCTTCCTCAGAAACAAACTGTAGACTGGCCCATAAAAATAATAATCGTTAGGGTTTTACGTCTCAATACCGCGATGTGATTAGAGGGACGTCATGGTGTTGGGCTCCAGAAATTTCGACCATGTCGGTAGCCTACGTCATAAGAGAGAAGAAAAAGTAGAGAACGAAAGGCAGGGAGGTTAACCAGTTTAGGAAAACCGGTTTGTTACCCTACACATGGGAACAGAGGGGATATTTGAAGATGAATGGGAGAGAGAGAGAGAGATAGTACATGACACAGCACACACAGAGTCAGTCACAGTCGGTCACTCCTTCGTGGTACGTGACATTCCTGTCACAGCCGCATGTCCAAGTCCGTTTCTCTTAAAAACCTCAGAAGGGCCTTCATCGTCATTCAGCTGCGATATCATCTGTTGACGACATGCAAGAATAATTTCAATAGACGTTTGTCTGCCGTAAAGATGCGCTAGAAGGGACGCCAGTGGCCGTCTCTGAACATTATAATATACCGGACAGTCGCACACGATGTGGTGTAGCGTCTCCTCGCAATGACAGGCATCCCAAAGAGCGTTGTCGGCTATTCCAGTACGAAAGGAATATGATTTCGTAAATGCCTTGTACAACCTACATGGTAAATCATTTACGGCGCTCTGACATCGGCTGTTATATTGACTACAGGGCGTCAGTTACGAGGAGTTGTACTTAACCCAAATAACGAATAGCGGAAAGCAGCTTGGCAGTGCTCCATTCAGCGCACGCTAATGGCCGAAGTCCCCGCCACAGGCTGGCAGCCGTGCAAATAGACAAGAAATCAAATTGATAAAAATGTGCCAATAAAAGAAGTCTACTAGAGTTAGAAGAGACCTCCTTGTAGCCGTTCTCGCACTTGAGAACACCCAGGAGTTGCCGTCCGCATCCGACGCCGTTTGAATTACCAGCACTAACTCTCTATGTCCCCGAAGAAGAAACATAAAAAAAGTGGTGCGCGGACGTTAAGTCAGCCAGGGCCGAATGGCACGGTGAAGAAGGGCGAAAGCGTACTTGTGTTCGAGTCGACAGATACGGCAACACAGGGTCGCGTAAATGAGCGCAGAGCGCGTTGCCGCGCAAAAGGGAACCACGGACTCTTGCGAGAAGCCAAGAAGGAAACACAGGCTGCGGTGAAGAGGAAGGGGGTAGAAGTGGCAATATGGGTGACTGTACTCCTCACTCTTACTTGCCACATTCGTCCTCTTTTTGCAGATGTCGAAACTTTTTGTTTAATTGAAAGAGCCGTTCCCCTAGCATGGCGGTCGAGTTATGGCTCGGAAAGGCGGGGGTTTGCTCCATTGGCCTTTTCATCTTTTTGAACTCGCAGATGAAACCCACGCCCATGTCCTGGAACTCTAACGAAGTGTGCCGGAGCCCCTACACCTTTACGGCTGTGCTTTAGCAACTTGCCGACGCTTCTCTTGAAGAGCGTTACTCAGGTTCTCCGATGGTACTCAGCAGCTACTACGGTAAATGTATCAGGAGAGAAAGGTAAGAAATCGCAAATTCTTTCTAAAGTTTGATAAGAATAGTGGTCAACACATATGTCTAGAACGACGGAGTGTCGCGCGCGGAACAGCATGGGCAACATTTGCAGTTTGAAACAGGCCACATCTGAGTATGCGCGGCGCCAGTGATGTGTCTGCCTTGCAGTTTCCGTCCTTGTTTATCGCCGCTGTCGCGATAACTCCTTTGGCCGTCAGGAGCGTTGTCAACTGTATAGCACCGAAAATAAAAAGACTGCAATCGCACGGATCCTTTTGTACTGTGGACTTATTCTATGTTCATGGTATCATATCATTCGGACAACAGTTCGCTTCGTCTTTATTATTAGATGCGAAGCATCTTATGGAGGAGTTCAATCCGGTGCTGGGGGTGGTGGTCTGCGGCGTGACCACCCTTACTGCGCATGAGCAAACCCTCTCCCCTTTCCCCCCACTTCCCTTTCCCCATCTCCACTCCTCTTCTCTCTTTCCCCTCTCCACTTTCCCTCTCCACTCCCACTTGCCCCTCTCCCCTCCCCTATCGAATTTCCCTATCCACTCCCCCTCTTCCCTCCCCCCTCTGAAACGCGGGCTCGACATGCCGAAACGCTGCTGCGCATCACCTCTTGGTCCCCTTTAGCGGGAGATGGTGTGATTTTGTTTTTAAATGCGAAGCATTTCTTAGCAAACCCAATGCACTTTGAGCGTTTCTATCTATCTATCTATCTATCTATCTATCTATCTATCTATCTATCTATCTATCTATCTATCTATCTATCTATCTATCTATCTATCTATCTATCTATCTATCTATCTATCTATCTATCTATCTATCTATCTATCTATCTATCTATCTATCTATCTATCTATCTATCTATCTATCTATCTATCTATCTATCTATCTATCTATCTATCTATCTATCTATCTATCTATCTATCTATCTATCTATCTATCTAGCCGCCTACGTCTGGATGCTCTCGTGATCGCCCCCTTAATTTGGTGTAGGCCAAAATTGGCATGGGAGGGCACGAGGGTTTGACTAATATGACTCCCTGGTCATGACATGAATAACGTGATGATCCTGTCGCGTACATCGTCAAATGCTTTCCTCCAGACACGTGTGGCACATACCCGTATATCACAAGCCACGGAAAGCAGGTATGCGCCACAGATGATTGACAGTGTGCATCTTCCCAGGATCGGTGAGAACAAAAAGTGGTAATTTAAATACGAGAGCGTTAAGAAAGACCGACATCGGCAGCGTTGATCCCACGAATGCAAAAAATAAAGCTCAGGATCCCAGCAGGAATTGAGCATTAGCATTCTGTTTCGCAATCAGGTATTCTACGAGAGAGCCACGTCACGTCTTGAAACTGTTTTGGAAAAAGACCCTATGCAGGCGTTACAACGTGAATGGTGGTTGCATTGCTGGCTATCTAATTTTATTACAAAGCAATAAACATTACATATGTACTCCTATGATACAGGCGTCATGCCGGATTAACATCGATTGTGGATCCAGTATTGGCTCAGGTTTTACGGATGTCAAATAAACATTACTTTTGAATTCTTATGATTCAGCAGTGAAGGATAGATGACTTTTAAGGGCTCGTTTTTCTTTGTTACACACAATATTATTAAGAACTAAAAACAATAATGCCAAGGAAAGTACAGGGGATGATATTTGTAGTAATTAGGATATAAACGTGAAGAAAGTAAAGTGGTCGAAAAGATAACTTGCCGCCAGCAGGGACCGAACCTGCGACCTTCGAATAACGCGTCCAATGCTTTACCACCGAGCTACGGCGGCGGTCATCCGCCCGCCCAGTTTATAGGGTATATATGTGTGTTTAAACAAAGGAGTGTTAGTCAGCGCTGATAGCAGCCATGGCGGCGAGTGTGGAACACTCTTTTTCTGCCTTTTTGGCGTCATGTAGCACGTGATCTTTTTACGCGCTGGCAGCCGACCAATTATCCCTCGCATACTACCTGAAGGCATCAAGTCTGCCAGAACGAGACCCTCGCTATGAATGAAGGAAAGAAGGTGACTCTTAAGGGCTCGTTTTTTTTTGTTAGAGTGTTCCACACTCGCCGCCTACGGCAGTGATGGTACTAGGGCAGTGATGGCGGGAAGACAGTGCGGAGCGCGCAAAAGCTGCGTTGAGAAAATCGGCTGCAAAAACGCGTATGTCGTCAGGAACGCATGTGCGGCGTTTGCGGGGATTTTCAAAGGAACTGCGCGTGCGAACGCATCTGTGCCGCCACTCAGGCAACATTTCAACAGTGCAGCAACGCCAGTGTAGTTGTGCACTTTCTCTTCGCCAACTGAACATCGCGCCTCCCACAGGCGTGTTCGTGGGCGGTTCTCTTCTTTCGGGCAAGTTGTTTCGTTCCACCTGGAGCGTGGAAGTTTCCACTCGAAGGCAACAAGGGCGCACACGCTGACTCTCATACAGCTTGTTTAACTCGAATCGAATGTTGCGTCGATTATTCTGTTACGTCGGATATTATGAAGTTACGTCACTGCTCATAGCTCAATTGTGCCGCTCGCTGGCGTTGCGGCTTGAGTACTGTGCCTCGGCAAGAACAAACGTGGTGGGCGTGCCCGAGCAATGCCGTGGGCGCGTATCAAACAAGCTATTTGGCATGCGAGCTCGACTTCATCTCAAACCTATAAAGAATATCATACTGAAAATTTCAGACACTTCTCTAGCATGGGTGCACTTCTGCACTCAGTGGAACGACAGACAAGTGGAAGGATGTGCCTCTGGTTTGAACTCGCCACCCATCTTTGTCCACCTCCCATGACGTGACGGCGCATTCCAACGTAACCAATTGAATGCGGCCTGCGCTGAGAGCTGGATTTGACCTTTTCGTACAAAAGGGGGTGTCGCCAGAGCTCGGAGAGATTCCGAGTTTCGCCAAACTGAGGCCATCCTGCATAGCACTGCAGTTCCGAGCACGACGCTCCGTCGTTCTAGACACGAGAGTTGACCACTGTACAATGATGACAGGTAGTTTAATACTACAGTTGCTGTTCGTCGCCATTAGTACTTGAGGTACTACGGGGTCAATGTGCAGGAATGTGCTGTTCAAAGGCAGTAAAATAGAATTGCAAATAAACGATGAATGAATGCCAGTCAGCTCATCTATGGCACGTTCATCCACGAAAGCCTCTCGCTGTAAGGAGGACAGGGGAAAGTGGCTTCCGTTGGCACTTAAGTGAAATATTTACACAATCGGCTGTGTTTTTGTGCTAACTTTCAATATAACTATGGAGCCCACTGTAATTAGGCAGTTCTGATTAATCATCTCAAACCTGTGTGCTTTCTATTCAACCTACGCGCAGTAGGATCTTTGATTCTTTTGGCGCGCTTCAAACACAGTCACATTGGCCAGGATCAAACCAAAGACCTCAAGCTCGATTTACAGCGCGACGACAACGCTACTGCGACTGGTAGTGTGCAGGCAGTGGTTTGCTCAGCTGTGTCAACCTGAGACAAGATAGGTGTAACATTGTAAGAGCAGGCGAGCGGACGTGCACACGGGCCCCTCGTGCAAGAATCTGTGTGATACCGTCATAAATCACGGTGTCATTGAGCTACTATTAATTATTCTATTATTGCTATTTCAACCGCGGTTTTGATTATGTTTTCATCGGACACTTCATTTTCACAGAGAACGAGGCAGATATATATATATATATATATATATAAGTATGAGATGTGGCACTTCAAGAAAACTTCATTTATTACGTCGACGTTTCGGTCAGAGCCTGACCTTTCTCAAGAGAAAGGTCAGGCTCTGACCGAAACGTTGACGTAATAAATGAAGTTTTCTTGAAGTGCCACATCTCATACTTATACTTATACGGCAACCAAAGTCAACCACTCCTTCAAATATATATATATATATATCAGGCACTAGGAAAAGTCAAAGCAACAATGTCAACCGTACCCGCATTCATTTTCTGACTCTACACAGAGGGATGAGGGTTAATGCTTAAAATATCAAAAGAAGACAACGTGCCGTTTCGTCCGAAGGTGCATACGCACATCGGCACCACAGTTTGTAATTGGGAGCGGTTTATACGGGTTTTGAAGATTGAGGTAGGTATAGGTATAAAAAAAAATGCAGGCGAAACTGAGACAGCCATTGTAAAAGGTGATAACACCAGCAGGATCAGCATTGCAGCAGCGCTGAATATGTTTGGTCCAACATTTACGTCCGGTCTAAGCACGTACGTTGTTTCTTGTGCCTTGATTATTTTTTTTGACACTCAATATACCGAGGCCGATGTAGAAAGCATCATTTGAATTCTTGCAGTATCCTAACGAATCGCAATCACAACAACAATAGGTCAACGCGTGATTTAAGGGCAGCGAAAATTGTATTACAAAGCGATGTGTTCATGCGGGTGATCAGAATGCACAAAAGTTGTTTGCATGTCAAATACGAAGTTTGACGTTGACACGCCCTCCACAATTTTTTAGAAAATGGTTCCCTCGTAAGTGTCGTGTCCTGCGTATGATATTTTCGTTCGATCATATTTGAGCGACTTCGAGGAAACAAGCCAAAGCAAGAAGGGAAGTTAGATTTCCAAAGAAACATTTTTTTATAAGGATATGCTTCTCTAGCCTAAGGTTCTGCACCATACGGGGTGCGCAAATTTAAACTTACGTTATACGAAATATGCGCAAAAGCTCGCAGAACCGAAATCAATAAAAAAAAATAGATCAAGCATGCCTTTCGCATGTACCGATTATTGCTTGAACGTTCGGCAGAAACTCATGGTTTGTTTTTTTTTAAGTGGGATATTATACGGTTGCAGTATACGTCGGGCCCTTGAAACAAACTGCTTAAAGTACGACGACAATTCATGATACAGCAGAATATAGAGCAGTGGGCGGTCGGCAACAAATTTTCAGTGGGCCAAGTCGAAGAATCTTCGGGGATCCATAGGTCTTCTTACTTATAAAATATGTACCTAAAGGCTCAGGATATTTTCTGAGCATTAAAAAAATGCTAACGTCAAAAAACCAAGAATGTACAGCGTAAAGAAAACGGTGATTCTTTCTCCTAGTCAGCCGAGAAAGAAGGCAGGGGTATATTTCAGCATGATGGATAACTGAGCTCTGAGGTGGCTGGGCAAAAAACGCCAGGCCTGCGCGAAAAGCGTAGCACAGTCACAGCGAAAGCTGGAAGAGCGGCATTTCTAGAGCCCGATGTTAACTCTCTTGTGGCTACTAATACAAGTACACTAGCAACGTACCCACTGCGCCACAAATAATAATTTTTGCGAAGTTGGGAAGCACCCACCACGACATTATTCGTCATTCTGCGGAGAAGCGAGGTACCATCTTTAAGGCATTATGTGCACTTTGTTGATGCGACGGTTGATGACGATGAAGAATTATGGCTGATGCCTTTGTAATGGGTTGGAAGCTTTAAACGACACACTAGTTACGCAATTCGCATTGTGTGACGCCCGGTCGTTATTTAACTCTCCCACGACGCTTTGTAACATACGTTAACGTCAGAAGGAGAGAGATAGAGGGGGCATTAACCTTATTGAGACCCTGATAATTATAATAATATCTGGGGTTTAACGTCCCACGATATGATTATGAGAGACGCCGTAGTGGAGGGCTCCGGAAATTTTTGACCACCTGGGGTTCTTTAAAGTCCACCTAAATCTAAGTACATGGGCCTCAAAAATTTTCGCCTCCATCAAAATGCAGCCTCCGCGGCCGGGATTCGATCCCGCGACCTTCGGGTCAGCAGTCGAGCGCCATAACCACTAGACAACCATGGCGTGACATATTGAGACCCTGAGGAAATGGATCATGGGAGCCTTATGGGCTTCTTTGGCAACCAGTAGAAGTGCACTTGCGAGGAACCCACTACGCTATAAATCATTAAAATTTTAGTGAAGTAGGGAAGCAACCAGTACGCAATTTTTCGTCATTCTGCGGAGAACCGTGGTACCCGCTAAACACCTGTGAGGCATAGTGTGCACTTTATTGATGCTGTGGCTAAAGACGATGAAGAAATATGGCAGAGGCCTTTGCAATGCGTTGGAAGCATTCAACAACCCACTCGTTGCGCAATTCGCATTGTTACAGAATTCCAGTTGTGTGACGGGTGGTTGTTATTTTACGCTTCTACCACACAACATTACGTATGTTAACATGGCTCCTTCCCGACATGAAGCCTGCATAGGGTGTTTTTGCAAAGCAGTTTCAAGCACCGGCAAGGCTCTGAGGTAGAATACGGGGCTACCACGCAGAAGGCCCAGGTTCGAACCTCGTTCCATCCCGGATATTTTTATTTAGTTTCTTTCTCATTTCGCGCGATAGTGGTTACGGACACCGGCGGCGGTGATGGGGGCGGACAGCTACGGCGCCGAAAACGGCCTTGTTGTGATCTCATAACAGCTTTCGCTGAAGAAAGCGTCGACGGCGTTATTGAGTGCCTCGTTCTTCACGCGAATCCAGTACCACAGAGATAATAACTTGATCTATACTTTCTTTGTAGTGATTCGTATTACTTGAAAGACGGGCGGACGCACAGTTTACTGCATGTGTAAAGTTATATAAACGCTGAGCCATTCAGCATGCTTTCCCGTAGCTATGGCGGAGGCTTAATCCCAGTTTATCACAAGGGTTTTGTACACAGGTTGCTCAGCAATGGCACTGGATGAAGCTTTTTGGCTTTTAATGCCGTCGCTGTCCTCTCGTATTCGTTTTATGAAAATTCCCGTCTCCTCCTATGTAAGCACGTTCGCAGTCTCCGCATACAACATTATGCGCAACCCTATTGGAAAATTCTGCTTGCCCAGCATGTCTTGAACAATGGTGAGGCTGCTTTCATGTTAACCGACTCGACGACGCGACGCCCGTCTATATTAGGCACACGGAAGTCGGATGAGAGCGTCACTGATATCAGCAACACACGGTACCTACGCTCAGTTTCTTGCGGAAGCGTTGTTTGGTTGAAGTAGGCCCAACAGTTGACGATGTAAGATGAAAGTCCGTTCAGTTCTTCATTTCTGGGGAAGTTTGAGGCACGAAAGCGTGGAGGAAATAAACCTAACACTGCTATATAAATATCTTATACAGGAGAAAGACCGTTTCTTAGTATTTCAATTAAACGCTTCATACGTTCTACCACCAACTTGTATTCGTTCTCGTCGCGCATATTAGTTGTTGTTATCGCCATGACGACATGTCGTTTTGCTCGAACATCGTGATCGTTATCAGGAAATGAGACGGGTCGTGACGTGACGTGGGCTATACGCTGACAAGCTGCTTGTAAGCCCCTAATTACAAGGGAACCAGCGCTCGCCAGAGCTGAACTCATCTGACAACACTCCGGGCTATGAAAGCAGTGATGCGAAAGATAAAAGGAACCTGCACGATAGGATTCTCAACGGAGGGTGGAGACACGTATCCTAATACGACTACGTCAGCTGAATACGAGTGATGAAAAAGGCAGCGTGGTCTGAGCCGGATTAGGGACTCGTGGCTGAGCACTGTTAGCACAGAGCTCACGTCCGCACACTGGACGGGCGGGAGCGCGCACGTAACCCCTTCCCGACGACTGAAGAGAGCGCGGTAGCTTGCTGAGCATGCCCGCAATTAGAGACTAGCCCGTCTCTCTGATTGCCTGGCGCCGCTCATCGCCTTTCTCCGCGTGGTGCCACCCTCTGATGGCATCGAGTTGTGAGCGCTCCACCTCACTCTGCCAAAAAAAAAAAGAGGCCTTTTCTCTCCATCTTTCACATCCGTTCCCCCCACCTGGTATTGAAAAAAAAATATCACAGTTTCGCCTCAAGGATGAAGCAATTATTTGTACAGTAACAAAATTGGAATGCTATGCGAAATAAGCCTAGCAGCTAACTTTTCGATCCGATCTCCCGTAACTCTTGGAAATGCTCGTCTTAGGGAGTACAGACGCTCCAGGGAGCGAAGCGCTTTTCATTCGGTCTCGTCGTCTCAACGCGAAGTAAGCGGTAAAAGCACAGCACGTACAAAGGTACGCGAGCCGTCTACTGATGTCTGTCGAGATAGCGCGCGTGCCAACGCTCTCGACTGTGCCCTTTTGATTAAAGGTCGCAGTTGCTGCACGAGCAACGCAGCATCCCCCCCCCCCTCCCTTCCCTCCAACGACGCCCCTTCATGCTCCCTCGCCCGAACGAAAGGTGGGCGGGACGTTTCCTCTCTGGTTGAGGAACCATCGACGGCAGGCCTCGCACGCGGGGCGATGTTATCGCACGCCCCCTTCGTGCGATCGAGACGGCCGACTCGTTTCATCTCTTCCTCAGCCGCGTTCGTCCTGAATGCTAGCGCGGTTTTACTCGTGCTTTTACTCATACGTGGCAATGTTGTCGATTCGGACTTCATACAGAACGTGACGGTGAAGACGACGGAAAAAATCCGTCGAGAGTTTCCAAATATTTTCTATCGCAATAAAAGAAATGCACACTTTCCACAAGACTATCATGGTGCGTGGAATATGATGTTATGTGTGCAGTGTTCTAGGACGGACTATCTCATGCAAGTGAACGAATGGTTAGAAAATTTTTCAGAATGCACAGACGGGGTCAGAGAATAAAAAAACCGGACACGGTGCTCTGTACCGATTTTTCTTCATTATGTCCCCGCCTGTGTGCGCTGTAAACCAATATAAGATGCTATGCCATGCAGTTCACCAAGCTATCCTCGTGAAGGAGTGGCTTCATTCACACGGCGCGGTCGCACGATGTCAAATGCGAATTCTGGAACATACATGGCGAATGCGTTTTAGCAAGACATCAAACAACGTGTGGTCTATGCGTTTTATTAGTGCAATGGCAATTATATGAACACCCTCGACGGGTTTCTGCCGTCGCCATCAGGTTCCGTATAAACATCGAATCGATAATATCCCCCCGCGCATCGTACGTTCTGCCCGCGGGTAAAAGTGCGCAAGAGGGGGTGACGAACGAGCCGACCCATCTCCGCCGCACGGATGGTGTATGCGATAACATCAACCCCCGCGTGCGAGGCCTCCCGTCGATTTCTGCTCAAGCAGAGAGGAAACGCCCCACTCGTCTTCAAGGAACAAGAAGGAGGGGGAGATGTCGCTCGAGGAGCAACTGTGAACCTTGGCTATCAGAGCACGGCCGCGATCGCTGGCGCGCGCGCTGTCTCGGCAGGCATCAGCAAAAAGCTCGTATACCCTTCTACAGGCTGCGCTGTCAACGTGAAGAGAGTGCACGAAAATTGCTTGTCTGGAGCTGCCGTATTCTCTTACAAGAGCGTTTCGTAGAGATACGTGAGGTCGGATTCGAAAGACTTAGCGGCCAACCTCACTTCGTATAACACTACAATTAGTTGCTTTCGCATTCATTTCTTCGCCGTTGTGGTGAAACTGTGACTTTTTTGTTTAGATACCTTGCTATTGTTTTATATTTACCCGTGATCCACGCAATCATCTCATTGTCTTAAATATTGGCCTTGTTCATTATTACCGCTTCAGCAGCCCCCTCCCATTTTACAGCGAAAGCTGTTATGAGATCATTTCACCGGCCGTTTTTGGTGCCGTAGTTGTCCGCCGCCGCCGCCGCTGCCGCTGCCGCCGCCGCCGCCGGTGTCCGTAACCAGTATCGCTCGAAATAAGAAAAAAAAACTAAATAAGAAAAAAATTCCAGGATGGAACGAGGTTCGAACCTGGGCCCTCTGCGTGGGAGCCCAGTATTCAACCTCTGAGCCATGCCGGTGCTTGAAACTGCTTTGCAAAAAGGTCATATACAGGCTTCATGTCGGGAAGGAACCACATTAGCATATGCAATATAGCGTGGTAAAAGAGTAGAATAAGCACCAAGCGTCGCACAACGCGAATTCTGTAACCAGGCGTCACACAATGCGAGTTGCGCAACGAGTAGGTTGTTGAATGCTTCGAACCCATTAAAAAGAGCTCTGCCATAATTCTTCATCGTCATCACGCACAACATCAACAAAGTGCGCATAATGCCTTACATGCCTTTAGCAGGTACCACGGCTGCCTGTAGAATGACGAAAAATGGCACAGTGCCTACTGCCCTACTTCTCAAAAATTACAATGATTTATAGCGTAGTGGGTTCCTCGCAAGTGCACTTCTGTTGGTTGCCAAAGAAGCCCATAAGGCTCCCATGATCCATTTCCTCAGGGTCTCAATAAAGTCAATTCTCTCTCTCTCTCGCTCGACGTTTCACCGGTTAACGTATGTTATAAAGCGTGGTGGGACAGTTAAATAACGACCGGGCGTCACACAATATCCATTACGTAACTAGCGGGTCGTTTAAAGCTTCCAACCGATTACAAAGGGCGCAACCATGATTATCCATCGTCATCAACCGCCGCATCAACAAACTGCACATAATCGCTTACATATGGTACCTCGCTTCTCCGCAGAACAACGAATAATGTCGTGCTGGGTGCTTCCCAGCTTCCCAAAAATTACGCTTTGTGGCGTAGTGGGTACGTTGCTAATGTACCTGTATTAGTAGCCACAGGAGAGTTTATAACGGGCTCTAGAAATGCCGCTCTTCCAGCTTTCGCTGGGACTGTGCTGCGCTTTCCGCGCAGGCCTGGCGTTTTTGCCCCCCCCCCCTTCAAAAAAAAATATTGCCGCCAGCTTGTGGGCTTCCGAAGAAGTTATTTGGATTCTTTTTTTTTCTTTACAGCATGTTCTTTGCGCTAATTCTTTCGTGAAGTTCTAAAGAACTTTCTATCAATTCCTGTTGTCCTTCTTAGACTGTCTTACTAAGTTGAGAATTGTTTGAACAAACTGAGATGGAAGGCATCTTTAAATGGATAGCTCTAAAAACGTAGGCGAAAACAACGGCAGCGTGAATTAAGCCGTTTGTCGGTTAGCCAACTTGGTAATGGCGGTAGCACTATTTACGATAACTGCCTTATGACCTACAAGCTCACGTTATGATTCAGCTCTTTGGAAAGAACACAGGTGCACCAGTTGGTGACCCTGCAGTCCATGTATTTACCTCTCTATAGAACAGAACATAACAAAGCCGAGGGAACACGCGACGCATGAAAGAAGAAAACCGATTGTTTAAAGCTCAGGAAGGCACGTCAGAGCAAAAAAAGAAAAAGCGTTGGCGTGAACCGAAGCACACCCCTGGGTAAAGTGACACGAAGAGGGGGCCTTCGTCGGTCTGGAGATGTTTCGCATCGCGAAAATATAAACGAACGTCAAGAGCTCGGTCAACGATGAAAACAGCGCTAAGGGGGAGAGCAACTCGCAGCACCGTATTGATGTCAGGATGACGGGCAGTGTGGTCGAGGACCGTGACTTGTTCTCCAAGAAGCAGCTCTCCCAGGAGATCGATGCGCCGATGTTCGGCAGCTGCTCGTGCTCGAGAGAAAGCCGGGTAGGGCAGAGGAATAGGTACTGTCTATAGTCTATACTCCTCCACATCATATCATTGTGTCCAGTTTCTTGCGCTAAAGAATAAAGAATAGAGTAGATTGGAATGGCACAGCATCTCGTGTTCTTTGCGGCAATCGTCTCTTTACTTACCGCGGGATCATATTTAGGCTTCAATGATTTATCAAAATGAGGCACTGAAACGAATATTAAGTACACCTCCCGAGGTAAGCAGGATACAAAGTGGTATGATACTTGCCACCGTCAGTTGTAAAATTGATAAAAAATGATCGTTGAGCTTTGCAGTGACTACAGTACGAGGGTATGTCGGTATTAGATACCTAAAACCGGTTGTGGTCCTACAGAGTTTGGAGTGACTAATCAGCGTTATGAACTTAAGCTGAGGAGCTCGACCACCAGTGGACATATATCAACAACGACGCCCGCGTTTTTATGGTGCCTACATTCAGTAGTGCCTCTAAACTTTCGTGTAGTTGTTTTTTGTGATGAAATATTTTACTGCCTCCCCTAGTATTGTGTGACTAATAATTCTTGTGTTTTTACAGCACCGACGCGATGCAATTTCAAGCGGAGAGGGGGGGGGGAATGGCTATGCCACGCGTGATTTTTTTCTATTTGCATGTAACCGACCCATTATGCGTATAACCACTGCCTTGCGCGCACTGCGCCGGAATATCAAACACTCATTCCCGATTTTTTCCGATCGTTCTTATAAGCTTGATCGCACAACGCAAACAGTGCAGTTTGGGTCGTACACAACGGGGTTTGTTTATGATCTGCCACAATGTAGGATGAGCGAGTTATGATTCGGGCTGCACTCCCATGCACTCGCTGGTACTGCTTTTCCTGCTAGCAAACTTGATATCCATCTTGCGGGTAAGCTGCTCGCGTTTTCCACCTATTATTTCTCTGTCTCTGTCTTTGCAGTCAGCGTGCAAAAGTAATCTATGCCGTTTTCTTGGAGCTGATACCACGCACTTCCCTTGAGTTACCGTATTAAGGTATGCAAACTACAAGTTACTGATTCCAAACGATCTTGTCAGTGTTGGCCAAATGGGCTCTCTGTGAGTGCAGAAAGTAATCGCCTTTGCTGTATGCATTTTAACGTGAGATTATTTTATGCCAGGGTCGACCACGACTTTCATGACGTATTTCCGTCACGGTAATACGTACGCAAAATGCACACGATCAAATGGCAAAGAAAGCTCCAGCACCATGCGGTGCACAGTTGCTACCGCCGTCTATTTCGGCGTAATTTTATCTATGCTTTACCCCGCGAGGTGGCTCTTTTAGCCCAAGCCTTGGTCATAGCATCTATCCATATTAAAAAAATTTGTATGCGACGCACGCCTAAGCCTGGCTTTCACACCGCGTTCCCTGCTCGAACTGTGAAAAATCATGGCCATACAAGAGGGGAAACTTAACGCGTGTCGTGTTTTGTCGCGTTTTGAGCACGGACATCATGCGATCTTTCTGTTAACTCTAGCGTGCCGCGGGATGACGACCTTAACCGAAGCTCTGTAAAGAAGCTCTGTGTCGAATAACCGATGCTCTTCTGGCTGTCACGCCACTTCCTCTGATCACGCTCTCCCCGTGTGAATGGAACGGCCTGACAAAGTCTAGCAACCGCGCATTGATGGCGCCAATCTCAGAGGCCACGGGTAATGCATCACGACATTAACGAGCACCGACTGCGAGCATTTTAGTAGCCTCAGCGCGGTGGAGGCTTTCACTGCAGTATTGTAGAAAACTGTATGGTCGCTTAAATGCGGCGTCCACAGTTATTCGATTCGGTGACGACGCAATTGCGCGATTCGCCTTTGGCGTCAACGTGTGACGCCATCTGGACAGCGTAGGGCCGCTCTTCCAAATGAACTAGCGGTGTTTCTCCGCCACCTACTGCTTCGAGTGCACTGGCGCTGACTCTACTAGGGAGCGCACACCTTCCCGTTTCTTTCACGAAATGACGACTCTTTGAAAGAGTGCATGTCGAGGTAGTGTTCATGTGCATGTTGAAGCAATCTTTGCGTGGGATTCACCATATGCTACAGCTACCAGAAAGGTCTAGTTATGTTCATGGACGTTAGTCGTCGGGTAGAGATGTACCGCCAGGTGTCACCGCGGGTGTGTCCACATCAAGCGGTGCTATAGTTTCCAAGCACCTGTGGACATTGTGCAAGCTCTGGTATGTCAATGTATAATAAACATTCAAGTACTTCTGCAAGGACATATTTCACTTTCGTGTTATACCGATTCCTACGACGGAGGGATCAACGATGTTTTTGTGTTTGTTGTCACTGTCTTCACTTTACTTATGAGAGCATCGCTTGCTTCTGGCCACCAGAAGTATCATTATCGTTGAAATATTAAAAGTAAGAGAAAGTGACACGCGTAGAGTATGCGCTATAAATTGGGTGCTACACATTGGGATTACAGGTCGATAATAGCACTAAACCTGTCCACCGAGACCCTCAAGAATGACATATGGCATTAAGCCTTGAGCTTCAGTAGAGGACGGTAAGAAGGAAGTGAAACCCAGCCATAGAAAAGATTCCTGGGAGCGAATCTGTCATCGCGCACAGAGTTAGGCCTTCGAGTTGTGCGTTGTTTGTGCTGTTTGGAGAATAAGAAAGAAACATTGAGGCGTCTACACTAGAACTTCGAATGACAGAAAGAGAGAGAGTGAGAGTGAATGAAAACCGTAATGTTCTACCGGAGACTGACAAGGGCGGCAGGTTCTGCTTGTAGGCTCATTTCAGAGGACGAACCGACTGCCAAGTTATTTCTTCACGTTTCTTTCTCGTCTCAGGCGCGGAGGGGTGTTCCTCAAAACGCCTTCTATGGGAAGAGAAACGCCATAAAAATAAAATGAAGTAGTAAAGTTTTCATCTTTTGAGAGATTACTTTGCTTCATGTCGCAGCCGCTGTCCGGACTCTTCCGCTAGCTACAGTTCCGCGGTTCCGTCGAACTGGTGGGAGGATAGGGGACGCCCAATCAATGCTTTTTTGCCTAGTTTTGTTCCAAATGGGAACTTCCACATCTTAAATGAAACAAGCAGTTTATTGGAAAAACTGAGCAATGGCCAGACATGTAACTCAAACGTAAAGAATAAAGAAATGACGGCAAGTTACACGCGAGCCGAGGTAACAGAAAATGATGTCGGGAAGCATTTCTTAGTACGCTTGTCTTTGTTTTGTCGTTTTCACTCGGATACGTTTTTATCCTCTGTTTCATTGTGCTTTCGTACACCGCAATAAAAGAAAGTTCAAGGAAGGCACCGTCTATTCCAGCGACTAAATAACAAACGAAGAAAATGTTCGTGTTGTGAAGAATTGGTGCTATGTGTGGTTGCCTTACGCTGACATATAGAATGAAAGGAGAAGAGACGCGGTATTCGAGTGTTTGTTCAAGCTCAACAACTACTGATGCAGTGATACTTAAAGCAGTTATGGTATCACGAAAGCACCTGAATTGTGGACGGACGCAGATACTTTTTATTTCACAATTTTTTGAAAAGGCGTGTTTGTACAAAGGGCAAAATGAAAGAGGCAGCACCAAGCCTCTTTCCTGTCATTTTTTCTTTGCTTTTGTCTTACGTTACCTGACTCTTGCCGGCATTTTCATATGGGAAAGTAGGGGCAATGCTAAATGCATCACTGCGAAACTCGGTTACAGGCTCAATTTGCCCCTTTCTTCTTATTCTGTAATGAATCCTTACTAACTCATATGTTAAGCGACCTGTATTCTCAATCACGCTGCGTCTAGTTCTCATTATATCTTGTGAAGAACACGCTACGAAAATGCAATTTGTGGAGTACTCAAGACACTAAGATGGGCTATTTGGTTAGTGGCTCGATGAAACATGGTTAAATCGTCGCATAACGACAGCAGAAAGAAAGAGTACACAAAAGACAATCGCTGAACTTGTGAGAGACACGGCGTTCAGAATGTTAACACGTGAAGCAAGACGCTTGACTAAAAAGGAGATGAAAAGACCTCAAGCCGCCAGAAACGAGGCAACTTGTGTAGGCCAGTGTACATTGCTTGAAAATGTCATTTATGTTCTAGAACATGGTCTTATAGGTTTTGTACTGAGACTAGGGACTCTCCAGCAGGCTCACTGTCCTTAGCCAGAAATATTGCGGATAACGCCCTTCATGGCGAAAAGAAAATATGCCTCTCTTAATCAGTAAATTGTTTCCGCGCCTACACGAAAAAGCGGGACCATGGGCGTTAAAAAAAGAGCAATAACAAATAACAAATTGGCGTGCATCTCTAGTGTACTTTTTCTTCGTCCCGTCTTTATAAGCGCCAAGTTAAGCATGTGTCATCAAGCTGTAATACTATCAGTGGACCTTGAAACTTCATATTATCAAAACCACAATCCCAAGCTTCTAATGCTTCTTATGCTTGTAAATGCGCGCTTAGATATGGTATCCTTCTTTTAACAGCGCAGAAGGTCAGCTAATAAGAAAGCTTGCTTTCTAAGATTAGCTTGCGTATAACGTTTTCATTATAACGTTTACTTTTCAATCGCTCCAAGCAGTACGTTTCATCAAAAACGTTTAAAATGCATATGATATTTTGGTACTTGGTACCGTAGAACTAGTAGATCTAAATTTAGTTGATGGACTTCGACTGAGAAATATTTTTTATTATAACCGTTCTTTTTAGAAGTAGGTATCGTCTTACGCCTAAACAACACACCTAATTCAAAACAACAAACAGAGCAACAAAACAGCGCAACTACTGTTGCTGCAGTCGCGTTTCACTTTAAATGCGCTCTATGCCAACTTAATTAGGAAACCAGTTCATTCTTCGCGTAAGACGAGTGTCTATGAAGAAATTAACGCGTAAAAATCACATCCGAAAGGAAAAATGTTGGCGGGGTTGACGTTTGAACCTAAGCATCAATTCTGATCACAAAGCTTTCTTAACTGTACTTAAGCGTAAGTCCCGTGCTTCAGTCAATCCTCAGCACTGTCTAAAAGCGGAGTGCTGGTGCAGAAGAACACGGGAACAGTGAAATGATCTCATGATTACATTGTAACGTTGTCGTGGCGGTGAAGAAAAAAAAGACGCCAGGCCTGCGCTGAAACCGCAGCACAGTCACAGCGAAAGCTGGAAGAGCGGCGTTTCTAGAGGCCGTTAAGCTCTCTTGGGGCTACAATACAAGTACACTAGAAAGGTACCCACTACGCCATAAATCACAATTTTTGTGAAGTTGGGAAGCACCTACTAAGCCATTATTCGTCATTCTGCGGAGAAGCGAGGCACCAGCTACACGTCTGTAAGGTATTATGTGCACTTTGTTGACGCGACGACTGATGACGATGAAGAATTATGGCTCAGCCCTTTGTAATGCGTTGGAATCTTTAAACGGCCCACCAGTTATGTAATTTGCAATGGGTGACGCCCGGTCGCTATTTCCCTCTCCCGTCATGCTGTGTAACATACGTTGACGTGGGAGAAAGACGGGTGGGGGGGCGGCGAAGAACTTTACTGAGACCCCGATGAAATGGATCATGCGCTTATGGGCTTCCTTGGCAACCAATACAAGTGCACTTGCGAGGAACCCACTACGCTATAAATCATTGTAATTTTACTGAGACCCCGAGGAAGTGGATCATGCGCTTATGGGCTTCCTTGGCAACCAATACAAGTGCGCTTGCGAGGAACCCACTACGCTATAAATGATTGTATTTTTGAGAAGTAGGGCAGCAGTCATTGTGCCATTTTTCTTCATTCTACGGAAAGCGTTGGTACCTGCTTGACGCATGTAAGGCATTATGCGCACTTTGTTGCTGCTGTGCCTGATGACGATGAAGAATTATGGCATAGCCCTTCGTAATGGGTTGGAAGCATTCAACAACCTACTCGTTGCGCAATTCGCGTTGTGTGACGCCTGATTACAGAATTCGCGTTGTGCGACGCTTGGTGCTTATTTTACTCTGCTACAACGCTATATTGCATATGCTAATGTAGTTCCTTCCCGACATGAAGCCTGTATAGGCCCTTTTTGCAAAGCAGTTTCAAGCACCGGCATGGCTGGGCTCCCACGCAGAGGGCCCAGGTTCGAACCTCGTTCCATCCTGGAATTTTTTTATTTCGTTTTTTTTTCTTATTTCGAGCGATACTGGTTACGGACACCGGCGGCAGCGGCGGCGGCGGTGGCGGCGGACAACTACGGCGCCAAAAACGGCCGGTGAAATGATATCATAAGAGCTTTCGCTGTAAAACAGGCCGCAGTCGGTAGAGATGAAATGCTTTTTTGGGTGAACTTGTATCCAGTTAAAGCAAAACTCAGAGTACAAGCAATACTCGCTGCACAATCATAACGGCGAAGGCGGACGTCGGGCGTCGACTAATTTGCCCCGTCTGTGAAACGCCTCAGCTTTCATACGTGCTTTGTTGTTGTTGTTTATTAATACTGTCAACCCCAAGAGGGGGCTTTTACAGGAGTGGGAACAAATTACAATTTTGCAAGACAACATGCAATATTGTGCAGCAATTCAAGCAAAAGAAAGATGAACAAGAAGTACATTACAAAATGAAGACATACAGTGAACACAGGCATGTGCCATTGCATTTTGCGCATTGAAAAAAAGACAAAGAGAGTGGCAGAATACGTCGGCATCGTGCACACAAGAATAAAAAAATAAATAAAAAAAATGCTATGACCTTCCAGCGTTATAGCTGGTGCCCGTGTTAGCTATAGGATAAACTCGAGAGAGAGAGAGAGAGCTCTTTATTGAAATGCAGAGAATTTAGCCAGCGTGTGTAAATTCGCTGACTTGCTACTCTGCGTGGGGAAGGGGATTGGGGACTGAAAGACTCAAAGAGAGAGAGAGATATAAAAAAAAAATAAAAAGTTAAAATAGAATAAAAAAGAGGTAAAAACACAAACTGAGTTTTTTGTATCTTGGGCGGGGACGTGTGCTGACAGTGACATTACGTGCTCTCAAGGTGTCATTAAAGTTTGTCGAGCTGACCGATGCTCTCTAAATATCTGAAGAGTAGTTGCATCGCTTGTCTCTGTTGCGTGGCGCGGGGTAAAGCGCCCAAGACACAGTCAATTGAGAAAGTTCTTTCGGTCAGCATATGCATGCAATGTTCATAGAGCGCACGCTCTTCGGCATACGCTCGGCACTCCAACAAAATATGCTCGACAGTTTCTATAGAGCCACAGTTATTACAGTACGGACTTTCGGTTTGACCGAAGCGGTGCCGTAAACTGTTTCCATAAGCACTGTTTAGTCGAAGACGATGGTACAGAGTTTCAAGGTGTCGAGGAATTCTGCATGGGAGTCTTGTTCTTAGATGTGGGTCGATAGAATAGAGGAAAGCATAATGATGTGTCGAAAGGTTCCAGAGCCTCTTGTTTTCTTCGGAAGCAAGTCTCTTAGCCAGCTGGGAAGCATCAGATTTAGTGAAATAGGTTCGCCTATAATTTCGGTTTTGAAGTCCTTTGCGTGCCGCTTCATCCGCTTTTTCGTTGGCCAGAATACCGCAATGAGCTGGTATCCACTGAAATGTGATAAAGTAGCCTGTGGTAACAGCCAAGTGGTGTAAGTACGCTATATCAAATGAAATGGGATGATGATTTGTTTTCTTTAAGAGGTTGAACAGTATCTGAAGAGCTGCCTTGGAGTCGGTGAGGACCACCCATCGGTTCGGCGTTTGACGTAGAATATAGAGGACAGCTTCTTTGATGCCATGAAGTTCTGCTGTCGTCGAGGATGTCCTCCTCTGTAGCCGATATGATAGCATTTGTCTTGTGGAGGGGACATAGAGGCCATAGGACGACGTCTCCTGAGTGGTGGAGGCGTCAGTATAAATATGAGTGTGCTGGGTATAGTGCTCGGCTAAGTAGAGGAGAGTAGTCTGCAGCAGTGCGGTCTGTGAGATGCGTCTCTTTGCTCCGTTGATACCTGGCACAAATGGTTACTCGGTTACTAGAGTTGTGCGCATAATTTAACATAAAATTCTGAAACAGTAGCGAAGCTTCCAGACATTGCGGTGCAGTCTGTGACGAGTGGTGGCAACATGTTTTTTTGTTTCCGCGAAGCCCGGCCACTTTAAAATAAATGAAATACGCGCGCGTGGAAATATGTACCTAGCGTTATCCACAGTAGCTTCACCTCCAAGCACCGTGCTCAACTGAGCCCTTTTGACGTTACTTCCATGACCTTGCCATAGCTCCACCTTGTCGTCTTCAGCATTCAATTACGTTGTAATGTTGTTTTCAATTACGTTGTAATAATGCTTCTTTCTCGCCTTTCTTCGCTCACTCGGTACTGAACTCAGCCCACAGTAAACACAACAGAGCTCCAAGAGCGCCTAGTTGGCCATTACGTTTCCAATTTCGCCTCGGCCGTAATGCATTATGTTCTCGCCATTTCAACTTCCTGCTACTTTTTCTCATTTTCTTTGCTCTGAGTAACTTCTTGAAGGCGCGGGTCTCTGCTACTTAGAGCCGTAGCTCTCTCCATTATCCCCTCGTGTCATTATGTCAATTGTTCCCGCCGTGTCATTGTCTAGCTGGTTGTGCGCACTCACCTCTTTGTTCGCTGCCTTGTACGCCTTTCTACTCCGCTCGAATTCAGTCTACGTCTTTGAAATGGCGACAAGAGCCGGTCATTTCCAGGAGACTTGTCTTGATGACGTGATCAGCCCTATTCCTTTCGCGAAGGCTCGGCCCAGCCTCGTCACTTCCCACTGGTCATCTCCTGAAATTGTCTTATTCTACGAGCGACGCAAAGTACTCTATCTCAGCCGACCACGTCCATTCTTTCTGCCGTCCGATACTTCAGCTCGTGAGAGATGGTTGTTGTCTTCGGCAACGAGAAGACCGGCAGTTGAGGGCGCCATAGGCACTAACTAGACCCAGAGTTAGAAACCGTGGCTGAGACAGTTTTACAAGCCGGCCTCACGAAGAGATATTTAGCGCCAATGGGTGTCACTGTGCTGAGAGGCTCACTAAAGGTACCCAAAAGTATCGCAATACATCACTAGTCCACCATTCGTCTTTGCGTTGCTCTTATTAACGCGATAGCGTTAAAGAGCTCGTATCGCGGAAATTCCGCCGCCGGTGTCGGCCCCGTTGGTTGTGAGCGAAAAATCATCATCTTGTCCGTGACCGAAAAATCGAAAAAGCTGCAAATAAAATAAATAATAAAAATGTTGGGTCCGAGTGAGAATCGAACCCAGGCCGTCTGCGTGGCAAGCAGGTGTTCTACCACACAGCCACGCTCCTGCTTGGAACTGCACTGAAAGCAACTGTCATGCTTCGCAAACAAACGCGTCCTGTATACAGGTGTCACAGTACGAGATGTAATATCGCAGTAACATTGCGTGGTACGAGCGTACATTGCCCTCAAGCGTCACACCATGTCAACATCATAACGACTTGGTGGTTTAAAGACAGCCACCCATTACAAAAGGCACACACACTACTGCGCGTATTCCCTTAAGACCACGTAGTGGGTGCATCGCAACTTCGAAAAAGTTTCTCGCGCATAATTGCTCCTGGTTTAAAGCATGCTACCCATTACATAAGACACACACTTTGGTGCGCGCATTCTGTTAAACACTCGTAGTGTTCGAAGTGCGCACTAGTGGCAGGAAATCGCTATCGCGTTCAACTCTTAAAGGCGAAGCTTAAGCGTCGTCCCCCAATTTTTACCTTGAAGTCAAATGGGCACGTAGAGTGTTGTTTTTACAGCGTAACAGAAAATGAGCGTATTCGCTGCCACCTTGTTGCCGCATTTAAGGCCGATACTTTGCACCCCATACGCAGACTGACTGAGTAAAAGAGGGGCTCTTCTTCTCGCACCCATTCTATTCGGCCGTTTGCGTTTACTGAGTTTTCAGTGTTTTCTCTATACCAATATTACCGTCTTTCAGCTCTCGAAGCACCACTACGAAAAAAAAATCAGAAACTGCAGGCCACTTACAACTTCTGTACGTCCTATAGTACTTCGACTTCTTTGGATGCATATCTTTGTACTTTACTCGTCATATTGCTCTATGAATGACATCGCCCCTCTTTCTAGTGGTCCGAGGGTGCTGTCTATAAAATCTTCTGAAGTAAGAGTTCCGGCAGATGTCACGCACATTGGATATCTCTCTCATTTGAAGCAGTGACCGAGGAGCTTGCATATTCCGCATTTTAGAGCGCAACTCTTAGGCGCGCATTCCTGCGTTGAGCGGCGTCGCCGTCGCCGTCGCCGTCACCGCCGGTGCCGCAACCTATAGACATGAAAAAGTAACTGATAGACGTGAAATGAAATGACAAAAAATGAGAAAAAAAAAACTCTGGGTGGAACGGGACTTGAACCAGGGCCCTCTGCGTGGCAGTCGAGTATTATACGACAGAGCCAACTAACAGGCCTAGTTGTCGATTCTCTTGTACACAGCCACGCTGTTTTTTTTGTCTTAATGCATGAGAATAATGCCATCAAATATTGTCATCTATTCCAACAAAATTGATCGCTTTCATATTACGCTATCATGAACACTAGCACAAAACACAAAACTTCACACAGTCAAAGGAATCCTCAAAAGTCCGGTAAACAATCACAGGCGTCTAATCGTCAAAGCCGCTCCGCAACCGGGCCAGAAGTCTCAGCAACACTACGCACATTAGCTGCGTAGTGTTGCTGAGCTTTTTGACATGCTGAGCGAGGTAGCTGAGCAGGTCTATCAATGATGCGGCTTCTCCAAAACGAATAAAGACCTAACAACATGATTAAAATGCATGGTGCATTATTCTTGATGCTCTCTTTGAACGGGAGGAACCTAATACCATCAGATGTAATTGTAAATGTCCAAGAAATGAAATGCATCACGCCAAGGAATAAAACAATGCTCAATTGTTTCAGGCTCCTTTCATAGCTCGTTGCAATTTACAGACCAGGACACGTATATTCCTTGTTTATGAAGCCATGTTCTACGGGTAAAATGCAGGTGTGCAGCTTAAAGAAAAGCGTTTTGGCTGCCGGCGATATACAAATTTTACGTACACGGAAGAACACATCGTGACCAGAATGAAATAAATATTGCTGTCGATAAATAGGTTCAGAGAACAGGGTGCTGACAAGTGCGGCGATTAGCGTCGTTCTGTCCACGTTGTACGAGTATAAATATTGTAACGTGAATCTGGTTTTCAAAAGCTGGACAGTGTCGACAATCTCTTTTAAGAAAACCATATTTGCGACTATTCAGCAACTCTTGTGACGAAAAGAAAATGGAGATGGTAAGTAAGATGATTCCGGGTAATGGCCAGAAGAAACGGGTGACGGACATCCTTAAGGTAAAAAAAAATCGCATCACCAGTTGTCGTACAAACAAATGCGCAAGGCTAAGCCTTTTCTCTTTGAACTTCTTTGAACATTTCCCATTCAGCAGACATTGACAGCTGCCGATATTGCGTTACCTCATAGAGCAAATGTTTGACTACTCTTACAAAACATTCCTCGTGCAAGACCTGTGCGTTTAGCTTCCATAATTGCCAGTTTTGAGGAACCGTTCCAAATTTTCAAGGACCCCATGCAACGGCTAATAAGCAATGGTCTGTGAAAAGCACAGGCTTCGCTGGTGCTTGAAACTCATTTGCAAGAAGACCCTCTACATGCGTCATGACGGGCAAGGAATCGCGTTAGCCTATGTAATATAGCGAGGGAGAAGAGTAAAATAACAACCAGTCATCACACAATGCTAATTGCGCAACGAGTATGTCGTTTAATACCTCCCACTCACTGCAAAGTGCACAGCCATAATTCTTCATCGTCATCAGCCACATGCAGCATCAACAAAGTGCACATAATACCCTACGGATGTGTAGCGGGTACCTTGCTTATCCACAGAAAGACGAATAATGGCGTAGTGGGTTCTGTCCTGCTTCACAAAAATTATCATTTATGGCGTAGTCGATACCTTGCAGGAAACCAAAACTTCAAACACAGTTGGCCTTGCCCCAACACGAAGGTGCGCTCAGAATTCGCATTAGGCTCTATTGTAATCGTGGGTAAATTTTGTTTTGTTTTTACCTTGAGCAAAGCGTGGCGAGGCGGATGCGACGTGTCTGTGTAAACTGGGTAATTGTGTGTGAGACGCGGCCTAACTGGAGATGTCGACAAAATAGCAGTGATGCTTAAAGAGCAAACATCAAAGGCTCACAGCGCGAAAAAAAAAACTGTTGAAGAGCTTCGTCTGTCTTGTTAGTTCCTGTTCATTTGTTCTAGTCGTTTCCACGGTATTAGCCTTTGAGATGTACTCCCAAATTGCCGAAACAGTTGCTCGCCATAAGGCAATACCGATGTAACCTCGGGATTACCCTTCGACCACAGGCACCCCTTTCATCGAGGAGACGTGCAGGATTTGCTGTGCTGACAAGCATATCATAAGCACCAATTGTTGGCGCATTCCAGCGGGCTCGAGCAACCCAAGACAATGAGTGGCAGAGTAATAGAAGTACATATGCAATATATCCTGCATTGTTTTACAAGAGCAGTACAGGACGAGTAGAAAATAAAAAACCGATTTCCAGTCCGACTTGTACTCCTCATTTAAGCAATTAAACATAGAAGAAATTATGTCGCTGTTCTTCAATGCTGAACAGAAACTTGCTCTAGCACTAAACTTGTGGTTTCTACTCATCTAGACCTCACTAGCAGCCTTAAAATTGTAAATTTGAAGTATGTATATCAACTCTTGCACATCTGCTATGTATGTTAATGTCTGTTGCGGAAGTGGTGTCCATGCCAACCCACCATGATTAATGCATGTTTTTTGTGCAAAATTAGAAGCGCCCCACCAGCATATTGTCTGAAGCTTTGCACGCAATTCTACATATACCATAGAGCGCATCGTTTTATCGAATGCGAGCAACCGATATTGCAAGATGAGATTTTCATGCGCTTCGGTGTTTCACTAGTTACTCGTCATACTTCACAAGAAGTCTTTGCACACCAATGGGGCAGTTGTCCTTGCAGTTGTCCATTCACTGGTAGTCTCCCGAGGAAGCAACTCAACTGTAACGATGACTTGTCGAGCCCGGGCCAACGGCGACGGTGCTGGGTATAAGTTGGCCATGTCACGATTGATACTGGTGATCCTGTGTCCACTTGCATCTTCACGGGCACCCCTTTCCACTGCAACGTTCGCCATAACGGTCCAACCGATCCCGTCGACGGCTCACGGAGGTGTAGCAGGAACTGTCCGTAGTCCTCGCTGTCCGAGGATGGTTCCTCACAGTGACTTACGTTTTCTTGGCGTAGCTTGGATTTGCACATTGAAGCCAGGTGTCCCCTCTTCCGACAACAAAAACACTCAGCGCGGCGGAACCTGCATTTGGTGGTCTTGTGCGAGTCGCTTCTGCAGCAAAGGCAGCCGGTCTGGTTCTCGTTGCTGGATTGTGTCATCCACCTTGGCTGCGGCCTTCTGGAGAACTTCTGTCGCTCTTGCTTTGTTCCTACTGCATTAACGCCGTTGGTGATTGGTCCATCTCCCATCTGCTGTACGTTGCGTGCCCCCATCTCAGCCGCTAATGTCGCATCCTCTGCTTCCTGCAGTGTGAGCGTGGACCTTGCTAGCAGATTACGACGAACGGCAGCATCCCGCAGACCACAGCCAAGCCTGTCACGCAGCATTCTATCAAGCGCCTCGCCAAAATTGCACCTTTGCGCCACCTTCCGTAACTCGACAATAAAATCTTGTCGACTCGTCAGCTTGCTGATTTCTGGTGAAAAAGCGATAAGACTCCGCTATCTCGTTGCCTTTCGGCGCAAAGTATTCAGCCAGTTTTTCAACTGCTGCTTCGTACGACAGATTCTGAATCTCCTCAGGCGCACAGCGGCCTGCCAGAAGGTCTACCGTCTTGGTACTCAGGGCGCTAACCAGTAGGGCCCGACGCTTCTTCGGATCCTCAATATCATGGGCTTGAAAGAAGGCTTCTAATCGCACCTGATATGCCTCCCACTTGTCGTCCCCTTCGTCAAAAAATCGGTGGCCCGGCATGCGTCGCCATGCTGTTCCCTGGCCGTGGGGGTTAACCACCTCGTCGCCACTGAAGTAACAGGCGCGCGAGACAGGAATGAACACAGGTTTATTGCGTTAGTCGTTTAAGTAGGCAACTGCAATGTGACGTCATGTAACTCAGACATTCACGCATGCGCTCGTGGCGTTTGCTGACATCACATCAATATGAGTGCGCAGTTTGATGTCGAGCGTACTACATTGCGAAGACAATGAAATAGCATTAGCCAGGAAAGACATCCGAATTCAAGCCATCGTATTGTCCTCAAGCAGACGCGAACCGCACTCGGGAATCAAGTAAATCAGCAGATCAGGTCCTTAGGTGGGGCGCACTGGGGGAGAAGATCTAGAGAAGAACTACAACGAAGAGAAAGCACAACTCGATGCAAGCAAACTGCATCAGATGAAACATCAGGAGAAAAAGAAGTGAAAGAACAGGAAAGAAAGGAAGGTGGTTGAGAGGAAGCGTGAAAGGAAGAGCGAAGAGGACGGAGCACCGTAACTTCACGCTAAGGTATGGTCAAGAAGCATGCAGCAAGACGATTTCCGGGGCACGCCTGGGCAGTGAGCTAAGGGATAAATCCAAAGTGAAATAAGGCAAGGCTAACCTCTTGATAGAGAAGAACGCAGAAAAATAAATGAAACGCCCTTTCATTTACTAGGAAACGAAGAGAAAAGGACAATGCTGCAGAGGGAACACAATCTGAAAACGTGGAGGCGTTATTGATAGGAGCCAATTGAGCACGCGGACAGCGAATCGACGACAAGGAAAAGTCGACTTCCAGCAGAACAAGCAAAGAAATGGCGAAGCTTAGACTAAGCACTAAGCCGCGCAAGCCTTGAAACAGTGAAACTGGACCATTCTGAAGACTAATTTGGTTCCTTATAAGTTGTTTCTACGCATTAGCTACGTTATGGGGGTGTTTCTAGGTTGATTCTAGGTCGTTGCTAGGCTTTAGCTAGGTGATGCTAGGTGTAAATCACGTATGCTTAGCTGCCTCACGCTTTATTGGTCTTTTATATCGTAATAATTATGTCCTCCAGACTAAAATTAAATTCATGCTTTTCAAAGTTCTGTTTATGTGACAGGTGAATTATTGCCAGCTTGTATGGGGCACTACCACGCTCAGAAATTTAGAAAAAATCTATCTATTGCAAAAGAAAGCTTTACGCCTTATTTACGATTTACCCAAAGATCATCCTTCGGCACAGCTCTTTTAAGCTGCTGCTATTCTAAAGGTCTTTAGGTTTTATAAATCACACCTAGTTCTTCGAGATAAATATGAAATAAAAAATAATATATTGATGCTTAACGAAGTAGCAGAACTAGCCGAATCCGTTCCCGTGTGCCCTTTTCGACTTATGGAAATATTCAAAGTAAAATCCTCACGCACAAATTACGGTGTCCGAATGTTAAGAATTACTCTACCCACTGTTTTAAATGTTTTACAATGAAATAGTGCTGATATTCATGTAATGTTGTAGGTGTGAGGTTCAAGCGTTTTTCTCATGAGGCTAATATCTCCAAACGCTCAGTGGCCTTGATAAAGTAACATGAGTCCTTATTTTGTTTCATACGTTGATGACTATGCACATATAATGAATGTTTTCATTTTGCTGTTTTTTTGTTTGGACAATGTGTGTGTACAGCCACTCCGTGACGCTGAACTATAATAGGCTGGGAAACCTGGTCAAGCTCTGATGAGCTTTTTCTATCCATGCCCTCTGCTCTGTGAAGTGGTGAAGAAATGAACTTAAAATTAACACTGAAATTGTGCCTACGTTGATTCTCAGCGCAGAGAGGTTCGAGTTAAATCACGCACAGTCATAGCCGCGACACGGATGTCCAAACTTCAAAGACAGAAAGTTGCTCTGAAACAAAGCGTTCGCACCTTTCATAGATCTACGGGCACGTTGTCGTTTGTGTAGGCCTTCCATCGCTTCGGGGTCTTCTCGTAGCCGCCGTTGCCTTTCCCGTTCTCTAGTGTTGGGCTAACTGCTGCCTTCTCCTTTTTTAGTGGACCAGTGGTGGAATTGTGTAACAATGCAAATTGCGCAACAAGTGGGTTGTTGAATGCTTCCAACGCATTGCAAAGGCGTCTGCCATAATTCTTCATCGTCATTAGCCACAGCATCAACAAATTGTACATAATGCCTTACAGGTGTTTAGCAGGTACCATGGTTCTCCGCAGAAATACGAAAAATTGCATAGTGGCTGCTTCCCTACTTCACAAAAATTATGATTTATGGCGTAGTGGGCTGCTCGCAAGTGCACTTCTATTGGTTGCCAAGGGAGCCCATAAGGCTCCCATGATCCATTTCCTCAGGGTCTCAATCAAGTTAATTCACTCTCTCTATCTCTTTCTTACGTTAGCGTATGTTATAAAGCGTGGTGGGAGAGTGAAATTACGACCGGGTGTCACACAATGCGAATTACGTAACTAGTGGGTCCTTTAAAGCTTGGAACCCATTACAAAAGACTCAGTCATAATTCTTCATCGTCATCAGCGTCGTATCAAGAAACTGCACATAATGCCTTACAGATAGTACCTCGCTTCTCCACAGAATGAGTAGCAATGTCGTGGTGGGTGCTTCCCAACTTCACAAAAATTATGATTTGTGGCGTAGTGGGTACGTTGCTTAGTGTAGTTGTATTAGTAGCCACAAGAGAGTTTTTAACGAGCTCTAGAAATGCCGCTCTTCGATCTTTCGTTGTGACTGTGTGCTGCACTTTCCGTGCAGGCTGGGATTTTTTTTTATTCAACTATTATTTAGGTTCGCATTTTTTAGATACGTAGGTGTTGCTACATTTCATTGGCCGGGGACTGTGCAATTATGACACCTTCCTTAATTCTTGAATCTTCTTTAACTCTCGGAAGTTACGTTCCCACACAAGTCTCAGGAATGAAGCACGCAAGCACTCATGTCAGCCCTAAGGCATCCAGATACAAACGCGCCCAGGAAATAAACAATGGCTCATACCCTTGTCACACGGGTAGTCTAACCACAGTTAAGTACGACGGCCGTTAAGTCTAACGGCTGTCGTACCTTGTCACACGACAACCCTAACTGCAGTTAAACCGCTAACGACCGTTTTCGTAAACGGAGGTAGGCAACCCCTGTTAGCGCCGTAAACTGACAACATGGCGGCCCCCATGTCGGACGCGAGCAGCTCGGCTATAGTGGCTCCCAACCACATATCGAGCCAAAAGCGTGTCAACTGGACCGTTGCGACGATGGAGGCGTTGATACACATTTGGGAAGATAAATTACCGGCTTTGAGGTACAAGTTTGTCCGTGCTGCAAAAATATAGTGTGCATTTCACGAGATTGATACACGGCTGCGTTCGTTCATTGAACAGGGCTTCACGCGATTTGATAGACGCGCATCAAAACACGCTGCTGACGCGTCCATAATCGAGCGTGAGGCCCTGTAAAAGGTGATGTTATAGCGGTGTTGCACGAACGCAGCCATGTATCAACTAAAGAACGGTTGGAAGCGCTAGAGGCACACAAGCGCGCGTCTATTTAATATCTGGCGTGTTTCGCGCGTTTTTGTTTTTTCTCGGAAAAAGCAACCAGACAGGTGTGACAGCGCCTCTGTCAGGTTTGCGGTAACTGTGGTTACGTCCGCTAACTGCAGTTGGGTATAACAGCGGTTAAGCTTACCCGTGTGACAAGGGTATTACACACATGTTGGCGCACAAAACAGACATACAAAGCATACCTGCAAAAACCAACGAAATTTGGATAGCTAGACTCGACTGCCTTTTTTTGTTCTTTCTCTAAAGGCGAATTCCGCGTCAGGACTGCAAGTTTCAAAATGCTGCGAAAAATCTCCTCCCTAAAACGTCACATAATGGTTCGCAAACAAAGGATTCAAAAATACGAAACAATTTTGAACAGAAAGAGTAAGAAATAATGATTTTTAGGATGTGTAGAATAAAACGACTCAAGCGCTCCGCATTTTTTTCTGAACGAAATTCGCTTCCGGCAACATGTTAGGTTATCCGATTCGGGGACTGCTGCGTTTACACATTATCATATGCCTTACGGGGAAACCACTATCCGTGTTTACGTGTGATCTTCGCTATTCTATTTCTTAGTCGGCTTGACGCCTTAGTTTAAGGAAATTTCGGTTGACAAGAATCCGCCTTTTGCATGTGCGCATGCGCCATATTCTAGTGGACAGCGCCGGAAGCGTTTGCACGGCTAAAGCCAGTCTGAGGATAGCGCTTGCTTGCCCTTGGGAGTGCGCCAAAAGTGTGGGCGTGGAAATTAACTAACTGAAACA
Source organism: Rhipicephalus sanguineus (assembly GCF_013339695.2). Lineage (NCBI taxonomy): Eukaryota > Metazoa > Arthropoda > Arachnida > Ixodida > Ixodidae > Rhipicephalus > Rhipicephalus sanguineus. Next base: position 123,060,251 of record NC_051180.1, on the reverse strand, counting down.
ATATCATCATCGGTTCCGTCGGCGTAGTTTTCTACACTCCAACGGAAGATGTCCGCTACCAAATCTGACTACTAGAGTGCTCTTTTACTTTGTACGCTTTGTGAATCGTATAGGAGGTCTTCGGAGTTAACCACGGAGACTGTGTTACTACTCTGTTGCAATGACGTCGTTGTGTTGGGCATACGAATACGCGAACATCAGCATCTGCAACGATGTCCTCTTTCATCGCTTCCCTATATAGATGACCTTTGCAGCTCACTGGATTGTGGCAGTTAAAAAAAAAAACTTTGAGTCTGCGATTCCCAGCATAGTTTCGTCGAACCACTTTCCGGACGGCGAAAGTATAACCGGAGACCCTCGACAATGGGATCATTGGGAATCCTGTGATGAGCGCACATCTGATGCTTGGCGCAATTCCTTCAGTATTCTTGCCTCACTGAGAGAACGCATCCTCCCCTCTGAGAGCAGCTTTCCCCAAAAGAAGAAAAAATGAGGTAACAGATGGAAAGCAAAGACAACGATGTGTGCAGGTGCGTATATAATAGCTACGCAGCTCAATGACGTTTGCGCCTCAGGGTGCCGTTTTCTGCGCGAATTTGACGCCACCAAGGGCTTTCGCTCTCCATTTCTTGGTGATAAGTGACTCAGTTCCAACTTACAATAAAGCTAAGGTTTGCCGAGCTACATTTTCAGTTGCGCACAAACATTAACCCATATATGCCCGAACTCAGAAAAAATGACAAAACAAATATATTTTTTTCACAGAAAGTGTACTTCTACCGTCAAAAGAAAGCACAAGTTCTTTATTTACTGCCAGGTAAATGCAAAACTGTTTTTCAAGCCGTCCTATACATATAGGGCACTGGGCATTAGGGGTGCTATGTGCGGGTGTGGTAAGCCTTGAAACATTTCACGTGCACACCGACATTGCACTTCTTCCTCTCCATGACGTCTTTCATACAAAGCACGCGTTTTCCCGAAGAAAGCGGTCGGCATTTCACGTGCACTTCTTCCTCTCCATGACGTCTTTCACACGAAGCACGCGTATGCCCAGGGAAAGCGGTCGGCACGTGGCAGCATGAACAGCAAGCAATGTCTAGGCTTGCACACGTTGAGAATGAGGCCTGCTTGATGTGCTGTAGGTGATGCTAATCAACAGCTAAAGAAATAGCGATGTTAGAGTGCATCAAATGAGCGTCCTATATGTAGGGCACTGGGCATATATGGGTTATTAGCGGAGCTATTTATGCCAGCCGTTGGTCGTCATCCGTCAACGGAAAACTATCATCATCATGAACCGGCACGCGCTGCGTTCGTCCTTTTCTTCATTTTCTGCTTCGCACTCGGAACACGTAGGCCGGTTTGTGCGGCGCAGGATGGAATAACTCTGATGGATGAGAGAACGAGTGCACCGAGAGAGAAAGAAACATAGAAAGAAAGAGAAACAGAAATTTTCGGCTAAAAAAAAAATTCTTGACGAGGCGGCATTCGAACCCGCATATCCACGATCTGAAGGTGAGCATCGTAATTACTCGGCTATCCAGGCTCACTAGCAGAGCACAAGATAGCCTTGTACAGTATAGTATACCAAGGGGCCAGGAAAGAGAAGTGAAGGTGAGGATCAGAGATGTGAGGATGAGAATGAGGGCAGAGAAATCCTCATCATAGACGAGCCACAACATAGACAGAAACCACCTCATAGAGTAAACCACGTCATAGACAGAAAGAGAGAAATAGACGGAAAGAAAGGGAAGAAAGGCAGAAAGAGATAACAATAGAGAATCAAGGAAAGAGAGAGAGAGAGAGAAATACAGAGAGGGAGTAAGAGATATGAAAAAAGAAAAAGCGAGAAATAGAGAGAGAAAAAGAGAAAGAAAAGGAAGACAGACAAAAAAAGCATAAAGATGGAGAAAGAGAGAGAAAGAAATACAGCCAGAAACCAACAGAAAGCCACAACAAAACATATAGAAAGAACAGGGAGAAAAAGAAGAAAAGCGAGGAAGAAAGAAAGAGAAAAAAAATTGCAGTGGCTTAGCTCGGCTTTGCCGGGATATACGTAGCGTTAGCAAAGGTTCAGCTGATTATTTGAGCTTTCCAGATTGTCTAGGATTAGCTTGATTGTCATGCTTACTGCTGCTTCAATGACACATATTCGGCCACATCGTTCACAACCGGTAGACCTGGCGGCATGGCAGGGTAACGAAACCCATTGGTAACGCTAAAGAGCGGAATGTTCGGCTTAACGAGAAAGTTCTTGCACGTTGTACAAACCCACGCCACGGTTTCACCCCACTCAGGCGCGGCCACTAAACTCAGCGTTTCACGCATTACACTACTTAGCGGCGTCAGGTCTTTCATGTGCCTGTAGTGAAGAGAGGACGACGAAGAAACACACGAGCAAGCTAGCAAGCAAGCAAGCCGCAGTGTCAACAGTAGCAGGGGACACCAGCTCGCGCTTGCCCGGATTTTGGCTGCTTGACGCCCGCCGCTTTCCGACGCCCTACTCGAGACGCTTGTTGATATTCCCTGAAGACGCGTCAATAAACCACGTCACATTTGGTGGAGGTACGTGGATTCCCAGTACCAACCTGGACCTTCGCTCCCGGAAACTCCCCCCGGTTCGTGACCACATCGCCACCATGGCCGAGGAGACCCCTCTCCAGTCGGGACCTTCGGCAGTCCACGTCACTGCGGCGCCGTGTATCGCCAGCGAGATCCACCCATCTTTACCGGCTCAGGTGACTCGGACGTGGAAGAATGGCTCTCGAAATACGAACGTGTGAGTGCCAGCAACAAATGGGACGACCAAATGAAGCTTGGTTACGTCCAGTTCTACCTTGCGGACATCGCCCAGCTGTGGTATAACAACCACGAGAGCGACATTCCCACTTGGTCCGTCTTTAAGACTTCCATTACGGACGTTTTCGGTCGGCCTTGAGCTCGCAAGCTTCGGGCAGAGCAGCGCTTGCGTCAACGCGCGCAGCAACCCGGCGAGAACTTCACGGGCTACATTGAGGATGTGCTGAACCTCTGCAACCGCGTGAACTCTACCATGACCGAAGAGGATAAGATCAAGCACATCCTGAAGGGCATCGAGGACGATGCTTTTCAGATGCTCCTCGCAAGGAATCCCACCACAGTCGCTGCACTCGTCTCCTTGTGTCAGAGCTTTGACGAGTTGCGTCGGCAGCGCTCGATCGCGCGCCAAGCCCTCACGACGACCGACACGCTATCGAGCTTGCACGTTACTGCTCGCCCTCCCGATCAGCAGCCGCTGCTATCCACCATCAAGGAGTTTATCCGCGAAGAGGTAGCGCGTCAGCTTTTATTACTACCTCTCACGAACGAGCCAGTGCAGACTTTGGCCCCTGACCTTCAACACGTCATTCGGACCCAAATTGCTGAGCACCTACCACCATCTATACCACAACAACCACTCGTCACTGCGCCGCTCACTTACGCAGCTCTCGCTGCTCGGCCCCCTCAGCAGCCTATGCCGTATGCCAGACCTGCGATGCCCACCCCTGCGATGCCGCCCCCTGCGATGCCGACCCCTGCCTCGCCGCTGACCACGACTTCTTCGCCGCTTCAATACGCAGGGCCCTCGCCTTCGTTTTTCCGCCGTCAAAACGTGTGGCGAACGCCGGACAACAGGCCCATCTGCTTCGCCTGTGGTGTCGCTGGACACGTCGCTCGCCACTGCCGCCGTTTCCCACCTTCTTTCTTCGACACCGTGGGCACACCTGATCCCTCGTCGTCACGCACACCACCTAGGTACGCCGCTGATAATCGACCATCCTTCTCCAATCGTCGATCACCATCTCCTCGACGACGCTCTCTGTCACCCATGCGTCGTCGCTCAGCTACAGAGGAAGGAAACTGATTGCTGCAGTTCCGGAGGCAAGAGCTGCATGCAAGTCGAACTGCCCAAGGCCTCCATGTGTTTCGCCGCCAAATGTTATAGACGTCGATGTCGAAGGAACCGCCGCCGTTGCGCTTATTGACACAGGGGCCGCCGTTTCCGTCATCTCTGAGACACTGTGCCGCAAGATAAAGAAGTTGACGACGTCGCTATCAGCACTAATGCTCCGTACTGCCAGCTCACAGTGCATTGCGCCGTCAGCTGTCTGCACTGTGCGAGTCACCATACAAGGTGCACTTTACGTGATCGAGTTCTTTGTGCTACCGTCCTGCTCCCACGACATTATTCTCGGTTGGGACTTCCTATCGAGTCATAGCGCCATCATAGATTGTTCTCGCGCAGAAGTAGCTCTTATGCCGCTGCAGACCTCTCTTTCGTCGGAACCTCCCACAAACTAGTCGTCGCTGAGGACACAGATATACCCCCAAACTCGTGGACCCTCGTAGCACTGACCTGTACGACTGCACCAGACGGAACAGCGCTCTTTGCCCCGTCGGACGTATTTCTACGTCGTCGCGGCTTACGACTGCCCTTTGCAGTACTATCGATTAATTCTGGCGCTACGATAGTGCTCGTTGCCAACTCGCTGACGTCCGCCGTTACCTTGCTTCACGGGGAATCTTTGGGGCACGTACAAGACGTCGACCTCTTGCGTTCCCTGGACTTCTCTGAGGACCAACGCCACCTTCAACTGAACGCCATGACGTCACCTGTTCCCAACTCTTCAGCCCCAGATAATTTCCGCCCTTCAGTCGCCGACGATCTACCACCATCGCATCGCAGCCAACTTCTCGCCCTTCTGCAAGACTTCCGCTCGTCCTTCGATTGTGCCCAGCCAACCTTGGGCCGCACGACGAGCGTCACACACCACATCGACACCGGTTCACATGCTCCCTTACGCCAACGACCCTATCGAGTTTCCGCGGCAGAACGGCAAATTATCAACGAACAAGTCGACGACATGCTTAAACGCGCAGTGATACAGCCGTCCCAGAGCCCCTGGTCCTCTCCTGTCGTACTTGTGCGCAAGAAGGATGGATCAATAAGGTTCTGCGTTGACTATCGCCGCCTCAATAAGATTACTCGAAAGGATGTGTACCCGTTGCCACGCATCGATGACGCTCTCGATTGCTTACAAGGGGCAGAATATTTCTCGTCGTTAGATTTACGCTCAGGTTACTGGCAAGTACCGATGGATGTCACCGATCGTGCGAAGACTGCTTTCGTCACTCCTGATGGACTCTACGAGTTTAACGTCATGCCGTTCGGATTGTGCAACGCCCCAGCTACTTTCGAACGAATGATGGACAACATCCTTCGCGGCTACAAGTGGAACACCTGCCTTTGCTACCTCGACGACATCGTAGTCTTTTCTAGGGATTTCCCTACTCACCTTGTCCGCCTACGTGAGATTTTGACGTGCCTCACCTCAGCTGGTCTTCAACTCAACATCAAAAAGTGTCATTTTGCGGCGCGCCAGTTGACGATACTGGGTCACGTCGTCTGCAAGGAAGGCGTTCTTCCGGACCCAGCGAAACTCCGGGCCGTTGCCGAATACCCCAAGCCCACTTGCATGAAGACGCTTCGAAGTTTCATTGGGCTGTGTTCCTATTTTCGTCCGATTTGTTCGCGACTTCGCTTCCATCATCGCCCCTCTTACCAATCTTTTGACAACTTCTAATGGCCTGTCTGCTTGGTCAAGAGAGTGCGACACATCTTTCGAAACGCTACGGCGCTTACTGACATCGCCTCCAATACTTCGGCACTTTGACCCTGATGCGCCAACGGAAATCCATACTGACGCCAGCGGCGTCGGCCTTGGTGCAGTACTGGCTCAAAAGAAACCGGGATACGAAGAATACGTCGTCGCTTACGCGAGTCGAACTCTCAAGAAAGCTGAGTGCAATTATTCGGTTACTGAGAAGGAATGCCTTGCCACTAATTTGGGCTTTGGCTAAGTTTCGCCCGTACCTCTATGGCCGCCCTTTCGACGTCGTCACGGACCACCATGCTCTATGTTGGCTCTCATCGCTGAAAGATCCATCGGGACGCCTCGGTCGTTGGGCGCTTCGGCTGCAAGAGTACGACATTCGTGTTGTGTACCGATCAGGCCGCAAGCACTCTGATGCTGATGCGCTCTCCCGCTCACCGCTAGCGTCCGACACAGCTTCCCCATCAGCTTCCTTGTCGCCAATCGACGTCGCAGACATGTCGTTGGAGCAACGCAAGGATACGTGGGTTTGCCACATGCTCGACTTTCTGGCTGATCCATCAGCTTACCCCGCTTCAAGAACTCTTCGTCGCCAAGCGCGCCATTTCGCTAATCGAGATGGTCTCCTCTATCGGCGGAATTACGCGTCTGATGGTCGGAGGTGGCTCCTTGTGATACCTCGCCACATGCGCACGGAAATGTGCGCTGCTTTTCACACCGACCCGCAAAGCGCTCACGCCGGCGTTCTCAAGACCTACAACCGCCTGCGTCAGCGATACTATTGGCGCGGACTGTATTCATTTGTGTGCAAGTATATCCGCACTTGTACCGCCTGTCAGCGACGAAAGGCTCCACCCCAACGACCAGCCGGTACACTTCAGCCTCTCCCGTGCCCGGCGCGTCCGTTTGACCGTGTTGGTATTGATTTATACGGCCCGCTTCCCTCGACCACTTCTGGGAACAGATGGATTATTGTCGGCGTAGACCACCTCACGCGTTACGCAGAGACTGCAGCTTTGGCCACAGCAACAGCCCGAGAAGTTGCGTTTTTCATTCTACGCAACTTCGTCTGCGCCACGGCGCCCCGCGCGAACTTTTGAGCGACAGAGGACGTGTTTTCCTGTCCGAAGCTATTGAAGCATTGCTCGTTCAGTGCAATATCGTTCACCGCATGACGACCGCATATCATCCACAAACCAATGGCCTAACCGAAAGATTTAATCGCACTCTCGGTGATATGCTGACGATGTACACCGCATCCGACCAGACCAACTGGGACACCGTTCTTCCTTTCGTGACATACGCGTACAACACTGCTACGCAAGCCACCACAGGATTCTCACCGTTCTTTCTTTTATACGGGCGAGAGCCATCATGCATGCTGGACACCATGCTTCCTTACACACCTGACGCATGTGAGTACAGCCCAATTTCCGACTTTGCAAGGTACGCAGAAGATTGCCGACAGTTGGCTCGTTCATTTACGGCAGAAGACCAAGGTCGCCAGAAGCTTAGGCGCGACGACGACGGACCTCTTGCTGCTTTCAAGACAGGTGCTCTCGTCTGGCTTTGGGTACCGCCAAACACTCCTGGACTTTCCTCCAAGTTACTAGCCCGATACCACGGCCCCTACCGCATCCTTGCTCAGACTTCTCCCGTCAATTACGAGGTCGAGCCCTTGACACCATCTGACGACTTGCGCCGTCGCGGCCGAGAAATCGTCCACATGTCTCGCATCAAGCCATATTACGACCCCGCTATCTTGTCAACGCCTTAAGTCGCCAGGATGGCTCCGCTATTCCCCGGGGGCCAATGTAGTGAAGAGAGGACGACGAAGAAACACACGAGCAAGCTAGCAAGCAAGCAAGCCGCAGTGTCAACAGTAGCAGGGGACACCAGCTCGCGCTTGCCCGGATTTTGGCTGCTTGACGCCCGCCGCTTTCCGACGCCCTACTCGAGACGCTTGTTGATATTCCCTGAAGACGCGTCAATAAACCACGTCACATGCCGTAGTCTTTCACGCACGTCGCACACGTATCCAAACGGATTGTTTATGAAGTCCGTCTCGAAGGTCAGAGTCGCACAGGCGCTTTCGCTAAGTTTCACAGTATAGGCAGTCGATCGGCGAGCCTTGAAGTCATCGACGGCGTCTTGTTGTTGCTGCTGCAGAGGTTGTCGGGCACGTCGCTCAGCATCCTGGCGACGCCGCTTTGCTAGACGTTTCTCCCTTTCCTCCAGTGTCTCCGCAGCACGTTTAGCCTTCCTATGTTCATTCTTCGTACGCTGAACCGCTAATTGCCAGGCAACTACTTCCGGATCCGATGACATAAGCTTCTCGGCTCTTCTGCCCCTTGAGCAGCATTTGCGCTCTCCTTCTCCATGGCGTTACCCACCTGCAAACGCCAGTCGAAGGGGCTATCAAGCGGCACCAGCGCATTTTCAGACGGCGACTGCACAGCGAAGGCGAATAGCTGCGCGCGCCATGGCTACGACGTCACCCTTCTCGAATGCGCATAGCAGCAGCGGCGAGTCGCGCGCGCCGGCGCCAGTCTGTCTGCTCGGCTACGTCGCCACTCCTCCCGCTCTCCGCCACCAGCAGCGGCGAGCCGCGCGCTGTGGTGGCGGAGAGCGCTTGAGATGCCGGCTCCGCACTCATCCTCGCGCATGCGCAGCACGGCTCGTGATGATCCACGCGAAATCGGCTCCGGCTAGGCAAGTGTAGCTAACGCTACAAAAAAAAAATCGCCGCCATCCTGCCCTGCGAGCGTGAATGTCCAGCAAAGTCGCTGACGTACGCTACAAAGAACATGAAATACTCAATGCCTACGCCCTTCCCCCGAAAGCAAAGTTTCAGGAAATTCCGCGATTGTACATTTTCCTACAGTAAAACTGCACGCTTAATTAGGCATCACTTATAGAACTCCGAAATGAGATTCTGCGTGGATATTTAAAACCAGGATGGAAATATGCACAGGTGAAGCAAACCCTTGGTGTAACTGCTATTCGACGTACTCAGCAGTGTCTTCTACTCAGAGGTCACACGGAGAGTCGAACGAACTCAGTGGTTACGACGGTGCGCAGCGCAGTAGACGAAGTAGCGTAAAGTAGATCCTAGAAACTCTGGCACACACCCACGCTGGGGGATTGGTCAAAAACCGGATAGATGTATCATGCTGCAAAAAACGTCTTTCCTATCTTCTATTAGCTTACGATTTTGCTCTGCTGCGTCCTTCGTGCTAGAGGAGAACCCGATCCTTCCGTTATAAGGATAACCATTTCTCGCTGTATCTTTTTTGGGGCCACCGTGTGCTTCAGTTTTCTTTTATTGTCATCCGTCCTAAGCTCCTCGCAACACCATCGTGGACGGTACGTAATAGTCAGTCGGCGGAGGCCACGTCGGTGGCAGTGAGAAAAAACAGTCCCTCGTTATGAAAAGAAGGAAAAAACAGAGACAAGGGTCAAAACAGTGTCAGGGTGCGATCGAAAGCGTCGCGTAAACCGACAAATTGCGCTTAGGCACAGCTGGAGCCGATAAACAAACGAGGAGAAAAGGGAGGAAATGACGACAGCGACACTGCAGGCGCTGCGGGAGTGTGGAGATGGGTACGCTGAAAAAACAAGAAAAAGGGAGGGAGGACAAAAGAAGGGGATACAAGAAAGCCGCGCACAAAGAAGAGGAAATGGGTGAGGAAGCAGAGGAGGTCGGCATGGCTTCAGCAGCGGCGGCATCCGAGTGCGCTATCGGGACCGTACGCAACGGTCCCGAACGGGAAGACCGAGCTGACGCTGCCGATGCAGCTTCGCTGCAGGTCGGGCGACGGCAAAGCGAGCGCTAATAGCGATCGATTCGCTCGACCATCGATCTCGGCGTTAAAACAGCGGGGACGGGATGGCGGGATGACCGTGCGGGCGTTACCAGCAAAATTAGGCGGGAATCTCAAGGGCACACTTCCGCAAAAGCTCTTCTGCCACCCGCCTATATGAACGTCAGTATTCGCATCCTTTCTTTTTTTTTGATCTATTCAAATGCTGAGCTTACCCTACTCCTCGCCATCCTTACCCCTGCCATGAACGCAAGTTTCGTCCTCTCAGCTCTCTTCACATTTATCTTAGGTGATAGCCTTTTTCTGGGTTCTTTGTCAACGTTGCCCATCTCTTTCTGTTCCTGCGCGGAGACTTTTATCTTGCTTACGTTTGCGACGTTTTCCTCTTGGCTTTAACCTTTAACCAACGCTGTGGTGGCCTTTCAGAGCTGTTCGCTATTCGGAGACACGCCGCCTGGTTATTCATTCTTTTCGACACGAATTTGAGATGTCGAGAGCCGAAGACAAGGCCGGGACATTCCTGGCGAGAGTGCTCTGCATCAAATGTGTAAAGCGTCAACCCTGTAGCAATCTACAGTGAAAATAGAGCCTCGGTGAGATTCGGCCTATACTTGCTAATGTGTGGTCCCAGAGGGATGAAAGACTGCAAGGGGCTTTTGTAGAGTCATGGTCTCCGTTTGTTGCGCGACGTCCTTACGCAGGCTTCGTTTCATCTTTCTGGTCTCAATATCATTTATTGTGGCTTTGAACTTTGCGTGATCTTTGTGCACTATAATCGTGTGTGCAGGGATAGCAACCGATATCACCCGAATTTATTGAACTTCTTGCGTAACGTGCCCATTTAACTGAAGTCATTAGTGATGTTTGTTTGATAGGAGGCGGCATTCTGCCAACATAGATTTCAATTCCAGTAATGCAGTAAGATTTCAATTTCAGTAATACATCAATCAATCAATCAATCAATCAATCAATCAATCAATCAATCAATCAATCAATCAATCAATCAATCAATCAATCGATCGATCGATCGATCGATCGGTCAGCTTAACGTGAAGCTTCGTCTCGGCCGCTTTTATCTGACTAACATTAGAATTTAGAAATTATTCTTTGTGGGCAACGACCCCACCAGCCTTGATGGTGTGTAAAGAAGATAAAGATTAAAACTTCGTCACTCTAAACAGCCATCTATTCGTCAGATTGAAAAAAAAGAAAGAAAATTGTCTAAATTGCACACTTGTCGGAGCTTGTGAGCGTTATAACTGCATAGATCGTTACGTAAGAAAGCAAGATACGGGCTGTATGACAGACAGCGTCTGGCTGTGAATTCTAGCTACCACCACGCAACACATCAGCGCTCGTCGAAGTTGCCACTCACTGGGGCTCTTGCATTTTGCCTCATTCGGATAGCACTGGCTGAGATCGGGCGGCTGAACCCCGCGCAACCAACACTACCAGCAGAAACTACGTTTACTGAACTGTCCCAAGCACTATGGATATTATTTTACCGTGACAAAATCAATTATGTCTCCTGCCTGCGTGAGTGCGCTGGCATTTCGTCACAGCACAACTGATAGTTTTTTTCCTATTCCACAAGGACACTATTGAATTCTAGAATTTATATATTTTGGGAATTCTCAATTTCATTTCCGCCTTATGTTGACTTCTGAGTGATGCAATATGTATTAAGTCTTCCACACAGCAGAGACTTGTTGCCGGTCAAAGTTTTCGGAGCCCTTCGCTACGGCGTCTCTCATAATCATATCCTGGTGTTAGGACGTAAATCTCCAGATATTATTATTATTATTATTTTAATATTAGACACTTGTTGCCCGGCGCCCGGAAAGAGCCGAACACATAGAACACATTTCCGACATACATTCAGCGTCATGTCGTCGCGTGGCTATCACGGATCGCACACATTTCCATGGTCGAACTAATAACAGTATTTATTCTTCGCTTTCTTAATCGGAACTCACGCGGTAAGGACATATAGAGGCACAAAATAAAGCGTGGATACACGACATAAAGCAGCTACATGCGACTAATGTGCGCCATCAGAAATACGCCTCGTGCGGCATGCCGGCTCCATTTTTACATTACTGTTTTCATTCGACTATCAGCTGAAGAGACGGTGCGCAAAAATTGTGCGCCAAGGAAGCGCACGCTTTCACGTTTCGCGTATGCGGGCTGGTTGGAGCGTATAAATTTGAAATGGATGACAACGGTGCCAACTGGGCCTATGCACAAGCCAGATTCAATCAGCTCTTCTCTTCTTCAGTGAAGCGTTCGAGAGTGATCCGTATGAGAGACATCAAAGGTTTCTCGGAATATGTTCGAGGCTAACCTTTGCCTTATGCCGCTTGCGATCGGAAGCCGCTCCGCCCGCATAAGCTTTCTTTTTTTTTCTATTATTATGGAGCATTTTCCCTCGATCGTCTTTTGAAAAAAAAAAAAAAACGCGGCTCACAAAACAACAATGGAAACGGGCTCAACGTGAAGAAGGGCAACCCGCTGCCGTTCGTTGCTGGTGTTTCGCATGCGCGATATTCTGCTTACGATGCATGCGCGAAATACAGAAAACTCTCTTACATGCGGTTCAAGCAAACGAGCGGCTCAACAGCACCATGATTCGTTTCCGAATTACCTCCGAGCTCGATTCTACGATGGTGTCGTGTCTAGGTCGCGTAACGTGAATGAAACGCTGCCGATTTTATGCAACTCTGTGCTTTGATGTAATAGGTGGTGCCTAAAATATGGCGGCTATGACGTATTTCTAGCTCCCGCGATAGAAAACGGCGCTCGCATTGCTCGAAGCATAGTTATTAATATTAGCGGAAGTTACTCAGAGGAAACGTCGCTGTATACTATTTTTGAACACCCCTTTACTATATCGAAGGTTGGCGGCGGTGCGGAGTTCTGGTTTATCGACCTGGAACTCTCACCTTTGAGCTTGAGCATGTTCGCTGCCTTGGCGGCGTTTTTGTTGAGCCATCCTAGCGTGATGCTATTTGACGTTGTCGACAGCACGCTCACAGAGGCAGGCCTTCCAGGAGATGCGAAGGTGATAATATATTAACCGTTATTTGCAGAAACGAGATAGCGTAACATTATTCTGTACAGTTCCCGCAGTATTTCGAGGCCTTCATAATATGAACGTTTGTCAGCTGTAAAACGATACGGGTGGCTGAACTCTAACTTTACCGAAGAATAAAACGGTGACATGGAGGGTTATTGCTAACTACTCCTGGAATTAAAGAAGATAGCACCCGATAGACTTCCTGCAGCGAGGCCGTAACTAGATATACAAAAAAATTTGAGCCTAAGGTCAGTGCGCATACGTTACACCCAATATCGTGGAAGTCATATTGTAACTCTCGATCAAGTGCTCTGTGCCTTTGAGGACGTCGCAAAGATTGCGTACACGAAGAAATGATAGCGAATAAATGACTGACAGGCGATTATGTTTCGTATTAGTCTCATGATCATTATAATAAAATCTGATATCAATTTTTACTGCTGGTTAGCATTGAAATGAACGAGTATTATTGTATTTAAATTATTTTTCAATTTCGTTTCTCCGCAATTAAACATTAGTTAGTTCAAGCAAACCGTGGTTAGCTGTACATTTATTTCAGTAATACCTGATTATATAGATTGATGGTTGTTCTAATCCGTCAGGTGGGTTATTAATGAATTTAAAAAAAAAACGAAGCGTACTCACATTTCTGAGATATATTCACTGCAAAAAAAAGGAAAACCGAAATAAATACAGTGCAAATATGGAGTTCCCCTGGTTCGAGTTTTTCCAAGCACAATTTTTAACACTAATAGCACTGTGTGTTAGCCTCGGTTTTACATTCTACTGAGTATTTCGGTATGTCAGTTGAACCTTAATTTTTCACAGAAGACACCGCGAGTTTCCCGCGTGCGACATGTCAATTTTTCAATCAAACCGCATTATAACAGTTCAGACTAGACGTACTGAACATGGTTAAGCTCCAACACGTATAAAGAACTGAACACATTACGATATATTGAAGGTATCCTCCAAAATATTTATTAATCTAGAGTAAATTGTAAATGCGGCAAAATATATTAGGTAATCATGTACGAATAACCCTCTAATGACCAAGAACACAAGAACACGCATATAGTTTACGCTATTTTTAATAGTCATATTTTATATGCATCCGCGCATGCAATATGGTGCTAGTACTTATTTCTAACGTAGTGAGTAAAGTTAATGTCGGGGGCATTGACGGAACACAACATACACCCGCTCCAGAGCGAATTGAACTATTCTAATTACGTCGCTCCATTGATGCCGCGATTAATTCTTAGAGGTGACTGTTGCTAAACAAATGGGCAATGTGGTCGTATATGATAGGACGGGATGCCCGCCTCCTGTGCGATGGGCCATTGACCATGTGACATCAAAGCATAACTTAATTAAGCACACTCATTGGTAGATAGAAACATATGTAGACGCTTGCTGTACACTCATCTGTACACATAAGGAAGAGATAGCGGGCAGAAAGTGCGGGAAAGAAGAACCCGACAGAGTATTCGCCACGCACTCGGACAGTTTAATGGACAGCGTCCCTTCCGTACAGGTTGTGCGCGTGGTAGCTGTAGTTGGTGGTGTCGTCTCTTTCGGCAGCCTCGATGTGCAGTGTGCCCGAGGGGAGCACGCGAACACTGTAACTCTCACGCACTGGGCCGGGACTATGCATGAATCGGGAACACAAAATGCGTGTGTGAAAATCTACCCAGACAAGAAGGCAAATAAAGAGAAGAACGCAACAGTGATTTCTAACAATAGAACCTGGACATTTACGCGCCAAAATCATGATACGATGATGAGGCACGCCTTAGGGGAGGCTCCACAAATTCCATCATTCGGGGTTCCTCAACGTGCGCATATATCTAAGTAGACGGGCGTCAAAGATTTCGCGTCCATCCAAATAGTCGAAAATGTTCAGCTCCTAAGGACATTACTAGAATTGTGCTGGTATAGGCATGAACTATATCAGCGGACGCTTTGAAGCCTGAATCCGTGCAGTGAAACTTTCTTGCGAACCTGTTCGTGTATACTGAACTATTCGCGTGCTGCGCAAACACGAAGAAAGAAACGTTTCAGCGGCTAATTGTTCATAGCACCACAGCATCGTCCTGGAATATAGATGTTGAAAGGAAAACTGAAATGAAAAAAGTTCCGCAGATCCCACGACTTGTGGCAATCGGACTAATGCGAAGCAGTCAGGCAGTAGTTCTATGCTGCATTTCTTGGCTTTTAGCCAAGCGTTACCAGGTGGATCGACGTGTTTCTGTAAATGGAGGAGTTGTGTGAACAACATGAGCTTACCAGGCACGCCGACTACACTGACGTTTAAATTGTAACTTACGGTATGGCGTAGTATCAGCAATCACGTTAGTGTACATACGGCTGTGTTATCGATACGAAGTGCACGCAACGGTGCGATGATGTGAATATCATACGTAACTTTCTTTAGCGCTTTCTTCAGGGCTCGAGCAACGCTTGAACATAGCTTGCTGAATCATAGGAATACAAATGCAATGTTTATAAGACTGCTATTAAAGCGGAGCGAACACTGGGACGACAGCTGACGTTAACCCGACATGACGCGTGTAGCATAGAAGTTTATACGTAGTGTTGATTGCTTTGTTATAAAATTAGATAGCCAGCACTACAACACAATTGATGTTGTACCGACATTGCGCCAACATAGGGTCTTTTTCCAAAGTGGTTTTTAGCCCTGGCGTGGCTGTGTGGTAGAAACGTTCACTGCCACGCAGAATGCTTGGGTCCGATTTCTGCTGGGATCCTAATTTTTATTATTTGCACTCGTGGGGTCAACGCTGCCGGTGTCGGTTTTAGAGACGATAGTCTTTCTTGGGGAACTTAAACGCAGAAATTTTGGTTCTGTCTGTCTGCCTTTCTGTTTGTCGGCACGACACTCGATTCAGGCACCCGGCCAAAGTTGAACCACTTGCCCAAGCGCCAGCCATCTTGAACGGCTGACTAGGTTCATACTTGTGTACATTGTTGATCAAAGAGCAAACATTACGCATATCTGAGGCGCAACATCACTACGTAAGTATTAGTTGGTGTGTTTCTTTATTAGAAAATACATAGATACGTAATTCTAGAGACCCTAGTTTCTTAAGCTGCGCTGAAAATGTGACTGCGCTGAAACTTGCCTTCCTCCGTGCCCTCTGCACGAGCTCATTGTTGTGTTTCGGTTTCGGTTCAGTATTGCACTGTACGAATGCCACGGGGCGCCCCTCTGGCATTCCTGTTTTACCCAGGCGACGTGTAAATAAAAGATTGGGTGGAGAGTACTCGTTGAGGGCGGACGTTTCTTCTGCTTTGGCGCTTCGCGCCAAACCGCGTGTTCGGGCTGGCTGGCGTCCCCACCGGTCGCGTTGGTCACCGCCGGTCTTCGCCTGCTGCTGCGCCGGGACTACCAGCCCGCAACACAGCACTCATGTTTCCCGACGTATTGCTAGATGGCGTCCATATCTCACGCAGCGCCTCTTCTATCGTCTTTAGACGACATTTGCACCGAAGCACGCAGATACGCGGCCAGTTTTTTCTTAACGCTCTCGCATTTAAATTAGCAATGTCTGTTACCGCCGTTCCTAGATAGATATAAACTGTCAATCACCTGTGGCGCATACCCGTATAACGCGGCCCGTGGTATACGGGTATGTGCCGCACGTGTCTGCAGGAAAGGGTTTGACGACGTACGCGACCCGATTTTTACGCTATTCATGTTATGACCAGACATTTATATTCGTCAAACCCTCTTACCACCCCCCTCCCCCAGTTCCGTTCTGCACTAGGTTAAGGAGGCAATCACGAGAGCACCAAGGCGTAGGCGGATAGATAGATAGATAGATAGATAGATAGATAGATAGATAGATAGATAGATAGATAGATAGATAGATAGATAGATAGATAGATAAAAACGCTCAAAGTGCCTTGGGTTCGCTAAGAAATGCTTCGCATTTAGTAATTAGTAAAGTATGACAGGTTAGCTACTGAAATATGACAGCATAGCTATATCGGCTACTGCCTCTTATGGCGCTAAGTGAAGCGTCTAGTAAGAGGAGACGTGAGTTGGCAAAAAATATGCTGGGTGGGTGCTAGTGCACTTGAAGTAATGGATTTTGTGCAACCGTGCATGTGTTTCCTGCCTTGTGGCGATTTGACTGGGCCTTATAATGCTCAGCTTTGAACAATTTCGCTCAGCTTTGAACAATCGTAACATTACTTTCTAGGTTGGAGCTACGTAATTTAATTTTTTATCTGTTTCGCACTGCGCAAGATTGCAGCAAACATTGTTGGCAGCTAGCACTGTACGTTTGGTTCATTCGGCCTAGGTCCCCGTCTACCGCGATGTACTAGTTTTGCCATGCATTACGTACTCTATATAGCAAACCTCTATACGCTTACTGCAGGATACTATATTGCAGCCGCTAACGAATATTGCACCAGAAGTCGCGAAAGAAGACCAGAAAATGAATCTAATCAGCACGTTCCTCCAGAAATGCTAGGCCACAGGAAGTAATTAATGACTCACCCTGAAAACGGCTCGATTAATTTTGCGCGAGGCTCGAGGCACGGTCCCGCAGAGGTTTCTTAGCGACGGCCGGTGATATATTTTTCTCGGCTTCCGCGGGGCGCTATCGAGAGCGCGCACAGAGCGAGGGATTTCGCACTCTTGAACCCTTCTGAGAGAGCGTATATCGGGGAAAGGGAAAACCCGCAGAAAGGAATGACTGGGAAAGCGACGCAGATGCTGCAAAATACCCGCTATTCTTCTTTCTTGCCCTTCGCCGACAGGGGCGTCCCTTCTACAAATCCAGCGAGATGCCCTTGAAGGCAAAGGGAAGAGAGAGAGACAGCAAGATTGGGAAAGAGCGAGGGGCTTGAATTAGACTGAATCAGATGCGTAGCCAAGACATTCATTGCTCGAAACGTGTGCGCCCCGTTTTATATCTTAATATTTCTTTTTTTCTTTTCACGCCCGCATATATACAGACAGGTTTTTTGAGAGCCATGGTGAGGACGCCGGAAGGCCTGCTACCCATTTGGATCGCAATGCCGCCACCTTCGCGAGATTTCGGTTTCAGCTCCTAAAGGTAATACGGCCGCGGGTATAGGGGTGCCCGTTCGAAGTGCAACACATGGCGCGGGCCGTACACCAAAGCCGCAGCCTCTTTACGGCAGCGCTCTCTCAGGAGCGTAGGCCCTCTTTGTGAGCTCACGCGCTCATCGGACAATGCCGCCAAATGGTGAAAGCCGGTGTCCGTCTTGTCCCATCTCCTCGCCACAGCCGGATTCGTTGTTTGCACTCGTGGCCATTAGCAATGGCCTGACTCTCATCGTTGGCGAAGACAGCGGCCGTCTCTCACAGAGTGTACGCGTCTGATACGCGGGACTACAGGGATCGAATGGACGCGGCAAGGTCTTCCCTCCCATTCTTTGGGTGAACAATCCCAAGGACGACGATGGCAGACAGATTATGAGGCGGGCCGAACGGATTCGAGCCTCGAATGCGAGAGGGAGTCAGGCGAGCGGTGCTTATGGCTGGTTTTCTGGTAATGACCGCCACCCTTCGTCGTTTAGAGGCCAGGAAATGCGTTGGATGAAGGAAAGGGCAATGCTTACGAGAGAATAGGTGTTAGCGGGAAGAGTGGTAGGCGTATTCTTGGAGAGGAGCAATTTGCAGAGGAGGGTAACTATATAAAGAGTGACGGCACGAAGAAACACTGGTATCGGCTGGCACAGTGACGCGTTCGGGAGAATAAACGAGTCGTTTGGAGAGAAGTGACTGTATAGCATCAAAAAAGATAGCAGCACCTATGAACCCCCATTCATGCTGTATTTCTGCTTCCTTGCGGTTTACATCATGAATGCGAAATATTACGAATCGCCGGTGGGCGACAGGTGTAGCAGCCGCCGTTCCCCTAACGCGACGGATGGTAGAAGGCGCTGCGGCATCTTTTAGCACAGGAAGCCAACTTGGCCCCGGTCATATAGGCTCCCTATTTTAGCGTAATATTCCTACGTCAAAGCATGAAAAATCCTTGAACACGGTGTGTCGCTGGAACCAACGTTTCGAGAAGTGGCCTTGTGCTCTTCAAGCCAGCAACACCACTTGTCGAAACGTTGCCTCCGGCGACACGCCATGTTTAAGGATTTTCCATCTCTTCAAACTTCCATCTTCCCCTGAACTTTTGCCTTGGGTGAAACTATAGGATCTTGTTCCGATACGGTGACAGGGACAAGCGAAAGAACACGGGTCGTGTTCTGGTTGCGAACGGCAGTGGGCATTCGGGCCAGATGAAGCCTGCACACGTTTTCCGCCACTTCCTCACTAGTGTCGGTTGTCCCGCTGTCCTGCAGCGAAGCTCCAGGTCTTGCTTCGGGGCAACGCTCACTCCCGGCTGAAGGGTGCTATGTGCGCGTGAGCTGCGATACACTGCTCACGCGCACATAGCATCCTTCAGCCGGGAGTGAGCTGCGCATGGACAGAAACATTTTACGTTTAGTTACAGTCTATCGTCTAAAAGCGACAACTCATGTTCATGATTGACGTCGTTCTGAGGCCTCTGTACTAAGTTCCCTTAGCACGCATATACTTTCTCCTACTCCGCCTTTGTGGTTGGGGAGAGTCTACTATTCCTACACATACATGCGCTGAGGTAGGCAGTTGCTGGCTTAAATATGACGAGACCACTTGTTGAAACGTTGGCTGCAGTGACACGCCCTGTACAAGAATATTCATCTCTTCAAACCTCCGTCTTCTCCTGAACTTCTGCTCTGCAAATACGGGTAGTCACTCGACGCTCACAAAGTCAATGCTAAATCTCTGGTAACAGTTGTAGGGATCATGGAGTGCAGTGTAAAATAATAAAAAAAAAACAGTTATACCATCAACCTATCGTTGTCGTCGTCAGTACAGAGCTCCTTGAGATCGACAGTAACCCATTGCGTCACTCACACTATCGCAGCTTATAGGACAAAGCGCCTTTTAGAACGTTGTCGTTTCCGATTCATTCTGGAAGCTCTGCCGGCATAGTGCATCGCCGGCAGCTGCCATGGCGATGCGCTAACCGGACCGTGGAAGAAACCGGCGCTTACTACTTGGGGACCTCTGCCAATCTCGGCGCAATCATCCCAGCGGAGTCGCGCAATCTCATTGAGGCTGAAACGTCTAACAGGACAGTTACTCTTTTTGTATCATAGCTCCCGGCGAGAGAAGAAACGTTTCCAAGCTTGCTTTGCCACCACGTACGGACGCAGAAAATGCATTGAGCTAGCGAGCAGATTGTGAAGAAGGAAAAAAAAAGAGTATTTTCGTTCGAGTTCACTTCTCGCGCCTTCTAGCCTTCTCTCCTCGTTTCCTGTACACAATGCGATTCCTTCTCACATCTGAGTTCTCGCATGCTCGCCGTTTGCGAACTCTTTGTCGGGAATGTCTTGCTTCTTTATTTTCGCAATCTGACCTCTCACTATCGAGCAAATGCCAGTGAAACGCCTTGTCGATTTCTGCCCCTTCAGATTATCTAAAGTGCTTCGTAGATAAGTGGTTTATGCTTGGAAGCTGGGGTAATATAGGGAGCTTGTTATATTGAACGGTTGCGAGATCCAGAAAATATGCGTTGTTAAGAAGAAAAAAAGAAACATGAAGAACTTTGGCACTGGACTTGAGTGGTGGTCATTTATTTAGGTCTTTTTCTGTATAAATAAGAACGGATCTGCAGGGCCAGCTGTAAGTCTTCGACGCAGTTGGAACACGCAAGCCAAGACAAGCTGAGATCCCTTCATGCAAGACTGTATGAAGTTTTCGGTTTAGCTTAGGATGAAAGGCGAGCCCTGCCACGCCTCTTCTGACCAAACTTTTTTGCTTGATTTATTTATTTTCATGCAAGATTTGGACTTTAGGGCTTCAAGATCACTGATCATTTGTCGAAGAGGGCTAGAAATAGAAGCGATTGCGTGGCGATCCTGCCTGTACTATAAAAATTGACTCCCAAAAGAAAAAGCCACATCAGGCCAAGTTCACTTTTGTGTGGTCGCACTTTCTCGCAGCTCCATCTGTAAGCTGCCATACGTCATAATCAGAAACCCGGGGCAAAGTGATATGGCGAAATGGCATGAGCATTGCAGAGTCCGCAGGGAAAGTGCGTTATATTTATACTTTAATTTCAACAAGGTTGGAAATGCGTCTCGCAGTACTTTCTCATTTCAGGAGGTCGAATCAGTGTGATATTTCACGAGCTTGAAAAGAAATGGCCCAATCTCCAACTCGGTTCATCGCCATGGTGCGGGGTCTCTCCCACCAGCGTGAATGGTGGGAGCGACCCCGCGTTTATCGTTAATATAGTTTGTTCTTCACATCATAGAAAGTGCAATGTAATTCACAAAGCTATGGATCGTCGATTTGGAGTCTAAAATCGGTTACTTGTCCTGAGAACACTTCAGTCGTGTTTTGCGAGAAATGCTCTTGAAATGCTCAAAGTTGTTCTATTTAACAGTTAAGCTTCGAAATGAAATACGGGATTTGCGCTTCATAAAGCCCCTCTCGTCGGACAGCAAATCTTCAATAGCTCACTGGGGTAAATAAAGTTTATTAGTGAAGCGTACTTTCCCGAAGCTGCGCAGCTGCACACACACACACACACACACACACACACACACACACACACACACACACACACACACACACACACACACACACACACACACACACACACACACACACACACACACACACACACACACACACACACACACACACACACACACACACACACACACACACACACACACACACACACACACACACACACACACACACACACACACACACACACACACACACACACACACACACACACACACACACACACACACACACACACACACACACACACACACACACACACACACACACACACACACACACACACACACACACACACACACACACACACACACACACACACACACACACACACACACACACACACACACACAAACGCGCGCGCCCGAATCCCTTTTCCTGTATTTAGCCAGAAGGTGCAGCTTGTCTAGACACCGGCGGACAAGGAAGAGACGGGTGCCTCGCACGCCAATGAGCACACAATGAGCCAGGGTCTCTGGTTACAGGGAAGACCCGGCGAATGGAAAAAGAAAGCAAAAAACGTTCATGCAACTACGTCCAATAGCCGTCCACTGCGCACACGCACTTTCACCTGGCAGTTTGTGGGTGACACCGTTTGGCTACTTACGCGTTCACGAATTGTTTCTGTCACTGGTATCCTGCTGGTGCGCTATGGGAAGCACTCCTCCTCTCCCGCTGACTGCCAGGCACTGTTGCTCGGATACCAACACGCATTCGCTACGCTCGAAACCGCATCCACGTCGACATAAGCGCTGCCCTTACTGTGGTGCACGGCAGCATTCCAGCTCGGGAGCGCCCACCATGTTATCATTACCCCGGTAGTGTCGCCAACGGTGTCTTCCGCCGCCTCTACCCGGTCCCTTTCACTTGAGGAACATTGTCCCGGAGCACTGTTCTTCGAACACTGGCACTGCCTCGCCCATCTGAAAGCTCTTCGGCTTCTCCCGCCCATAGCTGCCTAGCGTGCGCGTTTTGTTGCGCCAAGCTGGCCTCCTCTTTAAGCAACTTGCACTCTTCCTCGGACAACAAGCAGTTAGTGCGTGCCATTATTCTGTCGGTCAGGACACTGTAACCGCCGACACTGCTTCTGTACTGTCCGCGAAGACTCCTGTGTCACGCGGGAGCGCCCGCGGTAGCATTGTCAGCTTTGCCCGTACTTCTTCCCCGAACGCGCAGACCGGCTTAATTGGCCCGTGTGGCTGCACGAGCTCCGGCGGAACTACGCTCTGCCGGACAACCGTGACGTCACGGTCGAAGACACGGGTGCTGACGTCATGGAGATATAAGACGCGCTTGTGACGACTCAGGCGTGGGCATCAGTAGCACAGTGGTAGAGCACCCGGCTCCTATCGTCGCGGACCGAGAGCTCCTG
Organism: Rhipicephalus sanguineus; assembly: GCF_013339695.2. Taxonomy (NCBI): domain Eukaryota; kingdom Metazoa; phylum Arthropoda; class Arachnida; order Ixodida; family Ixodidae; genus Rhipicephalus; species Rhipicephalus sanguineus. The sequence goes on along the minus strand of NC_051180.1, from coordinate 123,037,702 downwards.
GGCTCGTCTCCGAGGGCATCCAGATCATTGAAACTTTTTCTTCTGTTTTTTCGTTGTCATCTGTTCATGTGCTTTTCATCAACGTGACATCTCTGACGGAAATGATGTCAGTGAAGTCCTCGTGGGCCCCGGTATTAAACACTTTCGTCTTAAAAATTAAACACTACGAAAGGCTTTGATTTACTACCGTAGTAAATTAAGGTGTTTCAGGGTCTTCTTAGCCTGCACGTTCGCTATCGCCGATCAGTGTCGCGGATTGTCCGCATACTTACTATTTTAAATGCGGATTGCGTAAAAGAAAGCACTTTTCTATTCAGAGCACGGCTGTCAGGTTATGACAGTAATTTGAAGCTATGCGACGAAACACACGAAGAGCTCCGGAAGGATCACATTAGCTGCGTCAATTGAGTTCAGCACCAATGCGTCGCAGGCTCGGCAAGGGGTACAGAAAAACCACAGCGTCCCTTAAGCACTCACCTAAGGCGACCGGAAGGTGAAAGCCATTTTATTTTTCTTCTGAGGCGATGTATCGATCCTGCCCTGCCACCAACCGAAAGCTTTCCGCACCCAACGTCATCATGGCATCACTGTGTCATCCGATGAAGACGTCACAAATTCTGGTGAACCGCGACCTCATCATGGTATGATTTTTGCATCACTCGTGTTGGCGTGGCGGCGATGCCGCCGACACTGGATGCCGTTCAATTTTCGTGTTTCACGAGGCCTACAAGGCTACCGCCTTAAAAAGAGCTCCCCCCTCCCCTTCCCCTCCTCCCCCACCACCACCGCGACGCAATATGGCTTTCCACTCGTCAAGACAAAACCTTGCCGATGCCTATGCCATCAGCATCAGCCAGAAGAGCGCTTGCCAGCTTCAGCTAAATGAAAGAAATAAAAATAAAAAAGAAAACTAACACTCAATGAGGAATGCTTCTATATTTACCTGGGAATTTACTCTTCAAAGAAGCGCCACAGTGCATGTATGCAGCTAAATGTTCCTGCGATGTGTTGGGAGTACGTACAGTAGGGATGGAAAGAAACGCTAACAGCGCGGCTGTTTTCATCACGCTCCGACCTTGGTGGCACAAAAAATACGTTATAATGGTTCGTGATTGTATCATGGAGCACTCTATTGGCTTGGAAATACCATCCAGGCTACCACCACTTGAAAAGAAATGCGAAACAGTGGAGAATGTAGATGCCGCACTGTTCGCGTTTCTTTCCATCCCCATTATATGTGTTGGGTATATCCGTTCTCAACAAGCCAGAAGTTCTAATTGCTTCGCAAAGACTCTTAACTCATCATGCTTCCGCGAACACCATGTATACTATACACGCACAAATATTTGATAACGCGTCATGAAAAACAGCAAAGAGCAATCGATGAGTTTTCCACGAACATGCACGACTAGCGCGGCAACTGCATCATCAATCTCGGAGGCTTTGTATGTCCTCTTATCAAAAATCATGAAGTGTCATACTCCATACCAAAACTTACTCACACTGCTGCAACAAATGGCGACACAGTCGACCGGTGCCCTTTAAATTAGGAGGCCATCATCGCAAAAAGAGCCACGTTTTCGGGAACAGACGACACACTGCCCCATTCCGGTACACCATACGAAGAACCCTGGCACATCGAAGGCGCTTCTGGCTTGAAGCGTTGCTTGAATCACAACGGTTAATCTTGTCGTAAACCAGCAAGTAATGAGCAATCTATTTCTTAAAATTAGGCGGAAACTACTTTTATTTAATGTTGAGAACTTCTGCTTCGATGTGCAATTTTACAGAACATGAAAAATAGCCAGCGGCAAATTCAAAGACAGACGACAAGGTCAGCGTTCACTATGCGATATTTGTCGTCTGTTTCTTGCTTTCGCCGTTTGCTGTAGCCGTGCAGGTGAGTCAAATTTAACTCTTGAACGTTATAAGGGTGAATGAGATGCTGTTTATGAACGTTTTGTTTAAGATAAGCTTTATCTGTCCGGCGGTATCCATATTTGAGGGCTAGCTTCGTTCAACGCCAGTGAACACAAGCAACGCAGACACCCAGCGTCATTCTCACGACATCACAGAGCTGCTTAGGAAACACGCATAGGCGGCGGAGTCACATTTCTTTTTACGATTGTGAGAAACTCTGTGTGCGCACCTACGCAGCTGCACAGTTCGTTGATACTGCGGCTTATAATGACAATCAATTATGGCTGAGCCCCTTGTAATGCGTGCGTCTTTAAACCACCCACTTGTTGCGCACTTTACACAGTGTGGCGCCTGTCGGCCTGTTGTGATTCTACGCTTCAGTCACGCAAGGTTACATCTACTAACGCGAGTCCTCGCCCTAAGTGACGCCAATACATGTGTCGTTTTTCCCCGAAGCTGTTTAAAGCACAGGTGTCACTCTGTGGTAGAACAATGGTCTGCCATGCGCGCGAAATGCCTGGCTTCGATTGTGGCTCGAATCCCTGGTTTTTATTTGCATGCATCGCTACATTTCGCTCACGTAGAACGCGTCCCCCGCCGACACCCGAACTTCTGCGACACGGGTTCTTTAACGCCATCGCGTTACTACAGCGCATGCTCGATCCAGATAAACACGACAAGACGAATGGCCATTTTACTGCTCCGCAGTTGACCGTGGCACGATTGAGAAGGCAAAATTCACCGCTCCGCAGGTAACAGGCACGACTTCGGAAATTTCGCGTGTTGCGTGCTCGGTGAAACTTACCTATGCGTAGTGCTCATCCGCTGCCAGGTGAAATGAGCAATCCGTCACGTCTTCTCAAGCTCGCTTCATGGAGCGACAAAATAAAAATAATAATAATGGCAGCTTCGCGCTAGCGTGCCAAGCCTGCAGGAAGAACCCAGCTAAGTGGCCTTCCTTGTTTTTGTTTATTTTCTATTTTTATCGTTCTCTCGGTTTGTTGTACCTCTTTTCTGTATCTGTTTGCTTGTATTTACTTATTTATTTCTCTCTCTATTTGTTTTCTTTTCTCACTCTTTTTATCTTTATTTCTGCTTCTTCCCTTTCTCTCTCTATGTCTGTCTGCTTAGCTCTCTCGCTTTCTTTGTTTCTCTTTGTCTCTTTCTTTGTATTTTTTGTGTCTTTATCCTTCTATGTCTTTCTCTGTGTTTGTATCGCTTTTATTTCTTTTTTCCCTTCATTTATCTCTATTTCTCTTCTTCTCTTTCTCTCTCTCTCTCTCTCTCTCTTTCATGTGTTTCACGTGCTCCACTTCGCCGAGCAGATTTTGCATTTAACGCTCGCAGCTGCTGTACTGGGTAGCGGGGCTTGTCCAATTCCTGTGGCGCATACCCACCTTGCGGAGTTTTTTGCAGCACCGCACAAACTACGGTGACCTATAGCAGCTTTGCTGTTAAAACTATTGGTCTTGTAAGACGCAGTTTGCAATCCGTGCTACGTCATTCTACCGTTGCCACGGTAACGCTCTCCGCAACCGATAACGACGTCTGCACGGCCACATCGACGAAAGCCGCGATAGGCTTCACGCGCATCGTGTTTTCAACTTTTCGGCACTCGGTAGACACATCGGCGTGCTGCGCTTCCCTTCTGCTCGCACCCCTGCCTTCGATTCAAGAACACGAAGGTTCAGCTTCGGCTCGGTAAGAGTACTTGCTTTTTGGCCTAATAGCTGATTTCTTTTATGCAAGGATTGAAGCTGACCGATTGTAGAATAATTAGATATTTAATTACGCGCTAATTAGCATTAATTACTGTAACTCACACAAAACAACACATTCCTTCATTTATTTCTTGAAATGTAATACTGAGTGCCTTGAAATCATGCATGGAAGTTTGATGCATTTGCAGACAGTGATTCATAATTCGTGACTGAAAGGGATATAGGTCACACGCAGACGCCACTTCCGCTAGCTAGTGGAAGTGCCGTGGTCGCATAGCTCAGACCTGTCACCTAAACTCATGGTCAGTCTATTCGAGGCGCTCTTTGTCGGTTTATGAGCTCGACTGGCCTCTTCTTTGTTACCCGCCGTGAGAGCTTAGCAGGTAAGGTGTCACGCTGCTCAACTCGTGGACACGAGTTCGATTCGCGGCAACGGTGGGCGTATTTAGATGGAGAAGGAATGCAAGAGCATCCGTGTACTTATATTAAGGTGCGCTTTAAAGAACCTCCGACGGATAAGCCTAGTCTGGAGTCCCTCACAAACAGCTGTTTTTGGTGCCATAGTTGTCTGCCGCCGCCGGTGTCCGCAACTGCTATCGCGTAAAAAAAAAACGAAATAACAAAAAATTGGCACATCCCACGCGTTGTGGGAATCGGTTCTATGCGAAACAGTCAGCGAGTACTTCTATTACGTATCTTATAGCTTTGAGCCAAGCGTTACAAGGTGGATCAAGTTGTTTTTGTAAGTGTAGTAGCTGTGCGCACATGGTGGGCTTACCAGGCACGTCGACAACAGTGGCGTTTAAAGGGTAACTTATGGTGCGACGTAATGTCAGCCCTGACGCTAGAGTACAGACGTCAGTATTATCGAAACTAAAAGTACTTTATGGTGCGATCATGTGAATATCATAGTAATTTCAGTAGATGTACCCTCCGGGGTTGAGCAATGCCTCAATATAACTTGCTGAATCATGGGAATACAAATGTAATATTAAACTGCTATAAAAGCGGAGCCAACACTGGAACCGCAGACAATATTTGATGTGACACCTGTATTGTAGGAGTAGATATGTAATGTTGATTGCTTTCTTATAAAATTAGATAGCCAGCACCACAACCCCAAATGACGTTTCACCGACATTACGTCTGCATAGGCGATTTTCCCAATCAAGTTTATAGACTTGGCGTGGATCTGTGGTAGAATGCCTGACTGCCACGCAGAATGCTTTGGTTCGATTCCTGCTAAGTTCCTACTTTTTATTCTTTACATTCGTCGGGTCCACGCTACCGATGTCCGTTTTTCGTAACGCTCTCGCATTTAAATGATCAATGTCTGTTTTCGCCGTTCCTGGGTAGATATGAAGTGTCAATCGCCTGTGGCGCATACCCGTACACCGCGGCCCATGGTAAACGGTTATGTGCGACACGTGTCTCGAGGAAAGGGTTTGACGACGTACGCGACAGTATTTTCACGTGATTCATGTCGTGACCCGACGGTCATATTCCTCAAATCTTGTTACCCTCCCATGTCAATTTTGGTCTACACCAAGTAAAGGAGGCGATAGGAGAGCACCCGGACGTAGGCGGCTAGATAGATACGCTCAAAGTGCCAAAGGTTCGATAAGAAATGCTTCGCATTTAATACCCATGATCGGATGGCATTTGAACCCGGGTCCTAGCTCTGCGTGGCAATCGAGTATTCTACCACAGAGCCACGCCGGTGCTTGAAACTTCTTTGCAAAAAACCTCACAGAGTCGTCATGTCAAGCAAAGAATCGTGTTAACATATGCAATGTAGCATGGTAGAAGAATTAAATAACCACGCGTCACAGAATGCGAATTGCGCAACGAGTGCATGATTTAAAGCTTCCGACCCACTACAAAGTGCTCCGTCATAATTCTGCATCGTCATCAGCCGCAGCGTCAACAAAGTGCACATAATGCCTTACAGATATGTAGTGGGTACCCCGCCCCTCCGCAGAATGACGAATGATGGCATAGTACGAGCTTCCCAATTTCACAATAATTCTGATTTATGGCGTAGTGGACACCCTGCAAGTGTGCTTTTATTAGTTGCTCCGAGCGAGTTTACAACGGTATCTAGAAACCCTGCCCTTTAATGAAGCTTTCGCTGTGACTATGCTGCGTGGTCGGCGCAGGCCTGGCACTTTTTTTCGTGTCCTCACCTAGATTGCATGTCTTGCACCACGTTGCGAACACTGTATATCGGCCGTCCTGTTGCTTAGTACGCGTGCGCGGTGTCACCTCCATGCGCGCTCCCTGCGTGGACAGCACTGCGGCGGGCGCGCGACTAAAGCAGCGCGTAATATGTGGCTACAGGTAGGATAAACGGGTGCACTAACCTGGTTGGGCGCATGGGCATGCACCCGGCTGTACACAGTGTACCGCTGGAGAATGCATTTTCCTTGGGTGGTGGAAGCCAGCTGATCAGGATCACGTCCGGTGCTAGAACCAGTGCCTTGATGTCTGCGGGCACATCGGGCACTGCATCAATTGGCGCCCAGTCAACGTCCAAATAGGTATTGTTCCGTGAGTGACAGTCGCTTTTACAAGTCGCTATTCACAAGATATATTTTCAAGAACGGCTGCAGCGCTGAGCAATCCGGCTCCGAGCTCGAGCAGCTAACGACCTTCGTCCTCTTCGTCGGGCGCACACGCGCATCGACAATATGGATTCCGGCAGCCTACATGTAGCATAACCCCCGACGCAAAGGCGCCGTCTCGGCGCATCTAGGCGTCAACGTCATTGGGCGAGTGGTACTGCTTCAGGCGTGCGACGTGTACGATGTCGCTGGCATGCGGGGTGGATGAAGACGACGAGTCAGCAGGAGCGATTTCATAGGTGACGGGAGTCACCGCACGAAGCACTCGGTATGGCCCTGTGTACCGAGAGAGCAGTTTGTCGGACAGGCCAACGTGCCGGGTCGGAGACCACAGCAGAACCAAAGAACCGGGCGAAAAGTGTACGTCGCGGTGTCGTTGATCATACCGACGGCGTTGGTTCTCTTGAGAGGTCAGAAGGCGAGTACGAGCGGCTTCGCGTGCATGAGCGGCCCGGCTGATAGCGTCCAGGGCGTATTCAGTGGTCGGAGCTGCTGGCAACGGAATGACTGTATCAAGGGGCAATGTGGGTTCGCGGCCGAACAGCAGGAAAAATGGGGAGTAACCAGCCGTGTCATGGCGCGAGAAATTGTAGGCAAATGTCACGTACGGTAGAGCAAGGTCCCAGTCGGAGTGGTCTGAGGAAACATACTTTGAAAGCATGTCGGTTAAGGTTCGGTTCAGACGCTCCGTGAGGCCATTCGTTTGCGGATGGTACGACGTAGTGAGCTTATGCCGCGTTTCACATGAACGCAGGATGTCCGCTATGACTCTCGATAGAAATGTGCGGCCACGGTCCGTGAGCAGCTGGCGTGGAGCACCGTGTTGCAAGATCACGTCGCGCAGAAGAAAATCGGCGACATCTGTGGCGCAGCTTGTTGGAAGAGCTCGTGTGATGGCGTAGCGTGTGGCGTAGTCTGTGGCCACAGCTATCCACCTGTTGCCAGCAGAAGACAGGGGAAAAGGGCCGAGTAGGTCCAAGCCGACGCGAAAGAAGGGTTCGGACGAAATGTCGAGGGGTTGAAGGCACCCAGCCGGAAGCGTCGATGGTGTTTTGCGGCGTTGACATTTCTCACACGCCGCGACGTATCGTCTGACGGAGCGTGCGAGACCTGGCCAATAGAAGCGACGGCGGATTCGGTCGTATGTGCGGGACACACCAAGGTGACCGGCAGTTGGAACGTCGTGAAGTTCGTGGAGTACAGCGGAGCGGAGGTGTTTGGGTACAACAAGCAGCAGGGATGGTCCGTCTGGATGAAAGTTGTGGCGGTATAGCGTACCATTCTGGAGTACGAACGAGCGATGAGATCGGTCCGAAGGTGAGGCTTCGAGGCACTCGATGATAGCCCGTAAGGATGCATCACGGCGTTGCTCGTCGGCTATGTGGGTCAGTTGGGAAACGGTGCACACGCAAGCGTCGGTGTCAGGGACGGTGCGCGACTCGCCAACCGGATAGCGAGATAGGCAGTCGGCGTCCTGATGCAGGCGTCCAGACTTGTACGTCACTGCAAAAGTGTACTCTTGCAGTCGCAGAGCCCAGCGACCAAGTCGACCTGTGGGATCCCTTAATGATGAAAGCCAGCAGAGCGCGTGGTGGTCGGTGACTACGGAGAAGTGAGTGCCATATAAATATGGACGGAACTTGGAGACTGCCCAGACAAGAGCAAGGCATTCTCTTTCGGTGATCGAATAGTTGCGCTCCGCAGGTGTAAGGAGGCGACTAGCGTAGGCGATAACGCGGTCGTGTCCCTGCTGACGTTGGGCGAGGACGGCTCCGATCCCGTGACCACTGGCATCAGTTCGGACCTCAGTCGGGGCGGCTGGGTCAAAGTGAGCCAATATAGGTGGCGTCGTCAAAATTGTGATGAGGTGAGAGAAGGCGGCAGCTTGAGTGGACCCCCACGAAAATGGGACGTCTTTCTTTAGAAGATCAGTAAGTGGTCGAGCGATTGCTGCAAAGTCCTTCACGAACCGCCGGAAATAGGAACAGAGTCCCACAAAACTCCGAACATCTTTGGCGGATTTGGGCACTGGGAAACTGGTGACGGCACGAATTTTCTCAGGGTCCGGCCGCACACTAGAAGCATCGACGAGGTGGCCCAACACTGTAATCTGTTGGCGGCCGAAGTGACACTTCGACGAGTTCAACTGGAGGCCAGCATTGCGGAAGACGTCGAGAATAGCCGACAGACGCTCAAGGTGGGTCTCAAATGTAGGTGAAAATACGAGGACGTCGTCTAGGTAACAAAGGCATGTTGACCATTTGAACCCTTGTAGCAGAGAGTCCATCATGCGCTCGAACGTGGCTGGGGCGTTGCATAGACCGAAGGGCATAACCTTGAATTGGTACAGGCCATCGGGAGTGACGAAGGCGGTCTTTTCTTGGTCTTTCTCGTCCACGGCAATCTGCCAATAACCGGAGCGAAGGTCTATGGATGAAAAGTAGCGTGCGCCATGGAGACAATCGAGAGCGTCATCAATGCGGGGCAAAGGATACACGTCCTTTTTCGTAATTCGATTTAGATGCCTGTAATCGATGCAGAAACGCCACGTGTTGTCTTTCTTTTTAACCAGGACGACGGGTGACGCCCAAGGGCTCGATGAGGGCTCAATAATGCCTTTAGCTAACATCTTGTTTACTTCTTCTTGAATAATCTGGCGCTCCGATACGGACACCCGATACGGTCGACGGTGAATGGGAACAGCATCACCTGTGTTGATACGGTGCTGCACAAGAGAAGTTTGGCCGAGTGGTCGATTGTCAAGGTCAAAGATCTCGCGGTAAGAAGCCAAAAGGCGGATGAGGGCGGCTGATTGCGCTGGGGGGAGGTCTGGGGCAATCATGGGGCGTAATGCCATGTCGAGGCTTGTGGTATCGGGTGGGCGACAAGGAATATTGGAGCATACGTCTGCTGCAAAAGAGGTGACGTGGTCATCGGCTAAGGACCGCAACGTGGCGATTAAGATGCCTTGAGGGAGGACTTGCTTCGTGAAGCCGAAATTTATGACGGGGAGATGTACCCGGTTAGCGGCTATAGTTATGACGCAGTGAGGCACAGTGATGTCACGTGCCAGAAGTACATCAGTAATCGGCGTGACGACGTAGTGCCCATCCAACACGGATGAAGTCGTTGTGAATTCGGCGAATGTTAGGGCTTTAGGCGGTAGGCGGATGAAATCCAAGGTGCAGAGGCTGTGTGGGAGGTCGGGGTGAATATCTGGCTGAAGAGGAAGGTCCAAGCAAAGAGTACCAGCGGAACAGTCTATCAGGGCAGAATGGGTCGACAGGAAGTCCATCCCTAGGATGAGGTCATGAGGACAATTATGGAGCACCGTGAAGAGGACAGGAACGTAACGGTCGGCTATGCTTATGCGAGCTGTACACATTCCAGTGACAGGAACAGTTCCGCCATCGGCGACGCGTACAGCTTTTGTAGTAGCAGGTGTGAGGACTTTTTTCAGTCGGCGACAAAGACGAGCACTGATTATGGACACGTGAGCTCCAGTATCGACTAGAGCCGTCAAAGAAATACCGTCCACATGCACATCGATGAGGTTCTTGTTCGTAGGAAGCGTCAACGGAGGATTTGGTTCAGAAGGAGATGATGCAGCACTACCTCCAGGAGCTGCACGATCTAGTTTTCCGTCGGGTACGATGCAAAGTTGGGCGGCGAGGGGTGGCGGCGGGGTTGGGGCGACGGGGAACGACGGCGTTGAGGGGACGGTGAACGAGCAGGAGGGCGGCTGTTAGGTGTGTCACCAGTAGGGTCTGTACGGCTGGGCGAATACCGGCGATGATCTTCATATGGGCGGGAAGGCGAGAAAAATTGGGTCCTATATGGCGGCGTCCAAGTGGCGCGGCAGTAGCGGGATACATGACCAACGCGGTGGCACCGGAAGCAGATGGGTCTGTCGTCGGGAGTACGCCATTCCGCTGGGTTGCGAGATCGTGGAGGAACGAATGGGTCACTTCGAGGTGCATTCATGGGCATTGGTCGGGACGAGGGGCGAGAGACGGGGCAGGCGACAGGGAACCCGAGGTTGGCGAATTCTTGTCGTACGACCGCCTGAATAACGGAGACCGCGGGGGTTGGTTGTACAGTGGCATGGTCGAATGGAGAGGGCTGGAACGGCGCTGGACTTGCCGCTTCAAGTTCCCGTCGAACGATACGCGTTACACTCTGCTCAAAGGGCGGTGTAGCGGCGGAATCGGAGCAGGTGGACGTGGCAGCCGTGTTTGACAACCGAGAAAATTGAGGGTGCACACGACGGCTTTTGGCCGTTTCGAAACGGCGGCATTCTTGAATGATGCGGTCGATAGTCGAGACGTTGGTGTAGACCAGCAAATGGAAAGCGTCGTCCGCGATGCCTTTCAAAACGTGACCCACTTTGTCAGCTTCGGGCATTGCCTCGTCCATTTTCCGGCAAAGAGCAAGCACTTCTTGTATGTATGAGACATACGACTCAGTAGGTGACTGGACACGGGTAGCGAGCTCTTGTCGTGCAGCTGCGTGGCGACCGGTCGGGTTCCCAAAGATGTCACGTAGCTTCTCCTTGAACGTGTCCCAGCTGGTGAGCTCGGTCTCATGTGTTTCGTACCAGATGCGCGGGGTTCCGTCCAAGTAGAAGAGAACATTAGCGAGCATCATGGTAGGGTCCCACCGGTGAGTTTGACTGACCCGTTCATACAGGCGAAGCCAGTAGTCGACGTCGAGGCCAGGTTGCGCAGAGAATGTCCCAGGATCGCGGGGGGTGGGGACCGCAACAAAGGTTGTCGTAGGAGCCGCAGATGGAGATGGGGACGGGTTGTCATTGGAAGCCATGGCGAGAGGCTGGATGACGCGGCCACTGCGGAGCTGCGTGATGAGGACGGGGAACGTTCCACCTCCACCAAATATGTTCCGTGAGTGACAGTCGCTTTTACAAGTCGCTATTCACAAGATATATTTTCAAGAACGGCTGCAGCGCTGAGCAATCCGGCTCCGAGCTCGAGCAGCTAACGACCTTCGTCCTCTTCGTCGGGCGCACACGCGCGTCGACAATATGGATTCCGGCAGCCTACATGTAGCAGTATGATTACTTGCAGCAACAAAGACAGCAGTTGCATTGCATTGCAAAGACATTTTCAAGTTATTAACGCTGGTTTTTTTCGCAACCGACACGCTCCAAGTCTCACTGCTGATGAAGTAAACGCATTGAGCAGAGCTATAAGGTGGGATAGTTGGTGTTGATTCATCTTCAAAGGTGCGCTTAGTGAGCACAAACGACACAAACGAAAAAGCACAGGACATAAGGAAACGATCGCAAACTACCAACTGGTTTAGTGTCTAAAACTGAGCATCTTTATGAGCATCTGCGCATGCTCGTTTGACACACCCCTTTCTTGGGGCTACGTGTTTCCAGACAATAAACCAGTTGGTAGTTTGCGCTCGTTTCCTTATGTCCTGTGCTTTTTCGTTTGTGTCGTTTGTGTTCACTAAGCGCACCTTTGAAGATAAAGTAAACGCAACAAAAGAACAATAGACGCGGGAAAAGCAGACTAAGAAGAAGCAGACTTAGTTTTCCTTTCCTGCGCCCGTAGTGTTTTCGTTGCGCTAGGTAATTGTAAACGCTGTACTACAGCGTAACAATTAATTCTTCATAGCCTCACGATGTACGTTCAGACTATATCAGGCGAATTGCGCAGATAAATGTGCAAGAATGTGAGAAACCACTATCAGAAAAGAAAAATGTTCGATTATTACACTGCAGCCTTTTTACAACACTTTCTTACTAACCTCGGGTGTGCTGCAGTGAGCTGGCTCGCTGAATCCTTCCTCACCAGCGCCAGTGCGAGCGGCTACGCGGACGCTGTAGTTGTGGAAAGGCTCCACTGCACCCAGCACGACCGACGTGGCGTCGGAAGACACGTCGCGCTCGGTCTATGAGGGTCCCGCCTAGGACGACGCCGCCTTGACTTCTTCTGCACCTGGCACAGCGAACAGGGTAAGGATGCGACGAAAGAGCGAGTGAGAGGAAGGGCCGCTTTAACTTAGTTTATTTCAGGTATTTCTCATTTTTAAGAGAGAGAGAGAGAGAGGGAGGGAAAAAATGGTTAGAGAAAGGCAGGAGGACTAGCGCGGCTACTATTGTTGCAGAGCCTGATTATTCTGTTTTTCATCGTAGTAGAACTCTCCGCCATGGGCGTCGGCAAGGCGTGCAAAAAAGGCACACCGCCCCCCAACCAAGCTACACCAGCGCTCCCCATCCCCTCCGCCGCCATGCATCGGACTTAGCAAGAATAAGACTTAGCAACAATAGTAGCCCGGTTAATTCTCCTGTCTTTCTGTTATCACTTTTCTTCTTTCTCCCTCTTCACAGGTTTGCATTCACCAAGATAAAATCCTGTCGACGCCATTGATATTCACTTATACATGTACTTTATTTCAGTCGAATGCTACGCGGTTTTGTTTTCAAATTTTCTAATTTTTCTGTGTTTTCGTGGTCCTCGATCTCCTATTCGTAAGCGTTGTGTATGGACTGTGGCAGTTTTTTGAACGATGCGTTGATAACTGCCAGAGAAAGTAGCGGTAGACTTCAGAACAGTTTTCACTGTACTTGTTTTGCATACAGATGCTAACATTTTATATAAAACGATGAATTAAAAACTCTTCGCCAAGATGATCAATATTAAAAGCAGACTCATATGAAAACAGCGGGGAGCTGATTCCCGCAGTGTTATGCGCAAAACGCTCGCCATAAAAGCTATAGTCGATAATCTTGTCGAGGGCACCGTAACCCTTGCGGAGGCCGTCCAAACTTTTCTCGTGCAGCACTGCCCATGAGACACGTAGACTTGTGGCCGAACTGGCTGAGCAGTGGAAACCTAACGGGCCCACCTGAGGCACTGATAATAATAGAGGAGAGCGAGGAATACACAGTCTAATCGATGTTGACAAGAGCTTCACTTTACCATAAGCGCTGAGCAATGAACATGAGCTTCAGTGATCGACAGGAAATGTTAACCTTACCGACGGCCTGACATGCAACTCCGTATAGTCGGTGAAATACGCTATAAAACATCGACGTGAACACCCGAACGCGGGACTAACAAGCATAATAACCTAAGAAGTTTGTTTGCTGACCAGCTAAGTATGAAACATAATTATAAGGAGGGCTGAAGGTGAACGTTGCAGACTGATAGTTATGCCTTGAAAAAAATGAGCACTTCCCGGCGCGCTATGCGTTTTCTGATACACCAAGAACACGATTTACACTAGGTGGAAGCCGATTGTATTCGCTGAGACAACGCTACAAATGTACACATAAAGACAGGCACACTCAAAATAAGTGCACGGCTCATTTAGCAATGAATACATAGGAGCGGAAGCGTGCACACAGACCAGTGCTGGGCGGTATCGAAGATATACGTATCTCAGATACTCTCTGGGTATATTGTACCTGTATCGCGATACGTCTAGCAAGACGTGTATCATTATGAGTATTTACGACACATTAAATAATGTGTCCTTAAGATACAAGATACTGCTATCGCAACACCATCGTGCGAAAATATTATCGCTGGCTGCACTTCTCTTCTGAAGCTGGTGTTGGTGCCACTAAGACACCTGAATAAAAGTAAGGGTGGTTACATAATTTTCTTTCTGGCGGAGTCCTCCACTAAGGACAGGCGATGATGACTGCGCGTCCCCTTTTTGGAGCGGAGTCACGTGGCGGCGCTCGAGCAGTCTAGACAGAAACTAGCGCGCGAACGTCTATGTCCAGCCCACGTACCTTTTGTTTTCTTATTTTTTTTTCTTTTTAGCTGGGTCAGTTCCATGATGCTCTTAGCCACTGTCCTGCGCCGCGTACTCCAATGAGTGCGGCGTCTGTCGCGCAAATTCTGGTGCCGCTATACACCAGAGCACGCCTGTCTCGCACCCAGGCTGCTGGCGAGCGGAGTGGATACTCTCGCACCCAGACACCGGGCTGCCAAGGCACGCGTGGCTTGCGCTAAGTAAACCGGGCAAGCTGCAGTTCTGAGGCGTTAAAGTGCGAAAAACTACCCGTTCACGCCGCTTCCGCGTATAAGAGCTCGTCTGGGCACTACTGCGTAGCCTTTGGATGCCAAGCAAGCAGCGCAACAGGAGGATATTAGCGCTGTATGCGATGATCATGACGCGCCACGCGAATTGTGCCGGTGCGGTGTTTTCAGCTTCGCTGTGAGTGGATAACTGTGATTCAAGGAGAAAAACTACGAGCAGAGTGAAAATGCGCGAGCAAGTACACTAACTGCGTGTATTCTGTAGTATGATGCCCACCTATTTCATTTTACAAACCTGCCCACCTATTCCATTTTACAAATGCACCCCTACACAAAGCTCGCAGGCGCGAGCTTTGTGTGGGGGTGCATTTCATACCTTTGAGCGTTTCCTTTGACGAAAATGTAGTGTAAGGTAGTGCTTTCAAGCACAGGCTATCAGCATGCTTTGCCACTTTCAACGTAGTATTAAGCTTTTGTGCTTTTGATGGCATCCACGCCTTCAAGGTTTCGTTTTCAAAAGATAGTGAATGGTACAATGTTCCTCAACAGCTGGCCAGAATTTCAGTGTTTGATGTCCCCAAATTTATTTGGACACGAGGCATCCAGCTGCACATAATACATATCGGACGTTACCCCCTGACGGGGCATTCGTCTTCTCAGGACCAAATAAAGTTCTTTGTCTGTCTGTCTGTCTGTCTGTATATTGGCACGTAGGTAAACAGCTCTCGCGCCAGTGTCCTTTACGTCGCAGGCGTAGCGCTAGCTCAAGCAGCTAAATTTTTAGCTTATGTACACGGCACACATTTAATAAAAGACAGCTGGATTCCGCCCATTTCAATATCGGCTTAACTAAGAGTAACACAGTTTCGCTTGTAAAGCAACATAGTTACAAGATTAAAATAGCGAAGATAGCTTCCAAAAGGGATCGATGAACGATACTGCACGTGACGCTGTCCGATAGCACGCTTTCGTGAGCAAGACGCGTTATTGTAAGAGCGCTCGTGAAACAAAAATTACGTTCCGCGAAACCCCCCGTAAAGCGTACTTTAATTATTACGCGATTCATGTTGATAGGATGAGTTTTCTGAAAACTTTGTGCACAACTTGTAATATGGGGCAACGAAACATCGTTTCACTCTTTCGCGAGCCGCACTGCAATTACGATTCACGCCTACTACAGCGAGGACGTTTCTTTTACAAATGTAACAGCGTACGTACCTGACGAGGTTGTTTCGGCAGCCTGCTCAGCACGTACTGTATACATTGTGGACTTTCATGAGCAAGGTGTTCTTGATATTCCAATAAAAGCAGCCAAAATGTCCAAGCTAGAAAAGACGCGAAACACGCTCTCCGACGGGCTGAGTTTCGCGTTTGTGTAGCGAGTGCTGGCATGGCAGCCCGGGCATGTTGTTTCGTCGCGTGTGCGATACATGGCGCGACGCGCGATGCAACTAAGGCGTTGCGCATGGAATTTGCTGTGTTCTCGTCTATAGTGTCGTTATTAAGGCTAAAGCCTTACATACCTCACCCAAAGCGAAAACTGAACGTCGGCGTCGGCGGCGTCAACACGAGTGTTGCAAAAAAACCGTCATCTTGTGATGGGGTCACCATATGACGTGATCATAACGTCACATAACGTGACGTCACATGATTACGTCATCACATGACATCGTCGCTTGGTCAAAGTGCGCCGATCATGGAGGCAGTGCGATACCAAGTGAGGTGCAAAAAGCTTACAATGCCTCCGACCCTGGAGGCAATTCAAAACAACGTTATAGGTGCACAAAGCTTTCGGAGGGGGCCGGGGGAGGATTAATAACTGAGAAGAAAAAGATGAAAAGGATGGCTTTCGCTTTCGACTAGGCGAATGTATAAGGGGCCCTTCGTTTTTTGAACATTCTCTTGCGTGGTGCTTCGTTACGAAATCTGAAGCATGCAAGAATGGGGTTGCATTGCGTCTCATGGCTTTCAGACTTGAAGGATCTCGTCGCTGTATGTTTGATTTGCATGTGGTGACATTTACTTATATGCAAATACGGTTCTAAGAAGTTTAGCACTCCCGATACTGATGCTAGATCTAATAGAGCAAGTGTGTACTTTACAGAACATGGCTTGGCGTAGCGTACCGCATCTTTTTCTTCCTGCTACCTGCATTCAAAGAGTTTTTGAAATCCTAATTTTACTGTTAGCACAAGTGTTTTTTTTTAGCTGTCCTTCGTTTGCATCCAGCACATTACCTAGGTATCTGTACCATTGTTTCTGGTCTGGTAACTGTAATATGTATTTTGTAATGTGCTGCCAAAATAAGCTCTCTACTTTATTCTTGCTTTTAAGTGTGTGCGTTATTTCTGCTACTGTTTACTCATTTATATTTCACTTGAGTTTACTGTCCTGCCAAGGCGACCTTTAAAACATACATATATAGTTATGTGGGCGTGCCTGCAGTATACAGTACCAACCATTCTGCTTACCGCTTAGTGAAACAGCGGAATTGAGTTTCCATTATAGTAAGGAAAATTATTAGGAGCCTACTTAAAGATGTTAGGACGGGAATTCGAGAAACGTTGTTATACCTAATGCTCCGTTTTTCTCATGACCGTCTCAACGAGCCGTTTCAGGCAGTTTTCCATAGGCACTGAATTTTATATTTTCTTACCTTACCAGGTAAGTTGACGATACTCCATGCTTAATTCTCATAGCTATTAGGGTTGCCGCCTGTATCGTGTTTTTATACTAATTCACTGTGAATGTTTGATACAAAACCACCTTTCTATTTTACCTTTATTTGTTTTCCGTTTTTAGGATTCGCTAATTTCGTTTAGTATTACTAATCGCCAGGTGATTGGAGCTACAAGTGGCAATAACGTGAATAGCGACGGTGTCCTGCAACGCTTTGTGCAACTATGCCACGTGCTCTTATTTCATTACTTTGGTGTGATCGGGTTTAACCCGCAAAACTGTGAGCACCGCTCGTCGCAAACCGCGCTGCATTGTTGGGAAGCTTTGCGATTGTTTCAGATTGTTCTGTTAAGATTGCGCGCAGGACGCATGTAGCCTAGTTTGTTCGGAAGCTGGCAGCGTCATGCAGCCGATGAACAGCCAGATCCCCTGGCAAATCGCGGCACGTGACGTGATGGGACCGTACCCCGCCACTCCTAGCAGAAACAACTTCGTGATGGCGGTCGCGGATCACTTAACTAAATGGAAACCCAAACCTCGTTTTCACCAGGTTTGGGTTCCCTGAACAGTTCATAACACACAACGCGTCTTATTTCACTGCGAAGGTGTTTGTTTACACGTGCGCCGCGCTTGGCATTACGCAAAAGAAAACAACCACCTACCATGCTCAGTCGAACCATATACAGAACGAATCAATCGCAACATCAAGCACATGCTTGTCGCGTTCTCTGAAAGGCACAAGGACTGGGATACCTACCTTCCAGAGATCGGGTTTACATTGCAATCAACTGTCAACCACTGGACTGGGTATGCGCCTTCTTTTCTAAACCGGGGGAGAAAACTGCCGAATCCGGTAGAGATGGTTCTCGCGGATGGCAGTGGAGTGGCAGTGGCGTCATCAGCACGAGCCAAATACGCAGCTCAGCTGCGCGAGAAGCTAGCGGAAGTTTTGCGTAAAGCACGCTGTAATCTCTGCACTGCTAGGGCACAGCAGAAGGTGCAGTACGACCGCTCGCATCGGAGCGTACACTACGAAATGGGTGACCTGGTGCTGCGACACCATCATGTCCTTAGCGATGCTAGCAAACAGTTTGCGGCCTCGCTGGCACCAAAATGGTCCGGGCCGTACCGAGTGCGAGAGAAGGTTTACTCGCTTGTTTATCGGCTCGCGAACAGGAAAGGCAAACCGAGGGGCGGACCGGTGCACGTATGTCACTTGAAACGCTACGTGTCACAGGAGGAGCATGGGGACGACAATCAGTCCCCTTCCAGGGCGCAGGCGGCGGGTGAAAACGCGCGAAACCGAGTGAAGAGCACCGAGCCGCGGTACTACTTGCGTAACCGGCGGATACAATTCTGCATGGTAGGCCGCGTTTGATATGTTCTACGCGGGGTGCAGCGAATCACGCAAAACGCGATCTGCGAGTGTTAATCCTTTTCTGTGTCGACTCTCACCGGACAGATGGACGGCAATGGAAGGAGGAGCCGCCGTGACGGCGCTGACAGGAGACCGCCTCCTCACGGCGAGCCCCCACGCCCTTCATCATCGTCGCAGCCCCACCGCACACAAGCATCGCCGCGGATGCCTTTGCGAGGAGCCCCGGCAGGTGACACCGACGCCGCCCGCAGGCCCCGACACCTGACCGCCGCTGCCCAGCTACCCTATTGAATCACCGCCCGGCCCCCGCGCAAGAGATGCCCGCAAAAAACCACCAGCCTAGCCGGGAGAGCCGGCCGCCTCGCCTCGGAGCAGCATCTGCCGGGACGTGGCCACCTGGACAAGCCAGGAGGGAGTCTACCCCCCGGTGGCTAACGTCTCGTCTAGGCCCTGGCGCCGGCAAGAGAGGGACCGTGTTGGGATGCCTCCGACCCGCCTGTACCACCTTTTTCAAGGCAAGACGGTGGTAGACGTCGACCGGAGGGCGAACGGGGCCTGCCTCCCGGTGCCAGCAGGGACGCACCTATGTCCATGCGGCGCCGTCATGGTCCACGACTCCCATAGACAGAGCCAACTTCACCCTCGCCGCACGGGAGATACCCTGCCACCGGGCCGCGACGCCTCCGAGGAACGCCCCAGCGAGGAGGCCAGGGCCATGCTGGCACGGGAGGCCCGGGAGGCCCGGGAGGCCCGGGAGGCGGACTTAGCGCAGTGGCTGCTGACCTTAGCCACACGTCATGCTGCGAGAGTGAGTCCCCCCGAGGGGCTGCCAGCGGAGGCCGGGATGGCAGCAGCAACGGCGGGAGCGACGGAGGCCGCGACGGCGGTGGGGGCTTCGTGACATCACTGGGGGCACCGGCGGCACCCACGGCGGAGCCTCAAGAGCAGGAAGGCATGGACGTTGACCAGACCCTCGTTGCTTTCCTCGAGGAGGAATAAAAAAAATTTTTTATTCTCATGGTTCAGTCTCTGTCATCCAAAGGCCTTCTTAAGCGGAGGAGGATGTGGGAGAACACGCGCACCCATTTCCTTTCCTTAACGCTGGCGCGATAGTGGACTAGCGGCGGGAGCCAAGAGGTCACTTGGAGAGCGAGCACTCTCGCCCATTTCCTGGCAACCCCTTCAGTCCCGCCGCACCGCGCGCTAATCCTCACTACCCTGCTCGCGGGAAAGGGTACTCGTTCCCTGCGAGGGAAAAAAACCCTCGCTGTGGAGGGAGACGAGAGGTGAATGAAACAGCCGACCGGGAAGGGAGACAGCTATGTCTTGCAGGGTGTATGATCTGCTACGGCTCGAAATGTGGTGTCAACCTATTGGAGGTGAGTTAAACAGCTTCGCTGGTCATCCGTCTTCAGAGTGCGATTTTCCTTCAATCTATGATAGACATTTCGCTTACGCCTGTCGTCCTGGCGTCACCTTTTAGTAATACTTTCGCGGCGGCGAATAATATCTTTTGGGGCTGTATCGCGAGAACGCCCTGCTCGACTGCCCGACATAATGCTTTGGCGGAGGGTCTTTTGGTTCAATTGAATTTTGGACTTCAGGGTATTCTCGTAAAAGTAGTCTGTGGAAGCTGTAAAATGCAAAGATGCCTAGAAGCTTGCAACACACAGACAAACGTCAGTAACGCCTTCATTTAACGTGGATGATGGAAACGAGAAAGTGCAGGTGAAAGATTTTTATTTCTCGAAGGTACTAAGGTTAGATCTTGCAATTTACTTTCGCAACATGAACACGATGGCCATTCCAGTAATGCTATACTCTTGCTAATACTGATACAGGCTTTCCAAATCGAAAGTGAGTTTTCTTTTTAGAGCAAAGAAAATACTCTGCGGCTACCGGTATTCGTAGCAACAATATGACGTGCAGCGCCACAGTTCAGTGAGCAAGCAACTTGCATGATGACCGTGGGCTTGTATGCATGCAAATGGCGTTGCACATTGCGCGGATAAATCATTTTCGAGGAAGGATTGCTGTTTGAATGGGTTGTGGATAAAAATATAACGAAAAGAAGGATAGTTATTCTGTGTGTAATGATTCAGTTAGTTAATTGCTACGTCAAGCCGGAATTCACTGCCTCCTTTTATCGACATTGAATTAAATTATGAGCATTCTTTCAAAAACCTATATGCGTCTATTTCTTCAAAATTTGTTGCCATATGCTGATTTAGCTGCCGTATGAACTTTTGCACCCAAAGTGCGACATTACATGTCGACATTCATTAGTGGCAAACACGTGCAGACGCAATGTTTCAAGCGAGAACTGTACTGGCCGCAATTTCTGCGTTTCTTTACCGTTAGCCGTGCTGTTCCTTTGAGAACGATCCATGCCGCTGATCTAGGTCGCAGCTGTCGCCAAAGTGATCGCCAGTGAAGCAGGGGCAGCCGAGCATTACGTGTCGATACGGTTCATTTGTTCCTTGGAACTCGCCGTCTCCCTATTGGCGTTTTCGCGAGCAGTGTTTGTGAAAGGGCCAGAGAAGAGAGAGGGAGAGCAGAAGCCGTTAGGAAAGGAAAATTGTCCTCAACGAGAGGCAGCATTCAAAAAACGGCCCGAGGAGAAATTTGTTTGGTTTCTGCGAGAAGGTCGCTAGGGCAGCAAAGAAATACCCTTGGGTGGCTCGTTAAAAGTTCTTCTCTGATGGGCCTTCGCTTCTCCGGACAATTTGTCGCCAAAACGCACTCCCCAGCCACGCTTATCAGAGCAATAATTATAATTACGCTGCAGAGACGCTGCGCGAGTGTTCTGAGCGAGAAACAAGCTTTACTCGTGGCCACTATACCATACCACCATCGTAAACGCCACGTAAAAGAACATCCAGATGACCCTTGGCAACGGTCACATTGGAGACAATGAAACAAAATCCCCGGTCCACCCACACTTCCGCCACATGCACCTTACAAGACATCCACCTTCACCTCCACTTTCCCTATCTTCTCTACCCATCTTTCGCTCACGTCTACGTATGCTGTGTGGTAATCCTTGTACACGTCTTTATTTCCGTCCCATTCCCATTCCTTAGCAATCCTCATCCTCGTTTTGCTCCCTTTCGTCAAGGGATCATTTCGTTCATTTAATGATCGCCTTGGCTCAGCAAGCAGCCAGGACGCTGACTCAGCCGCACAGTTGCGAACGACACTGACGCGCGAAAAAATGATGTGGAAGTTGGTAGCGGATGGGCATTTATTTTTGGCCGCTCTCCCTCTGCTGGCTTTCCCGATTCCCCTTCTCCTTTCTTTCGGTGCTTCCCTCGCAAAGGGCGCGACAAGATGGTTTCCACACGGCCGCGACAAAACGCCAACGCCAAATGTCCAGACGATTTGCGTCAGAAAGCGATCAAAACAGTGGCAAAAAAAGAGCGAAAGATCGAAAAGAGCGAAGAGCTTGTGTGTGCAAGCGAAGAAAGGCAACGCACAATTTGTGAGTGTCGAGTCGGCGTCCGTTGCGGCTCCAGCTGATGGTGATGGGAGCATCGCCGAAAGCCCTGCACTTGAGGCCGACGCTGTAACCCCGCTGCACGGTCTGGTTCCGGTAGGACTCGTTGAAACGCGCTGGCACTGCGAGAGACAGAGAGGGGAGCCGTTTGACGACTCAAGGAGGACGCGGTACGAGTGTAGCATGGTGTTTACGCAAGTGCTCAGTGACGGAAGGATCACCCCTACGAATGGTGTTTTGGTGGACGCTTACACGAAGCAACACTAAATGTAAAGCGATGGTGCTGGATGTAGTGCACTGCGATAGGAATGCCTCTGCTTGGGGATCCTGAGCATTGCTGTGTGGCGTCCCCCTTCCCGGTCACCGTTCTATCCGTGCATCAGTTCCTGCTTCATCGTCTAGTACACTGAGCGCCAACTCGGCCAGCTTTCAAGGCTTGGTACACATATTTCCTGCTTGCCGCTTCCTCATTCGAGGGAGCTGTGTTGTCTCGTTCGAGGGGAGGACACATCAGTAAACTCGGAAGTTCCAACTAGATAACTTATTTACGTTCAACCCATCTTCTATTCGCCAATGGAAAATATGTGCTAACTCAAAGTGTCTCGGGGCATTAAATCAGGCAGCAATCAAATATGACCTTTATATTTATAGCTAGCGCAGCAGAAGGAAAAAGCTCACATCGTCGAGTGCTTGTCTTTTTTACTTCCGGTATATGCACCACTGATCAACGACGTAAGTGAATATCGCAGGAAGAATTCTGTAGTGCTTGGCTTATTGTGTGTAGATGTGCGCTTCCGCAGTCAAAATCTAGCATGGTTAACTAACTGTGCGTTCATAGCATAATATAATATCTCATAGGTGTCATTTCGCTGCAAGTTGTCATTTGTGCTACATCTATAGTGAAGGTACGTACCATGGACGTTGAGTGTGATCACCGTGCTGAGTCCAGCGCTGGATTGGCACCGTTGCTGGCTTGGCACAGGTACGAACCCCGGCCCGGTACCCGCACTTTTGCTACTCGTAGCTTGCCATTCTCGAACACTTGGTTGTCGAGGGCGCTCGGAATCTTTCGCTATTCCGTGGCGCTTGGTTCTGCGGGAATACAGAGAGTGGAAAGTTGACGAAGCAGGATGTAGTTATTAATGTTTATTTCATTCAAAAGTAATACGCTTGAAGAAGACATCGAGAGTCGGCAAACGGCACTGGTCGTCAGGCTTTCAGTTACGTCAGCAGTGAAGATCCTGATTGACACTGGAACACAACCCCCTCACGCTCGAATTGCGAAACACGCATCTCTCTGATTGCATGAGACCTTGCATCAAGCTGTCTCCACTTCAAGCAATAGGCACCCATATTACAGGCGTGTCGCTCGAGCCTCCTCTCCTTTAGCTCACGCCCCCACCCCCTCCTCGCTTGCATGCTTTGTCGATGCCGCCCAGTACGGCACTTGCGCTCACTTTGCAGATCCATAGATACTAATGGTGAATTCCATTGGCGGATTCGGAGTGGGCGACGAACTCTGCGCCGGAGCACTCCACTCCAGCGGAGAGCAAGCGCCCTCGCCAGAGCAAATGTTAGGGGGCGCTAGCGCACATCTGCTTCGCAAGCGCCGAGCATTCCTCACGTCTCGCGCCGTTTTCACCTTCACGGGCGCGAGAGGAAAGAACGGGCGCTGTCGGACAGCGCATTGCATCGCACACGCGGTACGCCAAGCTCCGCGCCCGCGCGGGGACCTTGCGACTTCCGGTCGAATCCGCCGCTTTTCGCGGAGTAGAGAGAGCTGCTCCGTCGAGTGATTCTGGCGGCATAGCTGCTCCTGATCTGCCCATCAAACATACAGGGAGCACTCTCACTACCCCAATGGAACAGACTTGCTCCGAATGGAGCAGAAAAACTGCTACCGGAAGTGCTCCGAATCTGCCAATAGAATTCACCATAAGCGTCGGATTCCATGGTCATCGTCGGTTCGAACCTATTCTTCTCACAAGCAGAACAAATAGCCATTGCACTCGCTCTCCTCGGTCCGCTGCTAGGGCCTTCGCATCTAGGTGAGTCTGCAAGGAAGATTCTAGAACTCTAGCTCACAGGAAACCCACACGCCGCACCGTCACTTGGTTCACTGCTCATCTTGGCTTCAATGTCAGGAGCCTTTCCAGTGTCAACGAGCTCGCCAACTCCCAGGCGCGAGGTCTCACTTACCGCACCGGGGCTTCCGAGGCTCGGACCTTCAGTGCGGCCTGCGTCGGGACTTGCGCAGCTCAGATGAAGGGTTCAGCCCCGAGCCTTCATATTAGGGGCATTTTGACAACTTTCAATAAAGTCACGAAACACTACCAAATGGACCATAGGTCCTTCCCACTCCCTCAAGAAAAGTTGTATAGGCCAGTGGCAAACTGTCTTCGCATGCCTCAGACAGAGACATACCCCAGCCTCTCCTACAGTCATTACTCAGACATTTCAGCACTTTGTCCAGGGTATCAAGATCGCAGTGATTTTAGACACATGCTCTGGAGGTGGCCCTCTTTACAGGGAAGGCATCAAGAATTTTGTGAAGGTGATTGTTATTCGATGATAAATTGCCCGGTCCTACTACAACACTTCAAGGCTGGCTAGAAGGCCCATGCCGTGGCGGTGAGGCTAGGCCTTTCTCTCCCTAGGGGGGAGCGCCTGCGATCATCCCCCTATAATACCGGGGTGGTTTCCTTTGGGACCTGAATAAAGTTATTTACAATCTATATATATCTATAATTCAAAAGCACGGGTGCCTAGATGCGATCGCATTCCCAGTTGATCGGCACTGCACAACCACATAAAACACAACTCTCACCAGCTCTACATCATTTTTTGTCGATCAAGCTGTAAACATGACGCCAGAATAATGCAGTGTTGCTATTATCAATGTAAATAACTTGTAAAGACATCACTATTTCGCTCCGAAAGCTTGTAGCACAGGCAGCAAAATTAGCGCTACGGGATACATGCTTGCTTGACCTTCGTCGGTGATCAAGACAGACGCCGGTGGTGAGTGCTGGAGGGAGAGGGCGAGTTTTCTATGTTCGCAATGCCTTTCTACTGAGTGTACCTCTTGGAACGGTACGAAACATCTTTTTTCCATGATGACCCAGCAGTCAGCCCAGTGTAAAAATGGCCATTTAAGGACATATTGAAACACTAAAAACATTTAGATAATACTGTGCTAACTAGCTCACCATAATCTCGACCACAGACATTTCACCAGATGGGAGAAAACCGGAGGAAAAATAAGCAAAGAAAGATAGATGATGAGACGAGCCCGGTAGTTTATTGAGCTGTGTTACCGTGAGCGAATAGGGCTGTCTATACCGAATATATATAAAAAAATCACCGGCGTTTACGATACTCCATAATGGAAATGCTGAGCGTAGCTTCGTGTTGGGGCAACGCCAACTGAGTTTGAAGTTTTGGCTATCTGCAGACGTAGCAGTGTAACATTCGTTACATATTGCCACAGGAAATGCCAGCGCTCGAGTACTACGCACACCACTCTGTGCATTGCAGGCGTCGCGAACCAAGCGAATCGCCGACAGCCCCGTTAGGACAAGCGAAGCCAGCCGCAGTGCACGTACCAGCCCGGCGTGCGCACGAGCTCCGACCGAGGGGCCAGCGCGCGTGACGGTGGAAGAAAGCGATGTTAGACGCCAGTGGCTTGTGACATCGACCGACTCCACGTTCGCTCTCTTTCTTCTTCGTTCGCTCTGTCGTATACGCAGCCGACGCCAACTGCGACGCCGCTAAATGAAGGATGGGGCGCCTAAGACCTGCGCTTTAAAAAAGCCAACAAGGAAAGATAATGGAGGTGTGGATCATCTTGCAGCTCGGGCGCCAACCACTACACAATAAAGATCACGCTGTTTCCCCCCTCCCCCTTCTCCTTCTGTCCTACGCACTCCTGTTGGAGTCACTAAAATAGCCCCCACTTGTATGATCGCGGCATAAGACAACATACGAAAGGAGATACAAATGTAGGCGCAGTCCAAATAAAAAACAGCGATGTCACGTAATGCGCAAATTCACATTGCATCGTCTAGCAAAGAGGTTACGTAAACTGAAAATTAAGTTCTATTAAGGTTACGTAAAGTCGATTAGCTATCGCAATGTCATAAATAACTGTGGTAGTGTGCCTTTGTCCTGCTGCAGGCAGGAAGGAAGGACGTTGTTAAGAGGGAAATACGCTGTCCAGCATGTTCATGTGGTTGCGCAGGGTCTTTCGGCTGCGGTTGTGTCGCGAACATACGGTGCGCAGATGTGGAACATTAGAGCGCCAGTTTTTCGCAAACCTTGCTACCGCAGTATCTCCGCTTAAAGTGCAAGGATAGACAGGATGGTCACTCAGACGGACGTGGGGTTCGTCACTTGGTAAGAAAGCAACAAGACAAGAAAAGAAAACGAGTAGACGGTGTGCAGTGAACACTTATTATAGAACTTGTGGGGATTGAGGCTTGCCCGCGCCATTGCGCGGGTTTTTCGGCTCTTTCTGCCATCCTCATGTCCGATCATGCCGCTCCCCTCCTCCGCCATTCTACGACGCTGGGCGAGCGGGGGTGATGTTAAACCCCCTCACCCCGGCGCCGGATCTCAACGGTGGCGCCGCGTTCGAGTCTCGCGTGCTCGCGTCTCGCGAGATGTTTTGCGTGGCGGAAAAAGACTCTCTCTGGACCTCGTAGGGTAAGCACGCATTTTCTTTCCCGTCCGTCGGCTCCTTTGTTTGGGCTCGCTCGGACGGAGTTCGCTAACGGTGCCTTGCACCAGCGGCGAGCGCTTACCTTACGTTGTCCTTTTCCGAACTCTAAGCTGAAGTGCGGTGCGGTGTGGTCGCGCGTGGTCGTACTACGCCGAAGCCGTACCTATCGAAGCCAACGCGAGCAGAGTTTGCCCTTGCTCGAGCGATCGGGCCCTGTGGTCGGAGATCGTAAGAGTACGCAGCATAGTCGCGAGGGACCGTTTCCCTCTGCGGCGTGTCGCCGTGAGCCCTTTTGCCCGCGGAGACGTGCTAGCGGCACCCTTTGTGTTGTACCTTCGCCCGTGGCGTGGTTAAGCCTGTTGTTGCTTCTCCCGCCGCCTTTGGGAGCGGGCGTTGTACTACGTTTTGTGGTGTTGCCGCAGGCAATAAAGTGTTGCGGATCCTGAGAGCAGTACTGTGTAGTTGCCGTGCTGCGCTCGGCGCCTTGTTTGCGGTCGAACGTGCGTGTGCAGCGGCGCGCTAGTTCACGCGAGGCGACGGCAGACGCGGCCCTGTGGCTCGCCAAGTCCGAACCCACGCTAGTGGCCGTACTCCTGTGAGATACGTGCACACTACAAACTCTAAAGTGGATAAATACATTTACAGGGAGTGTTGCGAAGCTCGGATCAGGTTTCTGAGTCTATGGCGTACACTCTAAGAAAACATCGAGTATTTGGGGAGTATTTCTGCCACACAACAATAATCGTCATCTGGCTTGCTCGCGTTTCCTTTCTTGAAAACCTGGCTCTCGTCACCTTCCTAACAAGAATGCTATGTCACGCTGATAACGCGCGCCGTTCGTGACCGAGAACTGCCGGCACTGCGGTCATAACGCGAGGAAAGTGCGCCACGTCGCTGACGATTATTGTTGTGTGGCAGAAATACTCCCAAAATACTCAATTTTAGAAGCGAAGTAGCTTTTGCGCTGGGCTTTGTCCGTAGTTCCATTGGCGACCGTCCGCTTTCTAAAACCAACCATAGCCATCTGTAACATTTGAGCGCTCGCTCGCGTCAAGGAAAGGTTTTCTCCGTCTTGTTCTTCGACCGCCTTGATGATGATACGTGCAGATTACTTTAAGGACCCGGGCTGCCGTATGCTGTCCTAGCTTGGTGTAACGCAGACAAAACCATGTGGGCCGGCACGCGCTAGCGCGTTCGGGCCCGTGTAAGGGGCTGGGTAAAACGCTGTGGCCTTTTCCCCTTACACTCTCAGCAATCACGCGATGGCGTCGGGGAACGAGATTCTGCAGACGCACGATGAACCCGCGTGGCGTGCTCCAACAAGAGTTTGGGACGAGTAACAGCAACAGCAACTACAGTGAATTCATGGTGTGCACCAAATGCAATGACGCGTTAACATCGGGCAAGGTACCCGTGATGAACGGAACTTTAAAGGGACCGACAACTGCCCAGAATATGAAATTAGTTGACTCCACTGATGTAAAGATTGTCCGTCGCACTGACTCAAACCAACCCTGTTTCTTTCGTGAGAGATGGATTTATATTTTTATTTCTTAATTGAAAGTCGTGAAAAATGACCTGTGGCGCCTCTGGCGGCAAAAACATGAACGATCCGATGAAGACGGCCACGTGACCGTTGGTATGCTGTACGCGGTCGGCGATTTTTTTGTTAGTATTGAAATATTGTTCGTTTCTTTGTATTAAAAGGTATTACTCCATAATAATGTACATATAGGTCTGCGTTAGTAGTAGGCATTAAAGTGGCGCTGCCTTCGCGTGACGTAATGATCCCATGCTCGTCAGTGCGTCTTGAGCAACTTTTCAGCGTGCTCATGCAACCGTGCACGCAGTTTCCAGGTCGCTAAGGTTTTGGAGCGTCATAGTTTTGCCACCTACGCTTCGTCTCAGAAATGACGCGCGCTTCTACTCGGTGCGGCCGTGCATATGCACAGTGACGTTTTCGATTACTTGGCTTGGCTCGTGTATCGAGAGAGTAACGACGTCGGGACAAGCCATCCATGACACAGGCGCAGGCAACCTTGGGCGCAGGCGCACACAACGCTGTACAAATACAGGGAAGGTGTGTAAAGCCGCACATCTCATTGTAACAGCTTGCTATTTTCAAAAATGGTTGGAAAGCTAAAAATAAAGGTGGTTAAGCATAGTTACAGTACCTCCTGCGAAAGCAGAACAACGACAGCTTTCACAAGGGCTAGCGGCATCGCTATCAATTCTCAGCGTTGCTGGAGCAAGCCTCCATGCGTGTTTGGAGCCTTTCAGATCGAAAGATACTGCTTATAAAATAACTATGTGCTTTTCGGATAAACCACTGCAGCTACAAACGCTACGAAGGGTGAGCTTCCTGTCGCGCCGTAAAAAACTGGGTCGCGAAAAATCAGTTGTCCGTCCCTTTAAGTCGACCCATGCGCTCCTTCGCATACCCACATGGTTCCCTTTAGTGGGAGATGGTGAATTTTTTTTTTTCTTAGCGTGTAAACCTTCAGGACATAGTAGGGATGGTTGTGGTAGCCAATGTCATACCTTACTACTTTACTTGTTGGAAGTTATGAGGGTCCTCATGTTAACGAGTCTTTTAACACGAAATTATGCCGAGGTCCACCACGGCTCCACTGACGCATTTCCGTCGCGGTTATGGCGTTGTAAAATATAAAAACTAGCATATGACAAACAAAAAAAACTAGAAGAAAAAGTTCCGTCACTGGGAGTCGAACTTACGACCCCTGGATCTCCAGCGCGCACCGCGAAACGATTCCGCTACAGACGGCACGTTCTTTGTCGTACTAACGGCGTGCTATTTATATACATCAGTTGCCTGTGGCGGTACTCAGAGATCGGGGTACATCAGCGTGTTTTCGTTATCACTAGCGAGATGGCGCGAAGAGCTCGAAGAGTGCGCTTTAAAGGTCGTCGCCCCACGCGATGACATGATCGTCCGCCTCTACAGGGCGTGGTCGCTCGAGCGCGCGCTCTTATCTGTGATGGCAGTGGTTTGTACGTCTTGTGCTCTCACCGCAAGCTTGCTTTGAAGTTATAGAGAGCACGAAGGTCACTTCGCTCACTGCAGCGGCCGCTTTTGCGAAAGGAGCGCGCTGCTCACAAGCAAATAAGGTACAACTGTCACAGTTCGCACTCCTCCTGTGTATACTTGCGTGTTCGTTTCGTGCGTCCTCCTTCGTATTTGACCAGCGCACTTTAACTGTCGAGCTGTGACAGTTCGCGCTCATCCCGTGTATGTTCGTACCGTGCTTCCTTTCTGCTTGAGCAGCGCGTTGCAAGTTTCGAGCTGCTTGCCGTTCTTCGCGTGACATTACAACTTGTTGCTATAGCATTCATTCCTTCGCCATCGGGGCGAAACAATGTACAACAAACGCTCAACTACGTCTGTGAAGACACGTTTTACTTTCGTGTTATACCGATTCCTATGACAGAGACCAGCCATGTTTTTTACCATCTCTTTTTAGATGAATGATGAGAAGCACTTGAAATGCGAGGCTCTCGAGCGAGCGCTGGCGACGCTAGTCGATAGTTATATTTCGCAACTACGTTATCGAGAGGGAAGTAATAATTGGTCATCAATCCAGACAAAATTGTTACACTATTTATTGCAGAGGCATGGCTAATCCTTGCCTTCTGGAGCCGAGAAAGAGCTCTTTGTATGGGCAATTTCCTGAGGCCCGCGGCGATTAAAAAAATATTACATGGCTGAAAAATAAAGGATTTGCCGCTACTTCTAGATTGATTTATATCGAGTCTATAATCAATACTACACATAAAGAACATAACAAGACAAAGAAAAGCGACAAAAGCGTTAAGCGAATGCAACAAGAAAACGCGCAGAATGGGTAAACGAGCGGGGTGGGTTACTGGCGCGGGGGGCGAATGAAAACCTTGAAAGACGAATCGATACAACGCCGCTCCATTTTGGAGCGGGAACTAATTACGCGGAACGCTGTCTTCTTTCCTATCACCGGTCGAGTCAACATTCAGGAGAAAAAAGCGAGAAAAGGGAAACATATAGTGTGCCACGAATGCCACGTTGTTCATCGACGGACCACGGCATACCACCCGCAGACTAACGGGCTCACCGAACGATTCAACCGCACCCTCGGTGACATGCTCGCGATGTACGTGACATCTGATCATGGTAACTGGGACCGCGTTCTTCCCTTCATAACGTTCGCATACAACACCGCGACACAGGCTACCACGGGATTCTCACCTTTCTTTCTCCTGTATGGCCGCGAACCTTCGCACACCATCGACACTCTCCTACCATATCGTCCGGACGCTTCCGAATGCCCACCTGTGTCCGAAGCTGCCCGACAAGCGGAAGAGTGCCGCCAACTCGCGCGCACCTTTACATCCCAAGAACAACAGCGCCAGAAGGAAAACAACGCCGACTCACGTCCAAGTCCCAGCTATTCCCCTGGATCTCTTGTATGGCTGGCTGTTCCGTACCAAGCTCCTGGGCTTTCCTCAAAGTTCGTCCCAAAGTACGAAGGGCCTTACCGTGTTTTGGAGCAAACATCCCCGGTGAACTTTATCATTGAGCCAGTTTCTCCATCTGACGACATGCGCCGGCGTGGACGTGACCTCGTCCACGTGGCACGTCTCAAGCCATACCACAGCCCTCTGCCTCCAGACTCCTAGGTCGCCAGGATGGCTCTTTTCCGGCGGGGGCGAATTGTGAAGAAGAAGACGCGTCGCCGGTCAGCAGTATCGCCAACGCTCGCCTCGCGCTGCTTGTCGCTGGCATCTTTCTGGACAGTGCTCTGCCCCGACTCGCTGTGTTTGTTCAGAGCGTCACCACAGGAACGCACCGCCAATAAACCTCTTCTCAAGTGCAAGAAAGGTATATAAAAATGAGTGCGAAGAAAATTACCTCCACAAGCTATGGATGCCGTTATTCACTTCTTTCCTTGCACTTAGATTTTGGTGCATGTTAAAAGAACCCCAGGTGGTCGAAATTTCCGAAGCCCTCCACTGCGGCGTCTCTCATAATCAAATCTTGGTTAAAAAATAATGTTAAACCCTCGAAAATTATTATTATCTCTTTCAGTCACGAATTATGATGTACTGTCTGCAAATGCATCAAATTTCCATGGCATGATTTCAAGGCGCTCAGTATTACATTCCAAGAAATATAATGAACGAATGTGATGTTTTCTGCGAGTTACAGTAATTAATGCTAACTAGCGTGTAATTAAATATCTAATTATTCTGCAATCAGTCAGATTCAATCCTTGCATAAAAGAAATCAACTATTACGCCCAAAATGCATGCACAGTTTGTTTTTTGGTTGTATGCTTTTCGAGCGAAGAAAAAAAATGCTCTTGACGTTGGTCCTGGAACGTTGCACGTTGAACGATCGTCGAACATGGTAGTGTCTCTAGCAAAGTGATAATGTGCAGCAATATAAAGCATAATGAAGCTAAATAAGCGCTAGTTGTCCACTCAGGAAGCCTGCACGAATGCTCACCCTAAGTTTCAGGTCATTTGAAGAAACACGCGGTACGTGATGAGACTTCGAAGTTGATGTGTACAATTGTACACACCGTGACTGAAAGGGTTATTATTAACTTCCTGCTGTTCTTGTTTTGCGACTGTTTTTTTTTTAATTTTGTCCTCTCGTCGTCACATTTTGCTGCACTCTCATACGATGATGTCAATACGTGCAGTCCATCGAAAAGCAGCTAGTATGTGTTGCTTATTCTTGCTTGGTCTTTCGCTACGAAGGTACTCTTATCGTTTTTTTTTCTATTTTGCCTCGGTTGGATGTACTTTACAGAATGAAATGTCACCGCTCTTGCTTCTGGTCAGCTCGTTAATCAGCAGCCGCTGTGGCTGTTTGTGCAGCTACACGCTCATTCTATGTGCTTTTTAGCACCGTAAACGGGCTTTAGAAAACGAGAGTCTTTGGAAAACTCGGCGATCCATTGCTGTACATTGCAGTTCAGGAAGCCGGAATGGCGGGCGGAAATTCACCTAGCTGCTTCCATAGATTAGAACAGAAAAATGAGGAAGCTTATATGCTGAGGGGGATGTCTGGGAGCTTCATCTCGGCGCTTCCGAAGAATAGAATAATAATGAGGACTGACACGGGAGGGGGGTGGCATCCAGTGGGTTATGACGTCACCGATTCTGCCGCAATCTGTTCAATCAGGGGCGCGCGTGGCCGCGTGAGAGGTGACAGGTGTGATCCATCTTCATTTGCCGGCGTCCTTGTCTGTTTACGCATCCGTTATCTTTAACCCGTTCAGGCCGAGACACGTGCGATGCCAGGCGCACCGAACGCTTATAACCGGTTCGGCGCTCGTTAATAGGCGATTAACGTCCGTTAATCTTCATGCCACCGTTCAGCATTTCGAACGCATACACATGAACCATATTTGAACTGTCGGAAAGCAGAGCGAGGTATACAATAATATGAAGGCAATCAGTGTGGCGTGTATATGTACCAAGCTTCGCTGTACTTTTGTGGCGAAAAGGGGGAGACCGAGAAAGAAAGAAAGCTTTGCCGCTCACGCTGAGAAAGGGATTGCGGTAATGTGAACGCGGAAAAAAAAGGGCATGATAACTTTTTTTATGTTTCACGCAGAGTCGTTTTTTAGAATGGAAATTATTCCTGCTCGGGAAATTTTAAGAGTAATTGCATTCAACAATCCTTTTTTATATACTTCTGTGCGCGTCTTTCGCATAATTATCAGCGTAATCATGCGTTAGCTCGCTTCATCGCACATTTTTGTAAATTTCCCACTCTCATCACAATCCACAAAGTTCTGCCATCGTTGACTGCGCTACCCTGATATGCAATGCCCTTTACCAACTCAAGTGAACACCCGGTCATTAGCATTCTGTGTTACACGGCGCGCAAATAATTGAGATCCCCCACTTAATCTCAAGTATGTAATATCGCATTACCGCAATGCCTAATAATGCTGTTTCATCAACGGCAGCGTTCCGACTTCCGAACAAAGTGGACTTGCGAGCTTCATGCACTCTAGTATTCAATTGTGGGCTGTTCGGCCATAGGGAAGGAGTGTAGTTAATAACTACTACTACAACTACTACTACTACTACTACTACTACTACTACTACTACTACTACTACTACTACTACTACTACTACTACTACTACTACTACTACTTCTTCTTCTTGTTCTTCTTTTTCTTCTTCTTCTTCTTCTTACTGAGAGCTTTTCAGCAGCAGCGACATTTTGAAGAATTGCATTCTGTAAAGAACTAGACAGCATATTTTTATTGTTTGTTTGGTTCACTTGGACAGAAAAATTCCCGGGCTCTTGATTGTCACCAGAGTTGGACCACACAGTGCATCTATACTCCTGCCGAATCGCAAGTGCTTCCGTAAGACTGTTGAATGAAATCCCTGTTTCGTTTTAGAACTGTGTGTGAGTTCTGTAAGTGTTCGGTGTTTAACTTTTGTCGGGCGCTTTACAGCTACGAAAGTGTGAGGCATGTGGGAGTGAGGCTTCTCAACTGTTACAGTGACAACTTGATGTCAGGCGCGATTTTAAGGTTAACGTGGTATTAAGACACACTAGGGAGCACACCCATATTTAGGCAACGTACCGGATCACGGAAAAGAGACATACTGAACTAAGCGAGGAATAGTGCAAAAAACATAGCGTTCTTATCGGTGCAATTCCTGCGTCTTTTTCCAAAATGAAGTCATATGGTAGCCGCTGTTCTGAATATTGGTCTAGCCCACATATTTCCGACAAGGCATATGTACTCCTTATATAAAGAATACTTAGGCCTATAGCACGCATCTGTGGCAGAATCAAGCAGCGGCCGCAGTGCGTCCTGTCTGATTGCTCTTTCATAACTTGCAATATAGTGGTGCTTTTCGTCATACGCTGCAAAACGCAATATATTAAAGTAAAAAAAAAACATTGCAGGAGAATTAAACTTGTATCAGGTTTCAAAGCCACAGTCTTTATTCTGGTTAGTTTCTTGTTAAATCCACCATGGCTGTCTTAGTAAATGCGTCCAAGGGCACCTAGGTGGATGCAAACAACGACGAGAGAAAGCAAAATTGACTGCATCTTTAAAAAATGTCACAGTTCCACCGCAAGGGCGAAGGAATGAATGCGATAGCAACAAGTTGCAGTGTTACACGAAGTGAGGCTGGCAGCTAACTGTATTGTATCCGATCTCGCGTAACTACAAAACACTGGTGTAAGAGAATACCGACTTTCTTCATACCGGAATTTGGACTTCATACCGGAAGGACATGACGGCGACGGCAACGGCGACGGCAAAAGCCTGTCGAGACCGTACATGTAATTGCTATCGCAATAAAAGAAGGAATTGTGAGGATGAATATGGATTATAACACATCTCCTATTACACCACTACGTCGATCATAGTAATAATGGGACATCACATTGTGAAACTCTAACAATTATTATAAAATATGCCCTACATTTCCTTGACTAGAGCTGTCACAATAACGGTGCGCTATTCCAGTTGCCACTTCATCACTCCGGTCGACGAATACCGTCTTTTTCAGCATCCAGAGCCCCTCAACGTGAACTGTGTGCATTGCTTGCACCACACCAAGCACTGTATATCATCTCAGGTAATTGCAGCAAAGCTTCACACCACAGGAAAAAATGATGAACGACGTTGCAAAAGCATAACTCCGGTAAGATAAGGGACAGTTTAAGGTACGAAAGCTCTCTCGGTGTCTGCGCGACGTTTGCGTTCTGAGTCTACAGCGTGCGCACAGTGTTAAAACGTAACACGCAATGTTCTAGCTGCCGTCTTGAGCCTCGTTTTGGAGCGTGATATGCGTGCTGTGCGTTTCCTGGAGTGCTCCGTTTTGGCGAAGATAGCGCTCGAGTCTGTATCGACGCTCAGCTAACGAGCTTCGCATCTCGCCGGGTCTTTTTTTTTATTTCCCCCTTCTTGCTTTATCACTCAGTAAGTCCCTTTGTTATCTCCAACACAAATCAATCACAGCGTATTTGTGTTTAACGAGATTTCGCCCCGTGGTTCGCTCTCGCTCTCTCTTTCTGTAGAGATAAAACCAACCTCATCACGTCCAACAGCGACGACAGGAATCCTCGACAGAGCCCACCGCTGCTCGATATTGATATAGCGTAAGTGGGCATTGATGTAGGCGCGCATTTTACTGCGGCGAGTGCAGCCGAGCCTCCTATACCGTACACCGGTGCACTCTGTCTTCACTTTCCTTGTTTTCTCCGACTCTTTCTGCGGGGGATGATGACACGGCGGGTAATGGCCTTACCAAGATAAAGACCTAATGATTTATCTACGACCTAGGGAAACGAGATGGCGATGGCGCTAGCGCGCGAAAGAAACGATGAAGGCACGAAGCGGACCGAGACGGCGATGTCTTCCTGACTTTGGGCCTCGCATTTCGCCAGCTAAACGTAAGAATGATTCGGTTGTATGGAAAAACAAATTGACTTACTTTAGCGAGAGAGCTTGGATTGGCTGAAAAAGAGCGCTTATACGGCGGGCGCTGAGTCGATAGAGGTTTGACCTGCAAGTGGTTGCAAAGCAGTTGTGGGAAACAACGAGCGTTAGAGTATAACCTCCTATGGTTTCCACTGTAATTGTGACACTGCTGTTACATACGTACGAAGCCTTAATAAAACAAACTGAACAAGCACGCGAGAAAACGTTACAAAACGTGAGATCAACGGAGACGGCAGAACGGCGTTAGACGCCAAGAAGGAGAGGAGGCGAGAAGCGTAAAGAGCCGAGGGCCGCCATTTTGTATCACCCGGCAGACGCATCGCGGAAACGCCACTCGGTCATCTGACGGTACCCGCTTAAGGCTTATCTTAAGGCGTTCTATTGTGGGTGCTGACGCTGGTCGTGAGGTTTAAAGTTTCACGGAGGGACGCCATGACTCAGCGTGTTTTCGAATGCTAGGCATCGGCATACCTGTTTATACGTCGCCAGGATTGCGAAGATTTCCGTCCCGTGTACTCCGCTGTCGTGTCGCGCTCCAAAGCAGGAAGACTCGGGTTCGATTCTCGGCCACGGCGGCTGCACTATGACGGCGTTTAAATGGAAGAATGCCAGTGTACTTAGGTTTCGATGCACGTTAACAAACATCAAATTGTCATTATTATTCAGAAGTTTCCCACTAGAGCATGCTTAATAATTATTTCGTGGTATTGAGACACAAAATCCCAGAATTTATTTTTCCGTCCTGCGTAATAAACAATAAAAATCGGGTGTTGCGTCCTAAATGCAAGAAACCAAAACCGACGGGCATACTTTAAAAACATATGCCTTTAGTAGCCTGGAGTAAATAAACGTTCCGTCAGATATTCCGCTGGAGTCCTTTGCCTTTTACCAGATCCCGCGACTCTGCCCATCGTGCGTCCTGTATGTACTACACCGTGTTGCACTTTCACGCGTCGAACGAAGTCATCTAAATGCTCGATGCATTAAGACCACCCACCGCCATCTTTCAGTGTACCGCCAACGCCCCCTGGAGACGCGCCTCCGCAAGACGCGGTAGCGCAATTGCGACACGAGAGCGCGAGCGATCGCCGATTTGCCACTGAACCGTGAATATAATGCATTTTTAACGACAAGGCATGCGTGCGTAATGGCAAGCGTGCCCGTGATGTCGTCCATGCAACAACGTGGGAGTATCGCCTTCCTTCCTTCCTTAGCTCCCTATACTTTCTCCATTTTGTCTTCCTTTCTCGCGTTAGTCGACGCGAAAACGTTGTTGCGCGCTCCACTTCAATTTGCCGAAAGCGCAGCGTGAGAAGTGCACATGTGGAGCCCCGTACAGGTGGCACAGATGCAGCACCTTGCGTATTTTCTTTTTTTTTTTCGCGCTGCGAATCGCTTTAGCATTGCTTCTTTATGCAAGGCGAGTGTTGCAGTTGTGCAGAGAGAGCTGTATAGTAAACAGTGTCTATCCTTGCCTTTGCGAGCGCATCTTTCCTCACTTTCTTCTATCCTCCCTATTTTAGCGAGTGTTCTTCCGAGGCGAGATTCCTAAGCTAGCAAGGGAATGCATATTGCATATCTCTATTTGATCTCGAGGCTATGGGTATTCGTTTCTAAGCGAGCATTTGCTCGGACTGAGAAGAAGCGCAGGGACACGCGAACACTTTTTAAGAAAACCGTAATATGGCATCGCTCTTTTGTATTGTGTTTCCTTTGAACCTTTGTTTTTTCGTACGTTTTCTTCAAAGGATTCAGCGGGAAAAAATGGTCTCGGTGCCTGTTTCAAAACCACTATCTAAATTTCGCCTTTCTTGTTTCTTTTTGTTTTTGTCTATTTGTAATGTAATACTAATAGAGAAGAAACCCACTTGTATGACACCTTCATCTCTGAATTTGTTTTAGTGGGACAACAGGTGGTTCCACCATTACGCTTCTTTATACACTCCTAAGATAATAGCAACTGTAAATGATTCTGTTTTTGGTGACGCAATCCCATTCTAAGAAATGTTGGTCTATTGTAGGATATCCAGAAGGGTGTACTGTAGCGTACAAAGTTCTGAAAAGAGCATGTTTTGACAATAGCTGGTTGACCTAGTCGTTTTACAGCGAAACCTGTTATGAGATCATTTCACCGGCCGTTTTTGGTGCCGTAGTTGGCCGCCGCCGCCGGTGTCCGTAACCAGTATCGCTCGAAATAAGAAAAAAAAACTTAAAAAACTTAAGAAAAAAATTCCAGGATGGAACGAGGTTCGAACCTGGGCCCTCTGCGTGGGAGCCCAGTATTCAACCTTTGAGCCATGCCGGTGCTTAAAACTGCTTTGCAAAAAGGTCCTATACAGGCTTCATGTCGGGAAGGAACCACATTAGCATATGCAATATAGCGTGGTAAAAGAGTAGAATAAGCACCAAGCGTCGCACAACGCGAATTCTGTAACCAGGCATCACACAATGCGAATTGCGCAACGAGTAGGTTGTTGAATGCTTCCAACCCATTACAAAGAGCTCTGCCATAATTCTTCATCGTCATCACGCACAGCATCAACAAAGTGCGCATAATGCCTTACATGCGTTTAGCAATACCACGGCTGTCTGTAGAATGACGAAAAATGGCACAGTGCGTACTGCCCTACTTCTAAAAAATTACAATGATTTATAGCGAAGTGGGTTCCTCGCAAGTGCACTTCTGTTGGTTGCCAAGGAAGCCCATAAGGCTCCCATGATCCATTTCCTCAGGGTCTCAATAAAGTAAATTCTCTCTCTCTCTCGCTCTACGTTTTTCCGGTTAAAGTGTGTTATAAAGCGTGGTGGGACAGTTAATTAACGACCGGGCGTCACACAATATGCATTACGTAATTAGTGGGTCGTTTAAAGCTTCCGACCCATTACAAAGGGCGCAACCCTAATTATTCATCGTCATCAACCGCCGCATCAACAAACTGCAAATAATCGCTTACATATGGTACCTCGCTTCTCCGCAGAACATCGAATAATGTCGTGCTGGGTGCTTCCCAACTTCCCAAAAATTACGCTTTGTGGCGTGTGGGTACGTTGCTAATGTACCTGTATTAGTAGCCACAGGAGAGTTTATAACGGGCTCTAGAAA
The DNA here is from genome assembly GCF_013339695.2 of Rhipicephalus sanguineus. Lineage (NCBI taxonomy): Eukaryota > Metazoa > Arthropoda > Arachnida > Ixodida > Ixodidae > Rhipicephalus > Rhipicephalus sanguineus. Next base: position 122,998,552 of record NC_051180.1, on the reverse strand, counting down.
TGCCGCCCTTCCAGCTTTCGCTGTGACTGTGCTGCGCTTTCCGCGCAGGCCTGGCGTTTTTTTAAGTAGTGTTTTCAATTGTCATAGAATATGAAGAAAGAAAACTCAACATAATTATACCACAATAAAAATGCTATGTACGAAGAAAAGTGAAGCAATGAATGCGATAGCAACAGATTGAAATATCACGCGAAGAACGAGAAACAGCTGGAAATTTGCAGCGCGCTGGCCAAGCACAAATGATGCATGAAAAGAAAACACGCAGGACAAGCGCAAGCTGACGACTGTCACAGCTCGACACTTGCAGAGAGCTGCTCAAGCACAAAGAACGCCCAGGTATACACAGGACGAGCGCGTACTAACAACTGTCACAGTTTTACTTCTTTGTGTTTGAGCAGGGCGCGTGAAAAACACGTAAAAAAGGGCTTTCCGTGCTCTCCAGATTTGAAAATTGTGATTCAAGTTCTGCGAAAAGCAGATCCCTATGGGCGATATTTTTCTTGGCAATAGGAGTCTTTTTGCTTCCGCATGACGTAGGTGAAGCTTGGCGTACTCTGCAGACGTCTTCCTAAGTGGAATTCAATAAAGGGAATTTACTCAGCCGTGTTCAAGAGACGTTCAAGCATTATAAACTATATGTTGCGCACATCTTGGTTGAAACAGCGCTCACGAATCGACGACGAAGTAAAAGAAAACACAGGACAGGCACTGACTCGCAACTAAAATTTATTAGGAAAAACACGCATATATATATATGCATAATGTTACTAACAGCGCGAAAAAAGGACGAGGGACCAGGAAGAATCACAGACAAGCGCTGTTAGTAACATTATGGATCACCAACTTACCCAACGAATCGCTCTCCTATTATATATGCTTGTTTGCATGTTGCGCAGTCTAATGCACTCACTCTCTTGCAGCCTGATCGGATTCATGTCTGGTAGTCTTGCTCGGGAGCCATTTCTGCTAAAACGCAAAGCACCGGCTATAATACATAGCATAATTTGTTATTTGTATTTAACTTGAATAGCTATCCGAAGTACTCACTTAGTTCTGCAAATATCAGAGGTAGATTAGACAGAAGAAGAAATAGCCATATACGTTGAAGAAAAAGCCAGAGATAAACGGAACAGTATAGAGTCAGTGAGGAAAGGCTAAATATTGAAAGTGAGGTGCAGAGAGAGGAAGACATTGTGTGATATTACATAGAGAGAAACGCAGAGAGACATTGTGATAGTGAGCGCTCGAAAGCAGAAAAAAAAGTATGTGGAGGGGACAGTGCGTGTAGACGAGTAGTAAGGCGTAAAGATAACAGGATAGTGAGATAGAATGAGATGGCGATATATATAGAGAGAGTTAGTGAGAGAGAAGCGGGGTTGTGGCGGAAAGTGAGAGATAGAAAAAAAAGGATTAATGAGAAGGGGATAGTGTAAAAGAGATGAACGGCAGGAAGAGGTGTTAATAAAGAGAGAGAGATGGAATCAGAGATCTGTCAGCATAAAAATAAGGACAGTCAGATGACTGCGCACATTTACAAACAGAAGATAGAAATAGTGAGTAAGATACGTAGAGAGATAAATGCATACAGATCAACATTATTAAAAAATGTTACTTGCAAAACAACATGGTTTCTGCCGTAGTTGCTTATCAACTTTGTGCCAGTTTCTACATTGACAGGTCCAACTAAAATGACGGATATCGTTAAAGTGTTGTTTTATCTTCCGACTTTGAAGAGGGTGAGTCTCATAATGAAGACCTTGAGCACGGCGACGATGACCGGATGGGTGGACAAGTGCATGAACTTCAATCTGGAGTTGTTATTTGATACAGTGTTAAATCAGAAAAAAATAGAGAGAGACAGTCGAGCCGATATACAGAAAGCAGAAAAATAAATCACTGTTTTAAGTTAAGAGCATTACCTGGCACTCTCTGCCTACTTTAGAAGATCGCCCGGACAGCGGTTGTATTGAACTCTGACACAGAACCACGGTTTTCGGCCAGTATCATCTTGTGCATCACTCGTCAATGTCAGTGGCGTAGCCAGAATTTTTTTTCGGGGGGGAGGGGGGGCGCACGGGCCCGGTGTTCCACCCCCTTGCTACGCCACTGGTCATGGTTGATAACGACGCGGTGCTTACAGTGCTATTTGCAATGGGCAGTGGCCGGCTAACATATGAATATTAGAGAACGTCGAAAAAAGTTCGCTCAGCTTATGGTATGGAATATTATTCGTTTGTGTTGCTCCATTAGGAATTAAAATATCGGAATGCTTTTTTGACAGCCTCGAAACAAGTGCAATCAGTTATCATAGAGTAGACTTCCCAAATTTAACCAGATGATTATGACTGTGTTATTTCTACTGAAACGCAAAAAAAAAGGACTGATGTTAAAAACAGTAAATGGACTTCGCACCCATTCACTGCTTAGATGGCATTCCGGAGGAGACTGTCGTCGTGTATGCAGACATTAAGGTTAAGACATTAAGGCACGATTAGAAGACATACCCTTCATCTTCCTATTGAGATTGTATTGTATTTAAACAGAGCAGAAAAAGAAAACACGTCTGCAGGTGATAAACATAATGTACTTCTCACGACTGTGAGATGGATCGCTGCTTCACGGGCAACAGTACTATAGCGTGCCTTCGGCTGATTTCAGAGAAGTGATAAACATAATTTGAGAACAAGACACACAAACTGTTTTCACTGCCCCTGCGAATATTTAAAAGCTGTTTAGAGGCTTCAGAACATTAACGATAAGCACGCTGCTTGCGTTGAATTCGCATCAAAGTCGCCTTTTATATGTATACTGTTTGCCGGATGTCGTCGTTTGTTCAGCCAATGTTTACGCTTTCAAATAAACGTCGGGTGTGGCTCCCAAATTCAAAGTGAATTAAGTGAAACAGCTGCGCTTACATTGTGCCGGCTGTGGCAGCCATGCACCACGTTGATGACAGTAACTCACGCGGTATAATTCTCGCGTCCAGCATGCACGGTATTTTTCCGTATGAACGGCGCAAGTGGCAGTACTGTAACGTAAAGTGGCGCGCTCTCTTGCGAACGTTTGTTTGCATTACTGGGAAGCGGTGCCGCCGAGGGCGCTGATGAATGCATACGCGTGCGTTTCTTGCCGTAATGCAGCTGCATTTAATTACAACGAGCACAGCGGGACCGCAGGAAGGTCTCTAAAGTATATGGCCGAGTGACACGCGTGCACTCTGGAAGTGGGCTGCCGCACCCTCTGCCGGCGAGAGCAGGGACCTCATTATGATCACGTTGGCGGTGGACCTCCATCTGTACGGCGATGGCGTGACTGCTTTCTTCTTCGCGTGCTCTCGAATGGGACGGCGGGAAAACGACGAGAAAGCGTAGAAAGGAAAGAGTGACGGGGAGAGAGCGTAAGTGCTATAGTTGCCCTAACACGTTGCTCTTTCCATTGAATTCAAGCAAAACGCTATTATAAGAGTGGTGCTATTCAGAAAGGCGTTGAGCGGAGAAAGAATGACGAAGTGTTTGTGAATAGTTCTTAAATCGCAGCGACTCACGCGAAGAAATAGCAGCAAAGAAATCATGGCGGTGCGAATGGTGAATGTAATAATTCATTTAGGGAAGGCGGTGGAGAGGGAATGAAAAAAATGCTGAAAGCAATGTGACTAGCAAACAAGTGACATGGGCTCTTGATGCTATGATGTAAAGACGCTCGCATTTCTGGCGTGCGCGTTTGAAAATGAAATTATGAGCATAGTGTAAACGAAGTGGACAGTGTTCTTTTAGCATGGTCGTTTTACAACTGCCCTTTAATTTCTCCTTTGTTAACACTTTCGGGACCGCGCCTAATCCCGTCGTTAGTATGCTAACGATGATTTGAACTTCAAATTTTGGCGCTCTCTGATCGATTCTGGACAGCTAATGCCGTCCAAAGGGTAAAAGAGAGTGTTTTTATGAGTTTCGTTCGTGAGTTTTTTTTTGCCGCCACGGAGAAATTTTAAAGCTCGTTCGCAAGCGGGTAGGTGAGCGCTCGTTGTTGCAGACATGGCGTCGACGTCGCTCGCGGATGCTCCCCGGAAACGCCGAATTTCGACGGATTCCGATGAATTTGAGCGGGGATCTCTGGATGATGGTAGCAGCACAGACGCGAGTGATGACTTCGATTCGTCAGACTTCACTCAGGACGGCGAAAGTGCGTGAAATCGCTCAGGAACATCAGCAGATATGCAGCAGTAAGTGTCGTCCTCTGTTCGGGCCCTTTTATCGCTGCCGCGCGTTGGTGTAAGCGTATCCGGTGCGTACTAAAGGTCACAGCGCTTATCTGCATGGTGTCAACTTCGTCCGGGCGGGAGCATTTCGTACCGGCTGCAGGAAGAGCGGAATTTTGTCCGCGAAGACGGCACGTTTCGGACCTTGAACTAGCGCTCCAGAGTGTCGCGCGGCGGCTTCTTCATGTTGTTTTTCTCGGCCGAAGTTGCCAGAGAGATATGTAACCGCAGAAATCAGTATGTGGCGTTAGCTGCACTTGCCTAGCCGGAGCCGATTTCGCGTGGATCCTCATTAGTCGTTCTGCGCATGCGCGAGGATCAGTGATGTCACAAAGATGGCTCACCGTAGCCGGTATCTCACGCGCTCTCCGCCACCACCGCGCGCGCCTCGCCGCTGCTGGTCTGTGCGTTCGCGAAGAGTGGCGTCGTAGCCGCGGCAGACACACTGGCGGCGGCACACGCGCAGACTCCGCCACCGCCGCGCGCGACTCGCCGTTGCTGGTCTGGGCATTGGAGAGGAATGATGTCGTAGCCATGGCAGACACACTGGCGCCGGCGCACGCGCAGCTATTCGCCTTCGCTGTGCAGTCGCCGTCTGCCACTGAGCTGGAGCCGCTTGATAGCTCCTCTGACTGGCGTTTGCAGGTGGGTAACGCCATGGAGAAGGAGAGCGCAAATACTGCTCAACGGCGCAGAAGAGCCGTGAAGCTTATCTCATCGGATTCCGAAGTAGTTGCCTGGCAATTAGCGGTTCAGCGTACGAAGAATGAACAGAAGAAGGCTAATAATCCTAGACAATCTGGAAAGCTAAGAATAATCAGCTGAACCTTTGCTAACGCAACGTATATCCTGGCATAGCCGAGCTAAGCCACTGCAAACTTTTTTCGAAAAGGCAACGCACAGTGAGAGGGACACGTCCTGGATGGAGGTGCCTAAAGAGGAGATGCGCATGTTCGTCGGACTTCTGGTGTACATGAGAATCGTCCAAGTGCCGCGCCTGCATTGCTATTGGAGTGAACGACACTTACTTTCAGGCCTTCTTTCCCAGTCAGTCAGGCCACGGAAAAGGTTCAACGCGTTCCTTGCCTTGTTGAGTGTGTCTGATCCGGAGAAGACGACCATCGCATCTCACGGGAAGTTTCACCGTGTTTCTTCTCTGCTGCAACACATGAACGATTTATCCGCGCTGTTTTTTCAACAGCGTCGGAACCCTTTTCGTGGATGAGAAATGATGACAACCGTGGGTGACAAGCGAAGGCTGGCTTCGGTTCTCGGTGCATGCCTCAACCATGCCGTAAGGAAACGAACGACTGTGCGCGTAACACTGACCGCTTCAAAGTATTCTAGAATGTATATTTCATGTAAAGTTGTTAAGTGCCCACTGCGCCAGAATTCTTCCTGTTGCGGATAAGCGAAGGGCCCACTGCGCGTCCGTAAGGCAACACACGAACCTACGCAGCTGCTCACTTTGTGGTTTTGCAGTTGATGATGATTAAATATGTCTGAGCGCCTTGTAATAGGGGGGCCTTTAGAACACCCACTCGTTGCGCAATTCACATGTTTTGACACCTGGCGCGATTCTACGCTGCTGCCACGCAATATTACATGTGTTAAGACTCTCCTTCCACTGCTTCACTTTCTTATAATGTTGTCTTTTTCGAAGCAGTTTCAAACAGTACCGTGGCTCTGTGGTAGAACACCTACTTGATAAGGAGACGGTCTGGGTTCAATTCTCACTCGAATATATTTTGTTATTTATTTTATTTGTATCTTTTTCGATTTTTTGGCCACGGACAAGATAATATTTCGCGCACGATCAACGACGCCGATACCGACACCGGAAATTCTGTGAAACAAGCTCTTTATCGCTATCGCGTTAATACATGTGATATCCAGGCAGCGTAGAGACAGTGGAGCACATATTACTGGAATGTTCCGCATACCGCGATGAGAGACACTTGTTTGAGAGACAAATTGACATGATCTGCCACGAACAGTTAACATTTCACAACATATTAGTGCCAGTGCCGGGCCCTTCAAAGTAGCGACGGGTTTTACAGTCAATGTTTAATTATCTATCAAAAATTGGCCTAGTAGGAAAGCTTTAGTGGTTGGCTATTTCACATAGCAAAGCTTTAGCTTACCTGACACCCTCGTTGTAAATATTTCTGTCAGATTCACTTGCGCATTCCATTTTTTAAAGATGATAGTCATTCTTGGAGAACTTAAACGCAGAAATTTTGGTCTGTTTGTCTGTCTGTCTGTCTGTCTTTCTGTTTGTCTGTCTGTCACTCAATTCAGAAACCCGGCCAAAGTTTAGCCACTTGCGGAACGCCCAGCCATGTTGAACTGGTACTGCCGTTCATACTTGTGGACATTGTCGATCAAAAAGCAAATCTTACGCATATCTGAGGCGCAACATCAATGCTTAGGTATTAGGTGATCTGTTCCTTTACTAGAAAATACATAGATACGCAATTCTAAATACCCTAGTGTTTCTTAGGCTTCGTGGAAAATGCTTGTGTTTTTGGGCTGCGCTGCAAATGCGACACTATGAGACAGATGCGGCGATTCAACATAGAGGAGGAAGACTCATGTAGTATGGCCGGCAGACGACTATCGTCTTTCGACGAGATTTGCAGCGAAGCACGCAGATACGCGGTCAATTTTTTAATATTATTTCCTCCCCTCTCTTCTTTATTCTGTCATTCCCCATCGCTACACAGAGTAGCATGCCAGCGGTATATTGACGCCGGCAAAATTCTTTGTTTTTCTAATAAAGAGTGTCTCTCTCTCTCCCAAGCACAATAATACAGACATTATATATTGGTGAGAAATGGTATTCTAGTAACTGCAAACACACAGTTACAAAAACTATTGACAATATACGCAGCTCATAACAGGGGATGGCGTTGTCTCGCATCCAGAAATATCGCGTATGTCACTAGTACTGACCGGCTTGAGGTTGCCTAAGACACAACAGTATTTGCATGCCCAAGAAAGCTATTCTTATTAGTTCGAACATAAAAATTACTTCACGCGACCACAGTGTGCCTCTATAGAGCAGGAATTGAAGATAATCATCGAGCTTCTGACGCTTCAGTTGAAGGCCTCATTGATTATGCCTGCTTCACTGCGCTGATAGCGAGAATGCTATTGCTGTTATTTACACAACGCTCTTCTCTACGATTTAGTACTGTCGATGTAGCAACATTAGCGCTGCGCTGCCACTACTGAATAGTGCGCATATATATACGCGTGCATGTACGGTATGTAGGGTTGTTTCGTTGGAGACACCGCAGTTTAAAATCAGCCCAGAGTTTTTCCGCACGCTTACTTTCAGTGGAGCTTAACGTCACATCGCGGCGTTCCTAGCCTCGCCGTACTTCTGTGGAGGGGAGCGTATGCGACGGAGAGAGGGTACCTAGGCCTTGATCTTTGAACCGGGAAAAGATTTTATTCATGTCAAGTGCAGAAACCCCGCGAAGGGCCCAGTGTCCTGCCGCTCGAAACTACAAGCGAGGGTATACCATGGTTGAGGAGTCGCCTGCTGAGAGCGTTCGCGCCTTTGCGACCACTGAGAACCGCGCAGGTGCGGGATCGTTAGCGTGAAGTGAACGATTAGCGACGGCTGCGGCGGTGGTGTAGGCAGTGTCGTGTGGTGCTCGTTATGGCGTAACGTCCTTTGCTCGCTGCATATGCATGCAGTTGTGAGCAGCTTGTTGGGAGGGGCTTCCCGCTCGCCTTGGTAACGTGGGCGTTTCTTTAGGAGCATCGGTTTGCACCATGCACTCTACAAGTGTGTGTGCCGTGAAAAACACGCACGCGGGTGATGAGGCTTGGTGATCAGGAGATTCGTATAGAGTACGTAGAATATGTTGTTGGGTAACACTGAGATGGGCGTTGAGGCCTAAGCTTAAGGCTGAGAAAAAAACAGACGACGAAAATAAAACACGAGGAGCACAAGAAAAAAACAGAAAACATAGAGAACCCTGACGGCTCTATAGATGAGCGAGTCTGATAAAACAATGGGAGGAAAAGTGTGTTAACAACACGCGACACGTGTGTTTTTGGCTTCGATTGTGTGCTTATATTTGAACTACGTGAATGTATTTGATGCTTGACTTGTCTGCTTGAAATCAGCACATTATGAAGTTCTTCCTCTGTGTTGACGTCCTGCGCCCCTGGTTGCTGAGCTCAGTTTTCAGTTTTTCTAGACTAGTTATCATCCCTGCCTTTCCTTTCTCTCATGTTCTTTCTTTCCGTAATATATGGAGGGAAGTTGTTGGGTGGTTAGGATACTAACCAGCCAGAAAATTGCGGCTTCTCTGCTTTCTCACTAACTGCTTGCCTGCGATCATCATCGTCCTTACGTGGATGCGTCGTATTGTTTTCAGCAATAGCTTCTACTACGGTGCATGCAACAATAAGCCCAACTGAAAGTTCTGTTGTAGTGGCGGGCTTGGGCCTACTGCTTATGTGGAAACGCATTATGTAATAAAAATGTGGACAAAACTCGGAAATGGGCAATGATGATTGAGCGCAGACCAAATTATTGCGTATAACACTGAGCCTTGTAGCTGGCTTTCTGTGAGCGTACTTCCAGCCTCACATAACCTGTATCTAACATTCACGAGATCGCGCCACGAGTAGACACATTTAAATACAATTACCTTTTCGTATTTTTTAACCAATACTCCTATCAATGAGGGTATACACCGCATTAAACTTCTAGTACTTCTGCCAAATCCGTGGATTCTATTCTTAATCGGTAGTTTTGAGAATCGCTTCATAAACCGCTTAATTCTGCAGGAGTACAGATGCGCATATTTCAAATTCAGTCTTTGGTTTCCGGAGGTAGCATGATCAGTCTAGTTTTATCTCTTAATCTGTGTAATTTGTATACTAGAAATTATTGATTTCTGCATCACGTTTCAAAATAGCCACAATAGAACTGGGACAAAGTGAAGAAAGGCCAATGGGACATGATCGGTGCAGTTTGCGCCACAATGCGGTTGAGAAACGCCGTTAAGGAGGCTTCTCTGTTACATTTGACCACAAGGTGTTCTTGAGTGCGCCCACCAACGTAACGTTAGTACAAAGCGGTGTTTTCTCTTTTAGTGCAGCGCGTTGTTGCAGACAAAGCAAAAAAACTTGGAGAACCCTTGAGCTTAACCTTCAAGAGTAGAGCGCGATAGCGCAATCTGGCCCCGTGCGCATCGCCTTCTCAATTACTAGCCTAGCTTCGGTTCTCGGTGCACGTCTCAACCGTGCCGTAAGAAAACGAACGACTGTGCGCGTAACATTGACCGTTTCAAAATATTCTGGCATACCTACTGCAAGTAAATCTGTTTAGTACCCACTATGCCATAATTCATCCTTTCGCTAATTAGCAAAGGGCCCACTGCGCGTCCGTAAGGCAACAGGCGAACCCTACGCAAATGCTCACTTTGTTGATGCTTTTGCAGGTGATGATGATTAAATATTTCTGAGCGCCTTGTAATGGGTTGACCTTTAAAATACCCACTCCCTGCGAAATTCATATGTTTTGACGCCTTGCGCGATTCTACGATTCTGCCTCGCAATATTACCTGCGTTAAGGAGACTCCTCCCACTGCATGACTTTCATGTAGTGTTTTTTTCCGAAGCAGTTTCAAGCAATAGCGGGGCTCTTCACATTCTTGTATTATCGTGTATAAATGTAACGGTAACCCAACCTGTTTTAAATGCGAAGCATTTCTTATCGAACCTTTGGCACTTTGAGCGTTTCTATCTATCTATCTATCTATCTATCTATCTATTCGCCTACGTCTGGGTGCTCTCAAGATCGCATCCTTAACTTTGTCTAGACCAAAATTGGCATTGGACGGTAAGAGGATTTCACGAATATGACTGTTGGGTCATGAAATGAATAACGTGAAAGCCCTATCGCGTACGTCGTCAAACCCTTTCCCCTAGACACGTGTGGCACATACCCGTTTACCACGGGCCACGGTGTACGGGTATGCGCCACAGGTGATTAAATGTTTATATCTGCCCAGAATCGGCGAGAACAGGCATTAAATGCGAAAGCGTTAAGAAAAACCGACATCGGCAGCGTTGACCCGACGAACGGAAAGAATGAAAGTGAGGATCCCAGCAGGAATCGAACCCAAGAATTCCGCGTGGCAATCAGGTATTCTAACACAGAGCCACGCCAGGCCTATAAACTGTTTGGAAAAAAAGCGTGTGCAGGCGTAATGCCAGTGCAACGTCATTGTGATTGTGGTGGTGGCTATCTAATTTTACAAGAAAGCAATAAACACTACATATGTACTCCTACGATACAGGCGTCATATCAGATTAACGTCGGGGTTATAGTTTTGGCTCCGCTTTTATAGTAGTCACATATGTACTCATACTGTGCAGGCGTCGTATCAGATTAACGTCTGTGGTTCCAGTGTTGGCTCCGCTTTTATAACAGCCTAATAAACATTACATTTGTATTCCTACGATTCAGCAAGCTATATTGAAGCATTACTCGACCCCGGAGGAATATATCAACGATAGTTAGCGCTTGTGTGTGTGTCACTCCCTGTCCCGTCCTCGTCAATTCAGTACTGCGCTTAACATTATACATATATTGGTCTACGTAGCACTTTAAATTTTGATCACAGCACAAAGTAAGACACGAGACAGAGAGCAACGAAGACGAGCGCTGACTTCCAACTAACATTTTATTGTGAAGAACAAGCATTTTCTGAAAACCGACATGCGATAAAAACCGCATATGATAAATGACACCCCCTCCGCAACACGAAGCCAACATGATCAAGCACTCTAAAACAACAAAGCGGCACCAGCCTGTCAAAAAGAAAACTAGCGCATGTGTGGGTGCAAGAAAGCAAGTTCCTTATCAGTCAAAGCTATCGAAGGCTTACTAACAGAACCACCTTCAGCGACTGCTGCAGCTTCTATGATGAGTCTTCTATTCTCGTTGGGATGCTTTGCTAGTATAGCCGTATTTTCAAAGAACGGAATATAGCCGCATTGTGCGCAATGCACACCAAGAAAGCCCTCTCTCCCTCTCCTCACTTTGTTGTTTTGTTGCTGAAGTCGGATATACAGGCATGTACCTGTCTGCCCTATGTAGGACAGACCACAAGACAGGGGTATCTTGTACACTCGCCCTTTTGAACAAGGAACGTACTTCTTGTTATGGCACATCAACTACGTGCCTTGGCAACAGGATTAGTCCTAACACAAAGCTGTGAAAGTTTCTTAGGAGCCGAAAAAACCACGTCCACACCCACTTTTCTTCCTATTTTTTCAGTTTGTGGGACACGCCATGAATATACGGAAGAACGGTTATTTTTCTGCGATCATGTGCTGCAGTCTCGATGCTCTGGGGTCCATCACCTGACCTACTGCGCAGCTTTTCCGCGACTGAAACCAGAAGCTTCTCAGGATACCCGGCCTCCTTCAACCGAGCAATTTGCGAACGGAAACTTAAATCAATTGAATGATGACAGGATTTTACCAAAGCATTATGCAAGCCGCCATGGGCAATTCCTCTTTTGATTAGTTTCGAATGGGCCGACGCATATGATAGCAGAGGCATGTGTGCACACCATTCATCGGTAGTTCATTTGTAAGTAAAAGAGGGTTGAGGCATTCCTGAAATAGAGCCAACGTCTGACGAACGGAGGTTTCAAAAGAACGGTCATAACAATCAAACAGAATTAAGTGGTCGTCTACGAAACAAAATCATTTCACAATTTTTGTATCGCACAATCGAGAGTCGACGTTTCTGTTGAGATGCGCCAAAAACAAGTTACTCAACATGGGAGCTATACAAGATCGGATAGTGATACCACTCTTCTCGGAGGGGGTGTCATTTATCATATGCGGTTTTTATCGCATGTCGTTTTTCATAAATTGCTTCTTCTTCACAATAAAATTTTAGTTGGATATCAGCGCTCGTCCTCGTTGCTCTCGGTCTCGTGTCTTACTTTGCGCTGGGATCGCAATTTAAAATGGAATACCAACCAGCCCGTACCCAGACCTTGCTACGTAGCACTATCCAGGCCTATCAGCCTCGAATGCCTGTACCTCACCAACACGAAGGGTGACTTCAGGTTCCGGTATGTCGCCGGCTCTATCGACAGACAATTTGTCGACGAAATGACCGAGGCATCCATGATTTCCAACAGCTGTACTATACCTCATACTTCGCTACACATGGACCCCTCGTCACCGCGATCACGACCAGATCCGATAACAAGTCATGACCAGCTGCTGGTCCTCACTGATCATATAGTGTTTCTAAATGATCTATACACAGATCACGATTATGATGACCTTGTTCAAGAACTGCCAAGAACCTCTTCCACACATGAACACGGGTCTGTGAAACGTGCCTGCATTCTCCGTCATAAGGGACAAGTATAAGCACTTCAGCTTACCGCTTCTGGTGTTGGTAATACCCACGTTGCCGTTGGCAGCATTACCCAACTGTAAACAACTGGCTATATAACACATATGCGACTCTTCAACATGTATGTGTGCGTATAAAGTTTATCCAAATCTTTAGCGTCATTTTGTAACGTTTCGCTCAGTAAAAAACACGGCAGATCCCACGCACTGTGGGAATCGATTTAATGCGAAGCAGCCGGCGGAGAGCTGCTATATCACCTAGTTTTTTTGGGTACAAGTGAAGTCATTCATGACATGGCATCTTGTTCACTATATATCGCATGTTTGACATGCATATACAATCCGGTATATGCCATGTTAATGAAACGTATATTCTGGAATATACAATGCATAACCTGTCATTTATGTTCGTCACGCACTAGTGTCATACCATACCAGTTTTGGTATATATCCAGTTTACAAAACGCCCGGAAGTACACTATGACAGTGTCATGTAAATCATGTCGTACATGACATGTATGTCATGATATTCATGTCACCGCCTCTTATTTATGTTGGCCATACGGTCCCGTCGCGCCATACCAATTTTGGTGTATATCAAGCGAGCGAAATGGCCCCCGAGAAAACCATGAGCGTAGAATGTAAATCATGTCGTACATGACTTGCATTCATGATTTTGAAGTTTCCACCTCTCATTTACGTTCATCATGCAGTTGCGTTGCGCAATACCAATTTTAATGCATATCACGCTAGCGAAACGGCAGCGATGGGTGAATGAGCGTAGCATGTAAGTCATGTCGTACATGACTTGCATGTTATGATTTTTACGTTACCACCTCTGATTAACGGTCATCATACAGTCTCATCACGCAATACCAATCTTGGCGTATATCAAGCGAGCGAAATGTCGCGAGGGGACCATGAGCGTGGCATGTAAATCATGTCATCTATGACTTGCATATCACGATGTTCACGTTACCACCTTTGATTTACGTTCATCATACAGTCTCATCGCGCAATACCGATTTTGGTGAATATCAAGCGAGTGAAATGGCCACGAGAGCACCATGAACGTAGCATTTAAATCATCTCGTACATGACTTGCGTGCCATGATTTTCAAGTTACCACGTCTCATTTACGTTCATCATGCAGTTGCCTTGCGCAGTACCAATTTTGATGCATATCACGCTAGCGAAACGGCAGCGATGGGAGAATGAGCGTAGCATGTAAGTCATGTCGTATATGACTTGCATGTTATGATTTTTACGTTACCACCTCTGACTAAAGTTCATCATACAGTATCATCACGCAATACCAATGTTGGCGTATATCAAGCGAGCGAAATGGCCGCGAGGGCACCATGAGCGTGGCATGTAAATTATGTCATCTATGACTTGCATGTCACGATGTTCACGTTACCAGCTCTTATTTACGTTCATCATACAGTCTCGTCGCGCAATACCAATTTTGGTGTATATCAAGCGAGCGAAATGGCCGCCAGGGTACCATGAGCGTGGCGTGTAAATCATGTCGTGCATGACTTGCATATCATAATTTTCATGTCACAATGCGTCAGTTATGTTCGTCATACAGAAATGTCTCATCATACCAGTTTTGGTAGGTGTGCATTCATTTAAACGGCCACGAGCGCCCCGAGACCATATAATGTAAATCATGCTGTACATGGCGTGGTTGTTTTGATTTGAACATTAGGACCTAATAATAATATCTGGGGTTTAACGTCCCAAAACCACGATATGATTATGAGAGACGCCGTAGTGGAGGGCTCCGGAAATTTCGACCACCTGGGGTTCTTTAACGTGGACCTAAATTTAAGTACACGGGCCTCAAACATTTTCGCCTCCATCGAAAATGCAGCCGCCGCGGCCGGGATTCGATCCCGCGACATTCAGGTCAGCAGTCGAGCGCCATAACCACTAGACCACCGTGGCGGGGCGAACATTAGGACCTGTCAATTGTGTTCGTATACCAATTTTGGTATATATCAAATTAACGAAACGGCCGCAAGAACCCCAAGACCGTGGCATGTAAATCATGCTGTTCATGACATGCATATCATGATTTTCATGTCATGACCTGTCATTTATGTTCGTAATACGGTCGTGTTATGTCATACCAATTTTGGTATACATCCCATTAACGAAACGGCCAGGAGAGCTCAAAGTCGTAGGCGGATAGATAGATAGATAGATAGATAGATAGATAGATAGATAGATAGATAGATAGATAGATAGATAGATAGATAGATAGATAGATAGATAGATAGATAGATAGATACGCTCTAAGTCGCAGAAGTTCGCTAAGAAATGCTTCGCATTTAAAAAAGTAGGCCACAGTCACCTTCCCGCCACATGCTTAGCATAACATCGACTCGCACGGTACCTGGGATCTGCTGAAGATTTTCTGTCTTTGTCTCTATTTCTCTCATTCACTTTCTCATTCTCATACCCTCTCCAAACATTCTTTCCTTTCTCCTCACCCTCACTTCCCTTTCCAACCCCCTTGGTATACTATACTATACAAAACTATGTGTTGATCTGCTAGGATAGCCGAGTGGTTACGATGGTTGCCTTTGGATGGTGGGTGCGCGGGTTTGAATCCCGCCTCGTCAAGGAATTTTTCCGCCAAGAATTTTGCTCTTCTTTCTTTCCATCTCTCTTTTTCTTTCTCTCCCTTTCTAATGTCTGATTGGCCGCTCTGTATTTAGCCCAAGCTTTGTGGGCGCTGCCCTAGCGCTCTCCCTCCTGTTCCTTGCAAATGTATCTTCCTCCTGTGTGCTTGTCTGTGTGCAGTTTGTGCGTGCGTGTGTGTTTGTGTGTGCGTATATGTGTAACGTAGCTGAAACAATCTTTCAGTTGTGGCCCGGTTCATTTATCACTCCATACGAACTGTAGTCTTCGAGGTTTATATATGGGCGCCAGAGGTGCGAAGGATGGGCGCATCGTCTGCCTGCTGAGACCGAACGCGTTTATCAGTAAAAAAAAAGGGGGACCCGTCCCCCCTACCTCTGCCGATCCCCGCTGACTACGTCGAGCCCGAAATCAGACGCAAAATGGAGAGGGAATACAGAAATTACATTCATTTGCAATGCTAATCAAGCCACGTCAGAGAGCTTCCTAGAGCTCCACTGTGTATATGCTAGCGTCTTTAATTTAGTTATCTTTGTTTCAGTGATATTCTTCAGAGCCGGTGGAACTTCCTTCCTAGCGATTTTTCTGGATGGCTACAATTTGCATGAACGTCCGAAGATACAAAAAACATTTCGGGAATTGAAATTGTAAGTTCAGATCGCTGTTTTTCGTTTAGCAGCGTCTCTTCGCGGTAAGTAATGAGATAAGGAGATAGAAGAGAAGGAAATGCGCTGCTATAAAGAATATATGTATATATAACACGTGTGTGTGTGTGTGTGTGTGTGTGTGTGTGTGTGTGTGTGTGTGTGTGTGTGTGTGTGTGTGTGTGTGTGTGTGTGTGTGTGTGTGTGTGTGTGTGTGTGTGTGTGTGTGTGTGTGTGTGTGTGTGTGTGTGTGTGTGGCAATACACTTCTATATGTACAAGGTAGTGGTTTGAGAAAATACAGATTTTTGATTTTTCATAAAAATTCTTTGACAGTCAGGCTGCTGTCGTTTTCTCATCTGAACTCTATGTCGAGGCGGACGTACTTTCCCGCAGCTAAAATGAAGTTGAGGCTACTAAATAACTACAACTTGGTAATTACCTTTTTATTTGTTGACCTGAGGGCGGGTGTTTATATTACAAAATTGTAGTGCGTGCCAATTTATTGCATACCTACTTTTTAGAAAAATCATCATCGAATTTCAAGGCCGAAATCGAAACTGATCACGTCCGGCGCACACAAAGCGCGGCAGAACACCGGAACGACACGTGACAGGGAAGTGATCAAATTTGAATGAAGGCACGCCAAAGCAGAATGTGGTCAATGTCTGTGTGCAATGGGTGGTGCCTATCTGTTTCGTTCTGAAACTATAAAGAGGCGCTAAATACTATTTTGCCCGTCTGCAAGAAGGAGCGCCGCAGTGGCCGCCCCAGGATTTTATGCTTCCCAGACAAAGAAAAGGTTGATAATGTGGCTTTCTTGCGCACAGCTCGAATGAAACGTATGAACACCGAACACTACGCGCTAAAGTATGGGGATGCGCGGGCACAACTGAGATGACTTGCAGCTTTTCACGGAAACATACGGCCGCGGCGCGCTGTCATTCAAGTTTCGTCACTCCCATGTGAAGGGTAGTTCCGGTAGAGTGTACTAAGTGGGGACCAGTGGTGAGTATTGGACCAGTAGAGTACCAGTAGTGGAGCAGTGGTGAGTATAGTGAATTTACCCAATTTCTGTGGCACATACCCATATTTGATTATGACAGTTTTCTGTCAGGGCAAACACACAAATTACGGCTAGCGCAGGAAACAGCACACCAGCGCGATAACGCCGACAAGTTCTGCAGAACATGTCGAGGCGCGCCAAACATTCGATCTGACCACTCCCGGCATGCGCGCCGCCAGTGCCAGGTGAAAGGCACAGCAACGCCGCCACGCGGCAGGTTGGAATTTGTGCACTTTGAGGTTTACTGCGCGCCATTGCCGCCGGCTCTCCCTCGCCCCACTACCCCTATCTATATACGCTCTAGTTCCGATCCGACGTAGCAGAACGGGCGCACTTCGTGCGTGCCGTGCGCAATCAGTTTCGATTTCACCTTTGAAATTTGATGATGAATATCTCGAACCATGTGCAACTTTTATGGTTTCTAAAAAATAGGTATGCCATAAATTGACACGCACTACAACTTTGTAATATAAACACCTGCCATCAAGCCAGTAAATAAAAAGTTAATGAACGAGTTTTTCTTAATTACTCACAACAGTGTCATTTGAACTGCGGCAAATTATTTCCCCCTCGAGGTGGAGTTTGTGTGAGAAAACCGCAGGAGCCTTACTCTCATTAGATTTTCACAAAATATTTGTATTTTGTTAAAAAAACCACCCCGTATAACAGCAATGTTGTTTCGCGAGAATATCGGGTTAGCATTTCGCAATTGAAGTCACGCACTTCTTTTTGCGAATATTGCCACGGCCGCCTCTTCTTTTGTTTTGATGTATTCGGGTTTGACCGGCAGGGACGGTTATCAACGCTCGACGCTGTCCGCGAAGTAGTGTTCTAGAAGCGTCGCGATTGTAGTAGATCGGTTTGTTAAGATTGCGCCCCACACGCGAATGTTCCAGCTTTGTCTAGATTTACGCCGCCACCAGCGATATTGCTGGAAAGTTCGATAGCGCCTGTATAAAAGCCGACGCGCGTGACCGCTTGTCAGTTGATCGACGGACGACGCCCTGTTCGCCGCTACAGCGTGTATTGCTGTAGTTCTAGTTCTCATTTTCCGGCCACAAGTTCGGCCAAATAAACAGTTTCATCCTGCAAACGCCGACTGCTGTCTTCGTCGACGTCACGACCACGTGACATCTGGTGGAGGTGCTGGGTCCTACCCACAGGGCCCTACCCAGAGGCAGTGCCGCCGAGGTAGCGAAGGTCTTCGTTGAGAACATCCTCCTGCGTCATGGCGCCCCAGAGGTCCTCATCACCGACAGAGGTACGGCGTTTACTGCTGACCTAACTCAGGCAATACTGAGATACAGCCAAACAAGCCACCGCCGGACCACAGCGTACCACCCACAGACCAATGGCCTCACCGAGCGGCTAAACAAGACCATCGCCGACATGCTGGCCATGTATGTCGACGTCGAACACAAGACGTGGGATGCCATCCTTCCGTATGTGACCTTCGCATACGACACGGCCATGCAAGAAACGACGCAAATGACGCCGTACAAGCTGGTCTACGGAAGGAGCCCGGCGACGACGCTCGACGCAATGCTACCAACCGCCACCGACGAAGACGACCTGGACGTTGCCGCCTATTTGCAACGCGCCGAAGAAGCTCGACAGCTCGCCCGCCTGCGCATCAAAAACCAGCAGAGGGTCGATAGCCGTCACTATAATCTTCGACGACGCCACATGGAGTACCAACCCGGTGACCGTGTGTGGGTCTGGACGCCGATACGCCGACGTGGGCTCAGTGAAAAACTTCTTCGGCGATACTTCGGGCCATACAAGGTGCTTCGACGTCACGGCGCTCCTGACTACGAGGTCGTCCCGGACGGCATTACGAACTCCCAGCGACGCCGCGCAAGACCTGAAGTCGTCCATGTCGTGCGCCTTAAGCCGTTTTTTGCGCGCTAGCGAACCTGGGGACTCTACTTTTTCCTTTGTTATTGTAATTTATTTGTGTATGCACTTGTTTTTTCCTTTCCGTGTTCTGTTGCAAGCATCGGGACGATGCTTTTTCAGAGGGGGGCAATGCCACGGCCGGCTCTTGTTTTGTTTTGATGTATTCGGGTTTGACCGGCAGGGACGGTTATCAACGCTCGACGCTGTCCGCGAAGTAGTGTTATAGAAGCGTCGCGATTGTAGTAGATCGGTTTGTTAAGATTGCGCCCCACACGCGAATGTTCCAGCTTTGTCTAGATTTACGCCGCCACCAGCGATATTGCTGGAAAGTTCGATAGCGCCTGTATAAAAGCCGACGCGCGTGACCGCTTGTCAGTTGATCGACGGACGACGCCCTGTTCGCCGCTATTATTGTACAGCGTGTATTGCTGTAGTTCTAGTTCTCATTTTCCGGCCACAAGTTCGGCCAAATAAACAGTTTCATCCTGCAAACGCCGACTGCTGTCTTCGTCGACGTCACGACCACGTGACAATATGAGGTCGGGGGGAAGCTTCGACACACATGTTTTCAAAACGAAACGCTCATGGACAACAATTTAAGGCAGTATTCTCAGCGCCAAAAAGTTAATTTCTGAGCGAAAGAGGTGTAAGCGGGTGCGTAATGAGCATGTATGAGTGGCTGGAAGTGAGACGAGGCACAGGTACGAATGGATAGTGCAATGTATTCGTTCTGTAAGCGTGGTTTGTTTTGTTTTGCTTTAGCAGTAATATTTTTTTTGTGTGTTTTTCAGATTTGTGTCTTAAGTTGTAGCATGTTAACAGCGAAGCTGTTCTTTGTCGAGCCTTTCATGTCCGGTATCCATGGTAACGCTTTTGGGCATCATAAACGGGTATGTGCCACAGACACTGGGTAAATCCCACTACTCACCACTGGTCCACTAAAAATGAAGGCGACAAGCGGGTATGTGCCACATAAATTTGTGCGGCCTATCAGAAAGCTATCATCATCATAAACGCGTACGTACCACAGAAATTGGGTAAATGCCACTACACGCAACTTACACTAAAGAGGCAGAAGGCACCAGTCAGCCCATCAAATGGCGTGCGTGTTACCATAGTCACACCACTGTCACGTGATACTCCGTGGTTATGAAAGGTGGAGGTTGTACTCCCCCCTCAAGGCTTAACATAGAGTGTGTAACAAAGAGCAGTGATGAAACATATCGGAGAATCCGAAGCGAAGACTTCTCTGTAAACCTGTGTTTAATTGTCGTATTGCGAAGATGCAATAAAACTTTGCTACCATCTCAAAGCTTAACAAATAGTGTTTAATAAAGAGCAGTGGTACAAAATATCTGGAAGACTTGCAGAACATAGTAATGCGTTAGCCTCACGAAGGAAACGCCACCATATTCGCTGTTTCATCGGTGTCCGCGAAGCAGAGGTGGTCGGATTTTTTTGAATACTCCGTATAACTAAATGTTATGACAACATCATTTGTTTGCGCTCTACCAGCTTCAACCAATGCTCAAAAAGTGCTGCATGTGAGGTACGTTGAATTAATATGGTATTATCTATATTGTATAATGCTGTGCTAAGTGGCCGAACTTTCTACAACTACTACGGTTCTCTGCCATGTTGCGAAGTCGTAGAGCCTCGTTAGAATCTAACATGCAGAGAATTGTGAAAAATTTACCCTGAAGTGCTCCTTTTTAATATCTGTAATTCAGGTGTGCAAGCACAAAATATTTGAGAGCTGTAGCCGCCATATAACTACGATATAAATAAAAGGCCCAACTGATACAAAAAAGCTGGAGTTCAATGCGAAGTTGTAGGATCAACTAGCAGATTCTGTCTTATCTTTTAGGTACCAAACATGCTTACACGCCTGCCTTATGGTCCTGCAGTGAATATTAAGGTGGGTGCTGCCATTCAACCTGACAGCATGCAGCAAATTTTCTGTTCGAGTTAAGAGAATTAGACGTACATCACAACATTCCCTGCCGTGAAATTCACTCCTGAACACTGTGCAATGTTCTTCCTATTTTTTTGATTAACACAGTTGAATAGGAGCGGTTGCCTCATTTAGGTAGCACCGGCTACCCCTTCTCACATCGCAAATGAAACAAAGCAAAAGAAGGAAGAGAATAATGATAGTAGACGTTGTTATAATGCATGCTATACATGCATATGAATATGCATTAAGACAGTGTATTACCACCAATTTTATGCGTGTGTCAAGAAAAGATAAGCATCTATAAGCGTGCGTACATGAAAACAAATTGTTTCATTGTATCGAATGCACCGATAACAGTATTGGGAATTAAGTAACCGTCAGTTGTTAGGTTACATTTCGTTTACGAAGCATCTGTACCTGCGACTGGCGCCCGTAAGTCGCTTGCGTATTTAATATTCATGAAGAGGCTCGTCGTAAAAGTTGAATGTTTTCATCAATACCAGTTCTGGCAGAAATTGCACCCAAAAATGCCGTCTATAAAACTGTATTGTCGTCTCTTAGGGGAGTTCGTCTATCTGAGCCAGAATGACAGAAACAATATGACCAGCGATTCCTTGTAATTCAGCCCTCAAAGTGCTAAGTGCCTTGCAACAACACGAACAAAAAGTTGATCGAAGTTTTCACGCTTATGCTTAAAAGCAAAAGTAAGAAGTATACGCGCCAGCTGCGGCTCTTATGTACAAGTGAGCAAATGTAAGTACATCGTTATAGAAGGTTGGCTCATCTCACTTCTGAACAGTAATATTTTCCGTTCGAACAATACATCACTTAGGAACACAACACTGTCAGCGTACACCGAGTGCAATAAACTTGTCCGCGGTGATCGTGTTGGCTCAGAAGCCCATTGTCGAACGATTCTACGGCAACGCCCTCATGCAATGTTTCCTCTGATTAACGTGCCCCCCTATTATTCAAAAGAACAAGGAGTGCTCTACGATCCATTGATTATGAGCGAGAACTTTGAGGGCATAGAGTCACTTATCTTTGAAGCAGGGTTTAATGAATAGAACGTATTTTTCAAATAGAAAGGCTGAATGAGAAAGACTAGAGAAATTCGGGCAGAGAAAGGATATGCTATTCCAGGGTAGAACGCTGCAGCGCAATACGCCACGGTCGACGTAGTCTCTCCGTTCGTGAAGAAATGCAAGCCTATGGGGCGATTCCGTAAACGGAACAACCCCGGCGGAAAATTGAGATTGAGCGACGGCGGGGGCGTCTGGCCATTCCTCGACCCATAACAAAGTCTCCCAAGGGAACGAGAAAGAGGCCGCCAAGCGCACCGCCATTGTTAGCCTCAGCTCAGCACAATGGCCGGACCCGCTTTGGGGAATTCGAACACACACGCCCTTCCCTTTCCACCACCCTTCTCCGTCATCCGCCTTATAGAAAAGAGACCCGGATGACAGGACAGCAGAGCCGGGGGCAGTGAACGAGGACTGTACCAGCCGAGTTGAATGAGAGAACAGACCTATACGCTTAGTCGAACTCGTCTGCAGGGACCAATAGCGTCTCTGTTTGCTCGCTTGTTCGCGTTCGGGAGAAAAAGGGTGAACTGTCCTGAATTCCTGACACAGCAGCGAATCTAATTAACCGTGGCTCGCATTCTGTGGAGAGGAACGAACTCCCATCAGTATGACCGCTTAGCCTGAGCATAGAAAGACTTTTTAGGTGTGAAGCGTCTTTGGCGGAGCTCAATCCGGTGGTGGTGGTGGTGGTGCGCGGCGTGACCACCCTTACTGCGCATGCGCAAACCTTCTCCACTTCCGCTCTCCACTCCCTCTCTCTCCTTTCCCTCTCCACATCACCTCTCCCCTTCCCTTTCCTCCTCTCATTTCGTTTTCCCCCTTCCCTATCCTCCTTCTCCCCCCCTCTTATTTCGCTTTCCCACCCCCTCTCCACTCCTCTTTCCCCCTCTCCCCTCCCCTCTCTCCACCCCTGTCCCCTTCTACCCTACCCCTCTCCACATCATCTCCCCCTCTCCCCTTTCCCCCTCACCACTCCACCTCTGAAGCGCGGGCCCTACATGCCGAAACACTGCTTCGCATCGCCTCATGGTCGCCTTTAGCGGGAGATGGTGTGATTTTTGTCCATTTCTCTCTGAAGTTGCAGAGTGACGGTCGTGGAGGGAGGAACTTTTCGGTGGGCGAAGTTAGCGCTGATCAGGAGGGACAACAGTAGTAAGTTAACGCCTCCATGTACGTGGCCCTAAGCATATTCAGCGACGACTGAGGGTCTGTTTTAATTTAGTGGGTCCACACCACCTAGCAAGGCAACGCGCGAGGCTTAAACGGCACGCGGTTCACCATGCACCGATTTGATTGCCGCCGCAAGAAGAAAATGAATGAAATTGCGCCGATGAAAATCGCAGAGCGATACGTCTGAAATGAGCCCGACGACTCAAGCACTTTCCTGAGTGAAATTAATGTTTTTTTAAAGCAAGATAAATGCACGTAATTCTTCATTTTACGCCATGCTCTCTTCACTCAACAAACGTGTGCAGTTTGTAGAGAAGCTGGCCACAGATATTTCGCGAACAGTGGCAATCAAATGAGCTGTACGTTCACTCAGTCTGCTCTTTCACCGCACCAACATCACGAAGAATCGCCGTAATGGCCGCACTCAGTATGGGCCAGATGCTATCGATGGGCTGTCTCCTGCGCCGAACGCGCTTTTACAGCCTTTCTGGCATACACTGGCCTTATCAAGCACATTTATTTGGTTTCTGTGTTGTTTGTTGTGGAAGGTTTAGCTTGTGTGTCTGTGACAAGCATCTTGCACATGATTGAGCGTCCTATTCCTGTCAGGAGCAGCATGCAACTCCTAACTACTACCCCCCCCCCCCGCATAGCCTTGTATGATTGGGGAAGGGGTCGGTCCCGGATGGGGATACGTCGCTTCGGTGGAAACTGCATCCTTCGATCGAACGGACGCAGTCGCGCGCGCCTTATCATGAGAGCGGTCACCGCTAAGTTTCCGCTGAAGCGATATACAGTACGGAGGTGGCTTCGCTCTCCGCAGCGGCCGCGTTCTCTTACACCAGAGCTTTGCAGATGTTACACCAGATCGAAGGCTAAAGGAGTTAGCTGTTAGCATTACTTTGTATAACCACTCCATTTGTTGCTATTCCACTTATTTCTTCTGTGACTATGAGTGAAGCTGTGACTTTTCTCGTCTTCTTTGTTTTGATTGCTGTAGAGGTGTGGAGTCATCCTTCAGTGTCAGTGCAAGCCACGTATCGAATATGTATACCAATGTCCGTCACTTATAGTACAAGGTACCATGCTGCTACTATTAACAATCACGGAAGGAAATAATTCGGGGGAGTGTCGCGTAAGAAGTTGAATACAGAAAAAAAATTATGTGTCATGGCAAGTACTGGTGACTTCAACCGTAGTTATAGCTCTACTCATCACTCATTCTTCCCAAAAGACCTCAGGCGCTACCGCAACTTCCGGTTGTCGAACTCTCACGTTGAAACAGAGACTATAAATAAGTAACTTGAACTGAACGCTCATAGTTGCGTAACCACATCAGAATATATCGAAAGGGCGGACATCGCTCGGAAAGAAGAATAAGAAAATACAATGTAATTCCATGGAGAGCTGGGCGAGTTGCTTTGAGGACATTATTGGAAAGATTTCGGCGCGCACTCAATAGGCGAAAACCGTTTGTCTTCTCGCCTTTCGTTTTCGTCTATTGAGTGCGCGCCAAAATGTTTCTAATATAGAAAATACATTGTACAACATCCCGTTTCTTAAGATAATCGGACAGAAGTAGTTCACTTGTCGACACTTCTGAACTTTACATTTGAATAAAACGCGCATACAGCGTTTAGCAAAGCCTGCTGCTCTCGCCTCTTCTGCATTCTGAATAACTGTGCTTTGACTTCTGTCAAATATGATCAAAGGCTAAAGAACTGGACGAACTCTACTGGCATAGATCCGTCATAAGCAACGAGGCACTAAATCATCCTTTACTGACCTGCATTGAGAGCATTGAAAGTGAACTCACTCACCTTGGTAAACAGTAAAACAAGGTAAGTGCTTTACTCCTATTGCTGAGGGCTAACATTCGTAGCTACATTGAAAAATGTTGCACGAGCTGTGAAGTAGCGACTTGCCCGCAAGGTAAGAGATCCTGGATTGATGCAGAAGCGACCTTTACGTATACATATACTCTTACTGACGAGGAGATCAACGTAATCTATATATTCATCAAACAAATCGCATATCGCTTCCCGGTTGCCGAGCCACGACTCCCGTTGCCCCTCGGCGATACGCGTTGTGGGACATGGGTCGACATACTGCCGAGCCTCCAAGACTCCTGGGAAGGAAATGCACTTTGATACAGGAAAAGAAGTTTATACACTGAAGATGCGAGAGCAGCCGAATCGCTCTTCTAACTCCGCTGCAGTAGCCGATGCACTTACGATATATCTTCTTTCTCGATTTTTTTTTCACTGAACCCGCATGCCTCGGGGGCTCTTCCTAAGCATCGCGCGAGACGCCATTCGAGAGAATCTCGCCGGTGATTCCGCTGAACGCCGCAGGGAATCTCGCCGGTGATTCGACTCTGTTGAGTCGATATATATGCGCATCGCTGTAGATGTGCGATCGCAAAATAAAATAAGAAAGTCCGGACGAGCCAAAAAGTTATGGGCCGAGGCAACGAAAATGTTGGAGAAATAAAAAGTGGAAGTGTACTAACGTGCACACGTCACTGATCTTTCGCTGTTTAGGAAGAAGCTGGTTGGCTGGGTATATAAGTCCCTTTTTCGCAATAACGTATGCTGTCGGGCTAGATGGTGCATAGCTGGTTAGAAATTCGTTGGCACAAAACAAGAACGTGGACGGAGAAGTAACAAGGACAAGCGCTCTTTTTGCTCTCCTATTTTTCCGTCATTTTCACTCGTATGAATTTAGTGCTTCAAAAATCGCGTATACCATACTTTTGTACTTTTGCGTACAGGCCGAAGAGAGAGGGCAGAAGAAGTGTGTGCACCCTGAATTATTTTATACTGGAGTTCACGCGTATGAGAAATGGTTCTTGATGGAGATCTGTCTCGAAAAAGAGGCAACATAGTGTATAAAGGTGGGGAACGAAGGAGCTATGGAGGAAAGCAGAAGAGAAAGAAAACGTGAATGCAATCGTAGAACAAAATTTCTTCGCGAATTATCCTTTTCATTCTTGTTTTTTTTTTGTGAGGAAGAAGCGAAAGATTTGAACGTACGTGAAGTAGCAGGGGCTTCCTGTGGTCTTCGAAATAAATGAGGGTAAAGATGGGAGTGTGGATCGGGTACGAAAGAGAAAGGAGAAAAAGAAAAAAAGTGCTTTTTTTCTATGGGTATGACGAAAGAAATGTGACCTATAAAGGCCGGTGTGCTTGCTGGGGCGGATACCGTTATCCCTGAGGCAGAGAGCGAAAGACAGAAGGAAAACCAAATTAGTTGAAGGAGCGATCGTAATGAAACCATACGTCAAATCCGGTGCTTCTTGGAAGACAAGAAACAAGCGAAAAGTTCGAAAGCCAGGAAGTGGCAGCCACTACGGCGCATGCGATGGTAGAGAGAGAGCAAAGAAAGATGAATAGAGAGGGTGGGATGCGAAACGGTAGAAAAATATTAAGAACGATGTAATGTCAGATACTGCACTGGTACTACAAGCGCAGGCGACAAGCGATGGTGCAACTGATGCCAAGGAAAGTGTACTATACCGGATGTCAGTGACGTGCCTTCGCACGGCAAGATCTCCGCGAGGCAATATGATGAAGTTAAATAGACTTCTAGAATTCGTGCGAGTGATTTCATTTACATATATAAGTTTGTTTTATGGCCGCAAACGCCAATAACGGCGTGAGTGTTCTCGTACTGTCTAAGTCCTGGTGTACACGTACACTTCAAGCATTTGCGAGGAATACTCGGCCTCCAGACACGCGCAGTTGCATTTAGCCGCGAAAGCGACGAAGAGAAGTGGACACATCGCAATGTTGAGTTCAGTGGGTTCTGTCAGCCAAGGCTGCATTCCCACTGTCGCTACTGCTGTGATCACTGTACGCTCATGTTTTAGCGTCCCTGGCGAGCAGCAGGGTCGAAACAAAATCATAGGTTGACCACCACTGGTTCTAACGGGCAGTAGACGTGAACCTAATTTTATGTAACCTATTCTGGTGGTTGGCCGCTGACGAAAGCCGCGATTTTTATTCCGTGTCATTTCGTCAGTTTTACCGTGTGGTTAGTACGGCTGCGACGTCGACATGCGCCAGATTTTTCTCCGCACCGCCTTCCTACGGGAACATCACGGGCGTTGTTCACAGCAAGGTTCGGCCGACGCGTCCTATGACGCTTACTTCGTGTAGTTGTCTAACACACTGCAGTCAGTGCTTCCAATTTGTCAGTGTTATCACTGCTTGGAATTTCGAGTGAACAAAATTCAAAAGATTGCTAAGCCGGGCTAGTTGGTAAGCGTTAATAGTTAATTTACAGCACGAAAAACGAGAGACAAAAGAAAAAATACTACACAGGAAAAGCGCTGCTGCCAACTACAACATTTATTGCGCATAACCCATCCTTAAATAACATCGCTGCGTACCACGTGAACAGCGCTTGTCCTGTGTAGTATTTCTTCTTTTGTCTCTCGTTTTAGCGCTGTAAATTAACTATGAACAAAATTCAAAACAGTGATAGTGTCGAGTAATAGTGTAGAGCAGCAAAAATGTCAAGTGCACGAGCGATGTTTCTTCTTTTTTTGGCTCTGCAAGGGAAGTATAGGGAACCCAAGCTGAAGTTTGGGCGCGACGCTCGCGCGGCCGTGGTATGCGTCACTGGGGGCAGACACTGCCCGTGAAGGCGGTTTGTCGCCGGATTAGGCAGCGGCGGCGGCCAGAACACGTGCGCGAATGCGCTCCTCATTTGGCCCGAGCACTGCTGGTCAGCAATAGTTACATTGTGAGGCACCACAGATGCAATCTGAGAGCTCTGCGCGTGCGCAGAAGCGGGGGCAGCAGTGTTGTGGCCGTGGACATTCCCAGTTGCGATAAGAGCAGTGGCGCCGCTCAACGTTGCTTCGGAAGCCTATGGGGCAGCCTTATTGCATAGCTTTGATATATTCCACGAGATTGGAGAATGCAGTGATTGTACTGCAATATCCAGAAATATACCAACGCTTTTTGCACGCTTTCGCTTTAACGTACCGGTCTGAAACTAAAACAATAGGAAAAACTGCTAAAATATGACTGAGACCACGCAGCGTGCAATGGGATGGAAAATGATACACTTAACATGAAGATGTCGGAAGAAAGCATAGTGGGTCAAGGAACAAACAGGGCTAACGGATATTGTAGTTGACACTAAGGGAATGAAATGGACGTGGGCCGGCCATGTAATGCGTAGGGCCGACAACCGGTGGTCAGTCAGAGCAACGGAATGGCTGCCAAGGGGTGGGAAACGCCGCCGAGGGCAGCAGCGAGTGAAATAGAGTCGAATTCAGAAGGTCGAGGAATAAAATGGAAACAAATCGCACAAAATAATGTGAATTGGGGATCATTGAGGTTGTCCTTCGTCCTGCAGTGGACCTAAAATGGCCTGATAAAGATGATGATGATTATCCAAGAAGCTATTAGTAACAGTTACAAAACTGTTCAGCTGGCCGAGGGAACAATGCAGATTTCCACACTGTGCCCTTCAGGGAATCTCAAGCGCAGTGGCTAGATCACTTTTGTCCCTGAATAATAAATTTAAATAGGCTGCTTTCGCGTTATACGTGCACAGAGGATTATTTTTAAAGTTGCCTTGTTGAGATGTATACGCCATAATAATACTAAATACCTTCCTGCGCCGGGAAACGCTTATAAGCAAGTAACATGATTTTGGCCATAATATGAGCTTTGCCAGTTTATGACCGACGGAATGACCCACGCAGTCAGTGTTAGCGATAAGCTGGTTTGACACGAACATTTATTCACTGAGACAGCAACTTGGTGCCATTTACAGTGAAAGGAACACTGTGAATTTTGATGCAGATAATTAGGCAATGTCACATTTTCCAGTTCAAGCGCATGTGCTTCCTGGAAGGTATGCTATGAGTGCAAATTAGTCGACATACGAATGAGGCATTGAAATAAAGCAGCCTTGGACTTTTGCCCTCTCTCTCATGTTCTGAATAGGCTGGTAGTATTTGGTACTGTGACACGCCTTAAAGCTGCGTTTAGCACGACTACTCGCGCTCCTTTTGCAGGCAAAGCGAAGAACAAAGTCGGTAGCGTTGCGTTTTCTCTTGAGTTCGTGCTCTGCGCACGCGAGCGAGATTCCAAGATTGTCGCGAAGCCCTGGAACGTGACGAGGGCGGAAGCCAGAGTTGGCGAACAGTGGTTATGTGCCGGCTCTAGGAGCAGTCGAGTGGTAAATCCCGTTTGTGGTGCGCATAATGTTATTCGTGTGGAGAGCAAGAAAGGAAGCAGACGAAGATTTATCCGTTGGCGACGCTTGGTCTCCCTTTCTTGTATCATTGCTTTAGCTCCCTTACCCGAGTCTGACGACGATGAGGCACGTGCTTGGGTTCTCGAATGAGGTTCTTGACCCCTTCGCTAAAGTGGAAAGAGGCACGAGCATAGCTGGGCAAACCATTTTCTTTTGTACGCAATGCACTTGTGAAATAGAGGCGAAGTCGAGTGACTACTGAAGCTCTGCACGTCAAAGAAAAAACAAAATAAAGAAAAAAAATAAAAGAAAATGCCATGAGTAGAAGGAAACTAAGAAGCATGACTCTGTTCTGTCTGAGAAAGGTATTTAACCTTCTGGTGACTGTGAATATGCCACAAGTGTAAAAGGCGCTAACACGTGTCTGCGTTAATACTTTGACATATGTGGACACTTTGTCATCAAAGCAGAATGAAAGAAATTATCGTCAATTTAACATGGCTGCTTTACCTCGTCTTGCTTTTTCTTTCTCTCACTTGCACTCATTGATTCATTAAATGATTCATTTATTGTAATATTGCAGATGGTCGGAAGATAGCTCACTGGTGTCTACACGCTGATCGAATGTCTAGTAAAAGCAGGGTTAAGTAAAGCGTATGATTGCACTAAAAATTGTTCACGTCGTAGACGAGACTGCCTTTTGACGGAGAAAGTAAGAAGGAATAAAATAAAGTAAAACACAGTTCGTCACGTTTACATGGCAAACTGCAAAAACAGAAAAAGAAAGAATCACAGACCTCGTAGAAAGAAACGCTCCTCCAGTGGGACAACCCCGCTACTGCGCGGAACCCGCACATGATCTGCCCTGAACCTTGCCTGCCTGTCACGAAACACTACGCTACTGTAGTAACTTCCACTAGTTTTCCAGCAGATAGGTACGGTTTCGAGTGGCATAGTGCCAAATTCTAGATGAGCGCCGTTAGCCTGTTTAATTCGGCGCTTTCGTCTCCTATTCCAAAGCTGCAGAGCTTTAAGCGTGCTTTATACGCGGGAAGCTCTCCTACCTCCCTCAGAGCCTTGAACGTTTTTGCTGCGAAAGCCCGTCTGACCAGCGAATCCTAATCCGGATTAAACCTTCCTAGCGAGTAGGGTAGGGAGAACGTGAGCGCCGCTTCCTCGTCATCCAGATACTGCGGGCTCGTGGATGGCGCTTATGCGCAAGCTGATGCACAGTCTAGTTTGTTGTCCTTGTCGCTAGGTGTAAATACTTGTCGAGAGCGATGGTTTTAGATCATTGCGTGCGTTCATAAGCGCTTGATAAACGGACACGGAAACGCTGCAGCTGTGTTTCAAGAGATGAGATCGACATTATATGCGCCTAAAAATAATAGGCGACCAAATGTACAAATAAAAATTTGGAGGACACTTGAGCTTCGCCTTCATGAGTATAATGTGATATCGTAATCTGTCGCTGCTCACATCAGCTGGTGAATCGCTGGCCCGCCTTCGCTCTTCGGTGGACAACTCAGCCGTGCCGCAAGGAAAGTAACGTCTGGGCGCGTAACATAGGCCCTTCAAACTATGCTAGGATCCCTACTGGAAGCACAGTTGCCAATTACCCACTACGCGATAATGCTTCTTTTGCAAATAGGCAAAGTACCCACTACACGTCCGTAAGGCAACACGCGCACCGGCGCATGTGGCCACTTTGTTGATGCTGCTGCTGCTGATGATGATTAGTTATGCCTGAGCGCTTTGTCATAAGTAGGCATGTTTTTACACATAGTTAAATTCTGCGCTACTTCCCCGAAATATGACATGCGTTAGTGACACTCCCGCTCTACTTAACATTCATGTCTTTCCCAAGCAATTTCGAGCATGGGCGTGGCACTGTGTTAGAACACCTGCTTTCCACAGAAACGACCTTGGCTCTATTCCCACTCGAGCGCAATATATATTATTATTTATTTATTTGCATCAATTTCGTATTTTCGGTCATGGACAAGGCTGATTTTTCGCTGAATTTCTGCGAAACGAGCTCTTTAACACTATCGCGTTAAAAGAACAAACAAGGAAGGGAAATCTGGTGGCGAGAAAGTGCCCCGAGTGTGTATTCCACAAATGTTTTAAGTAATTCTCGTAATGTGAAGCACTTAGTTTGCCTACCTGCATTTTATTCTTGCGTGTTATTCTTCCACAAACAATCACAAATCTTACCCCGCGCAAAGAGAGAGAAGGCATGGGGGTTACTCAGAACGACCGCCTGGACAATGAACTATGCCACTATTACTGGACTGCAAGGACAGTCACCGAGGTCAAGTTCAGGTTTAGAAGACACTCGGGGGCGCCTTTAACTGGAAGTCCTCCCGTGTGCGCTACCGATGAAGCACTGTCCCTTTCCCTACGGGAGAGCGCCTTCCCCGCGTGTGCAGCTTCATGAAAGCTGAGCATACGCGTTCGGCGAGACCACGCGGCTGCAGGAGGGGGAGGTGGTTGGTTTGGAAGAAAACGAAAAGCGTGACCGTGGGAAGATACGGTAGTCTGGTCCGAGCTTTAAGTCTGCCAGGCACTGAACGGGTGTCCCAAGGTTGGACCATGTCCATGGTAGACGGCCAGAACTCGCGCCAAATGTAAATATGTTGTAAATGACTTTGTACTTGTCATCACTGCTGTAGGTAAAACTGCTTGTGCTAAAATCACGAAGCCTCTGCTCGCAAGTCGCCACAAGGAGCGTTTCTCACGGGGCACCTCAAGTGCAAAACATCACCGACCTGGTGGTCAGCCTGTGGCTGTATTCGTGAATTTTCGCAACGAAAGAATAAGGCAACTTTATTGACGCTTAAGGCTTTGGCCTTGAATTACAGAAATAAATGTTACAGACGGTGGAGGAACCTGTAGCGTTCTGAAACCGGCGGTACTGAGCGTTGGAAAATAAATGTGATGGGAACAGAACGTGGTGGTCAATTTCTGTCAAGTTGGTGGTCAAGTTGGTGGACTCAAAAGTCCAGTAGCATATCAACTAATGTAGTGAGGGGCGACCTGCGACATTTAAAACGTATTTATCTTTATCCTTCTCTTCCGAACAGCTGTAAAATAATTGGCGCCGTCATGGACATTCTGAACATCGTGGACGTGTCAGACAATCTTTCAGTGCGCATTGGTTTAGAGGATGCTAAAGAAGTAAGAGTGTCTTTGGAATATTTCCGAGAAATTTGTCGTATATTTGCGTGGTTTCAGGAGACCCAAGTTCAGAAGAAATACAAAGTGCATGGCTAATATAATTTGTATATAATGACTCTAGTTTCGATCTTGTAAGGTAATAAATAGGGCAGCTTTAACAAAATTATTAAATTTCTAGTTCTAACTATCTTGATTACATCAGGAGGAACAGCTACCACGCTAAGGTTAATATGAATAAAAAGAATAGGAATCGCCAGGAAGACAGCCGATTTTTCATGTCACTATTTCGAATGAAATGGCAGGTGTGAAAAACGACAGTTTTTTTAGGGAAGCAGCAGCATGGGTGTGATAGGTTGTTTTTGTAAGCTAACAGTCTTTGTACGAGGCACTTTCGAAATCTTATTTTGTGCACATAAAAATTGTTTGCAAGTCTTCTGATACAACGCCAGAGTACTATCTATTCCCTTTTCCCGACCGGATGCTAACACCGTAGTGTACACACTCCTACGTGAGACTACAGCAGCATATTGGTCTTTACCAAGCCATCATCACCGCCGTCTTCACGTACTTGACCCAAATATGATTGTTAGAATCCCACCAACCATGAAAAGGTGTATTACAAGCTTATTTCACCGACTACGACTAGGTGTGGCATTCACTCGCCGTTACCTACACCATATCGGCCGTGCCGACAGTCCCAATTGCGAGATGTGTGGCACTCCTGGGACTATCGAACACCTCCTGTGCGTCTGCCCACAATACCTCATGCAAAGAAATTCAATGGCGGCCGCCTTGTTGTCATCGAAGCAACAAGTTTCAGAAAACGTTCTGTTGGGACCACCACCATGTCATCAGCGCGATATTCTAAAAGCGCTGAAGATGTTTTTGCGTGATACAGAGGTCGACGAGAGACTGTAAATAGTTTTCGGACATTCAAGGACTTACTTCGTCGCCACTTTTCTCCCTCATTGTCATCGCTTCTTCTCTCCCCTCTCTTTACTACCTCTCCCCTTTCCTAATGCTGAGTAGCAGGCCAGAACATTGATTCAGGCCGACTTCTCAGCTTTTCTGCCATAATAAACCTTTTCTCTCTCTCTCTCTCTCTTCTGATACAAGTTTCAGCCTCTAAAGAAGCCGCGCCGCAGCTCATACAGTGCTGAAAGTGCGATGCGTTTGCGAAAGCAGTGACGGAAAAATGAAATTCACAACGCGGAAACCAAGGCCATGCTCTCACTTCTTTTGCCCTGTAGCTGGAGACGCCTTCGTTTCCCTTACGCCCTGAACACTCTGAAGTAGGAGGTGCTCAATAATGTCTTCGACACTTTTTTGCTCCAGCTCCTTCTTGGCAAGTTATCAATCATGCTGAAATATACCCCTGCCTTTGGGCGAGTGCACTCGAAAGAGGAAGTGGTTTCTTTTGCCTTGCGTTTCTTGGCATCTTTGTGCCACGCCATTTTGTTTTCATTTTAAACAAACGAGCAAAGAACTTTGACATTTCACTTTGTTCGGACAGGGCGGAAAGTATCGGTCAGCGAAATTTCGTTGACTTTTCCCACTCGCTTTTGTTGGTCGCAGTGGCTGTCGTCATTTATTATCGAATATCATTTGTATCAGAGTATGTTTATCTTGTGGGCGCCCATGCAGATTCAGTAGCAATGATTGAGAGGTATAAACGAAAGAGCAAAAATGTTTCGTTTAGAAAAATGAACTGCACCAGACAACGATGTCAGCCCTTCAGTAATATTTATCGTTGTGTCCTTTATCTTGAATCCTAAGTAAAAATCATAATAATATATATAATGACACCCTGCTGTGGCATAGGTCATGTGTTTGATCGTAATATTTAGTTAGGTTGGTGCCAAATGTCTTATTACAGGCCAGTTTTCCATCCGCGTGAAGTTGTAGCTGGAGTCGCGTGTTGGTAGTGCGGTGTCACGACACCACCAATGGCAATGATGCAAACACACTTCTAGTGTCCTCATAGTTTCTATAGCAGAAACATTAATCACGGTTACATTGGCCAGCATGTCGTTTGCACACGAAG
Source organism: Rhipicephalus sanguineus (assembly GCF_013339695.2). Classification (NCBI taxonomy): domain Eukaryota; kingdom Metazoa; phylum Arthropoda; class Arachnida; order Ixodida; family Ixodidae; genus Rhipicephalus; species Rhipicephalus sanguineus. The sequence continues at coordinate 122,963,967 of NC_051180.1, read as the reverse complement.
GTATGTATTAACCCGTATGTGCTATGCAGCGGCAATGGCCAGTGGAAGGGTGCCTGTAAAGGATGCTCTGCCACAAAACTACGCTTACTGCGGAAAAGCAAAGTGTAAAAGTTTGCGACCTGACTGTTTTTTTTTAAATGCGAGATATTTCTTAGCGCACCAACACCACTTTGACCATTACCATCCGTCCGTCCGTCCGTCCGTCCGTGCGGCCCACACCTGCATACCGCGGCCCACGGTGCAGGAGAAAACGACAGCCGAGAAAACGACAAAAGGGTGGAGATATAGAGAAAGAAAGAGGAACAGAGTGAAAGAAAGAAAGAGAAAGAAATGGACAGAGAAAAAATTGAGAGAGAAACAAAGAGAGAAGATCCTCAGCGTGGCTTCCCAGACTTAACTGGTCATCTCTATGGTCATGTGGCTATATCTAGGCTTAACTGGCTATCTCTATGCTAGGCTAGGCTGCTTTGCAAAGGAAGACCGCCTAGATCCTCTATCCCTGCAAGCTTGGCGCCATGATTGCTTAGCTGCCATAACTTATTTTAAAGCAAGGAGACGCAGATACATGCGCGATAACGCTGGCTTCTTGTTAAACCCTGGCGCTTTATTCGCTCACAACATGGCGCTCTTTGTTCTCTGAAGAAGTGAATATTTTTAGCAACATCAAATGATACACTTCATTTTTTAAAATTTCGCAATTTTGTGCATTATGTATTCCTAGTGCATTATGTATTTTTCGGTTTGTTGAAACTCCTTCAACATGCAATGTAACATATGTTCTGTCGGCTTTGGTGGCCGCATATAGTCAAGGAATAGCGACAAGAAAGTTTAAACCAATACTTTACTTACGTGCATCAGCGTAACGTTCTACAGACACTTGTTACAAGCACTGGTCATATCAGAGAAATGCTATTCAGATTTTGTTTAAATGATAATTTTAGGAAAACTTTGTTTCTCTGCGCCTCGTCTGCTTCTGTGCATTGTTTGGCTAACGACCATGCGCCCATGTGTTTTACTCGTGGTGCTTGCTTTGTGTACAAAGCATTTAAAAGAGAGGCTGAACATCGTGCATCGCGAAGGCTGGAAGGCGGTGGGGAAGGGGGCGAGGACAGTAGAAAATTAGAGAAAGATTGTCTTTATTCTTAGTTTTGACGAAGAAGGGTCGGTGTTTGTTCCGTACTCCATTCTTTCTAGACCGATAACCATTCCGGGTAGTCGCAGGATTCCGGATGGTTGTCACAGAATGATATTCAGGGCGCGAAGTTCGTTTATATATCCTTTTGTCAGGGGTTGGAATAGCATTCCGACATTACATATAAATTATTCCTATCATATTGTGGGCATTTATTATGCACATCTTCTTCATCTGTACATTATCATCATCATAATGTATTTGGTTATGCATCCTCATCTTCGTCGTGCATCATCATCATTAGTGTGGGTTCACCGTGCCTGTTGGCTGCCGGGTCTTGAGGCCAAATAAACGTCTGCCAAACAAAGACCTCATAATATCACTACGGAACTGGAAGAGATAGCAAGAGAGAACCAACAATATTTTGAGCCCGGCAAGACTGTGGGGTGGCCCAAACTCTCCTAGACGCCGGCCAGGAGCCCTTAGGTCCCTGCGCGTCTTCTATTTGCTGTACAGAAGTGGAAACATCAAAAATAAAACTTATGGCTCGAGCACACTGCCGAAAGAAACGAACCACACTGTAAACGCTATTCTTCAATGTCACATAATTATTCTGTTTTAGCGGCAAATGAGCTCGTACAGAACTTCTTATCTTCACCAACACCTCTATGAAGTTCTCGTTTCTAAGATGTGAAAATTGCAGTTGCTGCTTATTTTACAAATGAATGGCAGTGAAAACTACAGACAAGACCATAAACAGAAAAGGAGCGCGAAATACAGAGTAGCGCCTTTGCCAGACCGTGCACTTGAGAGGGTTTCCGCGTGGCGTTGTACAGTGAGCGTCAGCTACGCATGCCCCGCCTTAACGTGCCATCACTTATATCAGGCAGAAGCGAAGGCGGCTGACAGTTCCATCACCTCTATCCCGTCCCACACAACCCTTCTTTACCACTGCGTCTTCTTCGGGGCCTGTTTTCGATCCCGCTCTCCACGCAGCTTTACGCGACGCACAAACAACGAGAAAAGGACACTCGCACTCTCACGATTCGTTCACCCAGCAGGCGTAGAGGAGCGAATCCAACTACTTCTCCTATAAAGTGGCGTTAGCGCGGACCCCGCTACTGGCGGACATAAAGCTTCCGGCCTCTCCCTTTAGCAGTCAGTATAAGAGCAAGAAACGTTTACGTGCAAATGAAGAAAGGTGGAGAGTATAAAAATAAACTAACGCTGAAAGCGAGAAGTTTCACCTCCAAGGCCACTCGCTCTGCGGAATTCGTCGCAGTGCGTGAGTTGTCAGCGTGCGCGAGGTGTCTACATCGTCAGAGCGCTAACTCTCCGGCTCTCCTGGGAGGCAGCGTGAAAAAAAAGTGCGTGGACATTAACTCAACGAGAGCGTGGACAGAGAAGGTCGGGAATTGAGAAGACAGTGATGGTCGGACAGAGAAGGCAGAACGCGAAAGTGCACTCATGTTCTGCGCAGCCACGGCTCGAAGTTAAGGTAAAAAGCACAAAAGGAAAAGGGCGCATGGCCTCGTAAACGTGAGACGCAATTTTTGCGGGAAGTGGCGGTGAGAACGGTGGCCACGAGGCGCCGTAGGTTAGATCCGCCTTTTCCACGTTTCGTCATGCGAGGCACCAATGTGGCTGGACGGACACGGAGCTTTCTTCGCGAGTTACTCTCCATCACGCTCCCATCTGTCCTACTGCTTCTTTCGCTTGTACTCTTTGCAGTCAATACCGGCGCCTTTTCGATTAATTGAAGCCCAGTTGCCCGCTTGGCAGTGGTCGGACAGAACTTGGCGAGAGCTCCACTTCAGGTCCTGCCGAATACTGCTGCTTGGCAGTGTTGTGTGTTGGTCCTCTCAGAACTTTTATAGCGAAAAAAAAGCAAAACGTAGGCTAAGCTAAAGGGTGGGTAAGCTCAGACACATTTACGATCCTGCTTTATGAGCTTGCAGGTATCTGCCGTTACCACCCAGAGCTGTGGAGGCCGAGGTGACCATTCCATGGTGGCCAGTGCTGTAAAGGTAAAACAAAACGAGAAGAGCTGTCTCAGCAATGGTCTTGTGCTCACACCTCCTTTAGTGCTGGCGATGTGTTCACAGGTGGGTCGGAAGAAGGCCACGTGAAGGCGTAAGCTCTTCCGGAAATATATTAAGGGTAAACCGGCACGGAGAAAGGAACGCGAAGATGGTGCTTGCTGATAGTGGCCGTCCCGCTCGGGTGTGCTGTATAGTCAAAGGGTCTTAAAGCCATTTCTCTTTACGAATGCTTTTACACTCCCGATTATTATGTGGCCCTTACATATATCAGAAAAAAAAATTCCTCAGCGGCTTGAGTGGATGAAAATACATAAATAAATAAGAGGAGGGAAACAAAACTGCCTGTAGAGGCGAATATTCATTGTACCCAGAGCCGACATATTCTTATATTTGAAATGACGCGAACTAAGAGCGCCGAAGTAGCCTATTTGCCGTTATTAAACCAAATGTATTCAATTATTTTGGACAAATACGGCTGGTATTTATTCACTTTTCGCTGTGTCTTGCTGTTTCCTTTACCATGTAGCCCGTCTGCGTACAAAACATGAACTAATATTAGGCGCCATCACCTGTGCAAATAAGACAACTTACACAAGGTATGAGAACTAGGCTATATTTTTTTAAAATCTGATTTAAAGGGAGGAATATCGAACAAGCACAAATCTACGAAAAATATCGCACCTCTTCTGCGGACTTTGAACAGTTAAATATTGAGCCCAGCAAAAGTCATCCTGCTTTAAGTGAAACTCTCACCGCGTTTCAATGCATTCGGCTAAGACGACTCCAAGGCGAAAGCCATCTTATTTTTCTTCTTAGTCGGTATACTGATCTTCCCTCGCCCCCTCTGAGATAATTCTCCACCTAACTGGGTTTTGCACTGCCTCCACGAATGGAGGCATTGCAAGCTTTCCGCATCTGGTTTTGCACTGCCCCCGTGATCGACACACCTTTAACCAAGCGATGATGCCAAGCGGTGACATCATCGTGTGACGTCACGTTATGTGATGTCATGATTACGTCTGAAATTTCGTCGTTATGTGACGTCATCTGGACGTTATTACGTGATGATAGTTTTTTTGTATGACTCGTGTTGAGGCTGCCAACGCGGGACGCCAACGCTGTCGACGGTCAATTTCATGTTTGATGACAACGTGAAATTGTCCGTGTTATTATAACGACATGTTGCTATATTAACAACAATGCAAGCAATGTTGGCACAAACTTACTAGGATTTAGCAGAATCCACATCCTCACTCAATTTAAGTTGAACCCTCTTTGTAAGTCTCCAGGTTTCTGCTCCGTAGGTAAGTACTGGTAAGATGCAGCTGTTATATACCTTCCTCTTGAGAGATAGTGGTAGACTACCATTCATGATTTGATAGTGCTTGCCGAATGAGCCCCATCCCATCCTTATTCTCCTAGTTATTTCACTCTCATGGTTCGGCTCCGCGGTTACTACCTGTCCTAAGTAGACGTACTCCTTTACAACTTCCAGTGTCTCGCCACCTATCGCAAAGCGATATCTCTTAAGGTGTAACCTTAAGAGACAGGAAGAGAGCAGAGTGGGTCAGGGAACAAACGGGGGTTAAGGATATCATAGTTGAAATTAAGAAGAAGAAATGGATATGGGCCGGCCACGTAGCACGTCGGCAGGATAACCGGTGGTCATTAAGGGTAACTGACTGGATTCCAAGAGATGGCAAACGCGTGAGGGGGAGACAAAAAATTAGGTGGGTAGATGAGATTAAGAGGTTTGCAGGTATAACGTGGCAGCAGAAAGCACAGGACCGAGTTGATTGGCGGAACATGGGAGAGGCCTTTGCCCTGCAGTGGGCGTAGACAGGCTGATGATGACATCCTCACTATTCGATCGGTTCAACAGAGAGAGACGGGAAAGGAAAGGCAGGTGGATAGTAATGCGCGAATTTGTTTCATACGCTAGAAATGGGCAAGAGTGGGGTTTAAAAACGCTAGAGGAGCTCCAAACAAACGAAGTTTGAGGGAAAATGGAGGATTGCAGCGATGAAGAACTGTTAAAGAGGGGACATCAATGGAGCCACTTATAGAAATCGAGGAGCCGAGGTATATAAACCTCGACCTCTCCACGGCAAGCCAGTTAAAACAGAACGGAGGAGAACAGATCCGCTGGATTCAACGCTTCCACAATGACCATAGCCTTCGTCAGCGCAATCCTCTGCCTTCCTTAGCAGCTTGTTTATGTGCGCTTTGTTCACTCTCCCCCGGCTCAAATTGAAGGGGAAGAGTGAGCACGTGCGCAAAAAAGGTAAAGGAAAAACAGATAAAGCAGCATCCAGAGACATGCTCTGATCAACGGTTATTTAGTTACTAGAAGGACGCGAGGGAGGTGAAGTAAAAAGTTAACTGCAGCCGCCATCAGGACTAGGTTAACTGCAGCGGCCATCCGGTTTCCTACCGCACGCGGGGTGGTGATACAAACAAGAAAAATAGTTCACAAGCAATATACAGGATGTTCTTTTTTAGGGATGAAGATCGTTAAGACCTAGACAGAGAAAAAAAATATCTGTCAAAAAATAAATACGTGATAGGGCGCATCAAAAAATAAAAAACACATCTCTGAAAAAAGAATACACGAGAGGGTGCCCTGAAAACAACAAATATCGAAACTAAATAAAAAAATAATACATCTGTGAAAATAAATATACGTGAGGGCGTTGTGGTGCACGCCCACTCACAACGGAGAACACGCTGCAATAAAACTATCCAACGGAACTGTCGTCATGACAGTGTACCTGATTTCGAATCTCTCCCGAGGCAACGTAGAAAAGTGTACGTCGATCTAGCAATGAGGGATTATGAAACAGTTCAGGAACAACCCCTTAGTGCTAGTCGGTGACTTTAACGTTGACATCACCGACAACGACTGGCTTTTGCAGTATACGACGTCTCGATACGCTCTATGATCTATTTCGTATGACTGTAAAAAGCCAAATACCATCAGGGGGACGTGCGTAGACCTTGACTTTGCCAACTTCAGGTTAGATCCGATCGAAGAACAACTGGCTCTACATTTCACGGATCATAAAGCGGTGATAATAAAAGGAAGTCGAAATCCAGAACTGAACACGACATACGAATTATGACCAATAAAATATGCATACTCTACACACTTGTTGTCACTCACTTACATGAGGAAGAGTGGACAATGTCGCGGGAGATTCACAGTTCCCGAACGATCCAAGCTTCGCCCCACTCTTCATCATTCACTTCGTGGATATGCGTGGATTTTTTTAACAATACAGATTTTTTATAAAAATTATGACAGTCACACTCCAGTAGTTTTCGGACACAAACTGTACGTCGAGGCGGAAATACATTGCCGCAAATAAATGACATTGAAATGACTAATTAACAAATACTTGTTAATTAACTTTAAATTTTTTTACTTGAGAGTAGTTGTTTATGTTAGAAAGTTATAGGGCGTGCCAACTTGTGCCATGCCCATTTTTTAGAAATCACGAAAGTTGCACGTAAAATACGCGGCCTCTCTCTTAAATGAGACCGGAACTACCCGTGACAAGGGAGTGACGACATTTGAATGAAGGCGCCTAGTTGGCGTTTCTTTTCGTGAAGAGCGGCAAGTCATCTCACGTGCGCCAGCGGAACACGTTACCTTTGCGTGCGGCGTTTGGTGCTTATCTATTTCTTTCGAGTTTTGCGCAAGAACACCGCGATATGAACTTTGTCTTTTTCTGTGCAGCATAAAACTCAGGGGCAGCCGCTGTGGCGCTTTTCCTTGCTGACAGGCGAAATAGGTTTTCGCGTTTGTATATAGATTAAGAAATAAACGGATAAGCACCACACATCGCAAGCAAAGAATAAGCTGTTTCTTGTATATTTCAAAACGCTTGCCAATTTTCCCGACCATATCCTGCTTCGGCGCACCTTGATTCAAATTTCGTCACTTCCTTGTAAACTGCAGTTCCGGTCATACGCAACAGAGAGGCCTCGTTTTCTGTGCTCCGGGTGCGATCTGTTCCAATATCGCCCTTAAAATTCTATGATGAATATCTCAAATTGCGAGCAACTTGCGTAATTTTTAAAAAATGAGCATGCCATAAGTTGGCGCGCACTACAACTATCGAATATAAACAGCTGTCCTCAAGTCAAAACACAAACCCGTATCCTCTCACACCGTATGCAATGAAAGCGCCTAGCTCCGCATCTCTCTATAGTCTTGTACTCATTCACAAGCACACGCCGCCTAATTTCACAGTTGGATCATTGTTCGATAGCGAACTACATTAAGTGCATTTAACCGCAAGAGAGTAATTGGTCTTTAAATGAGCGTATGCGTCGCCATTAAGAGGTGCGCCGTTGTTCTAAGCCAACGCATCTGTGTGCGCATCGAGAAGCTCGGTAATTACCCGCTTCCTTACGAAGCGCTACGCACTTGAAAACGATTTGTCGCTGCTCTCGCCTCCGAGTTGGAAACCGCAACTCTGCAGGCAGGATGTATAGTTCTTTATTTTGTATGGGTGGGACCTTTAGGAGCGCAGCACAAGCAATTAAGGGGGACTGCTCGCTAGGTGGCCGTGCGTTAAAAGACAAATCCCTCGACACCGGTTGCCGAGCACTTTTGACACATTAGTTTCTTTTTATTCTCGTCTTTTCTTTTTTCCGAGAGTATATGAGGTCACCGGTCGCGATTCACGGATGTAAGTCAATGAGGGAGTGTTGTTAACAAGCGTATTTCTATGTGAATCCATGACACCGCGTACTACCTAAGCGCCAGATTTCGCTTTTATTTCTACCAAAGCTCAAAATTTCGAAATTTTAAAAATGAAATGTATCATTTGATGTTGCTAAAAATATTCACTTCTTCAGAGAACAAAGAGCGCCATGTTGTGAGCGAATAAAGCGCCAGGGTTTAACAAGAGGCCAGGGTTATCGCGCATGTGTCTGCATCTCCTTGCTTTAAAATAAATTATGGCAGCTAAGCAATGATGGCGCCAAGCTTGCAGGGATAGCGGATCTAGGCGGTCTTCCTTTGCAAAGCAGCCTAGCCTAGTATAGAGATAGCCAGTTAAGCCTAGATATAGCCACATGACCATAGAGATGACCAGTTAAGTCTGGGAAGCCACGCTGAGGCTCTTCTCTCTCTCTGTTTCTCTCTCAATTTTTTCTCTGTCCATTTCTTTCTCTTTCTTTCTTTCACTCTGTTCCTCTTTCTTTCTTTATATCTCCACCCTTTTGTCGTTTTCTCGGCTGTCGTTTTCTCGTACACCGTGGGCCGCGTTATGCAGGTATGGGCCGCACGGACGGACGTCCGTCCGTCCGTCCGTCCGTCCGTCCGTCCTCGCCGGAGTAGCAAGGTAGTGGTAGAACAACCACACGTCCAATTTTGCGACTTGGTCCGATTTCAAGACCGCCGTCATCAACGTTTTCGGCCGCCCTGCAGTTCGTAAGCTGCAAGCAGAACAGCGCTTACGCGAACGACCGCAGCAGGCCGGTGAATCTTGCACAAGTTACATCGAAGACGTCCTTCACTTGTGTAAGAAAGCCAACGGAACCATGGCTGAGTCTGACAAGATTCGGAACGTAAAGAAAGGGATTACGACGATGCCTTCACCATGCTGCTCGCCAAAAATTCTGGCACAGTGGCCGAGGTCATAACGCTGTGCCAGAGCTACGAGGAGCTCCGCCGGCAGCGTTCTATGACCCGTCGCTCCCCATCACACTACCCAGAGCTTGCTGGCTTGGCAACCTCCTTAGCGGCGAAAATTCTTTTACTGCTACAATCAATAAATAGAGAGGAAAAACCAAATTACTTTGTTTATTTCGTGTGCTCCCGTAAGGGCTACCAAACCACCATGGCCCTTCGTATCGAGTCATATGGCTTTAGTGTCCTGAATTTTTCTGTTATTCTAAATCATTCATTGCACTATTTGCCTTTTTCCTGGCGACTGCGCGCATTCACTACACCACACGTCTTCGATAATTTCTTGATTTGAATCACTTCTCTTTTTCATTGAATCAGTCATCGCATGTAATTGAATTACAGTAGCACTGCAAATTGGGCTAGCAGGTATTGATTCAAGCTTAAACTTAATAAGGCGCGCGCACGGACACGGCCACTAGAAGGCGCCAGTGTTGTTTTTTGTTTTTGTTTTTCCTTCTAGTGTCCGTGTCTCTGTCAGGGTTGCCAATGGTGGCTACTTTTCGCCAAATTGGCGAATTTGAGGGGCCCGTGGCGACCTAAAATTATGAATGGCGACATGGCGAATTTTTGGCGATTTTCGGCTTAGGTCTCCACTGAGTTATGCATCCTAAGCTCGGTGTCTTCGCAATGAATGAGCGGCAACACTCACTGTATTTTTCTTGGTTTTAGACCTAAGAGTAGAATGTGCTCATTACGCGTCATTCCGTATGTCTGTCCTGTAACTCGTGTGTATCTCCTCAATTCATCTAGAGGCAGGAGGTACAGGAACGTCCCCCAGAGACATTCTAGCAAAATGTAAACCGCGAGGGGCAGTGTTTGACTCTAAGTTAATAGCTTTCGGCGCTTTAAGCTTCTCTAAGGTTTCGCTTCCGAAGGGGCTATAGGCGACGGGTTGGCCGCGTGTTCCGACCATTTGTTCCGTCAAAGCTCCAACTGTTCTGAATAGCTTGGCGATATTTCACTGTTGCAGTACCCCCAATTCAGCTGGTAAAGACTGTTTTGGAATAGCGAAGAGAGGAGGATACGCGGCTATTTGTGCAATAAAAAAATATTTATTGAGGCATTTTCCACTGTTCTCGGTGAGCGTGTGCAATGACAACAATTGCTATAAAGCATTTTACATTGCCTACCTGTTTTTATTAATAACGCATCGGATTGACGCGTGTAGATATAAGTGACTAAAAGGAAAGGGTGGGTAGCGTCCGGTATCATATTAGTTCACACTGGAAAGGTGTAAGACTCACTAATGATCGGTTCCTGTAAGACTTCTGTCGTGTTACCTTCAATAAACTTTTATAATCCTTTTAATTCATATAAGGGTACGTAAAGCTGTCTACAAACAACGCTTTCAAGGTTTTCGCCCAAGGTTTACGACACTTTTACCTTTGAAACGAGCGGACAGGGATGGAAGGATATCATGAGCGTTTCATTCATTCACCCTTGCGCCACCACGCACATCTATCTTGCGGCTAGTCGGAGAAGCAGCACCATGCACTCCCATGGTGAAGCGGGCGATACGACTGGCATTGAGAAACGTCAATATAATTTAAGGGTCTTGGATGGTACTGTATATTCTATGGGGCTATACATGAGAGGACATTTTTATTACTAGGTATGACGCACATATCTAGATTGGCGACTTTTTTGGCGAGGTTTGTAAAAAAATGGCGACTTTTGGCGACTTTTTGCTCGTCATTTGGCGACATTTACTCGAAAGTCAGTGGCAACCCTGGTCTCTGTGTGCGCCTTATCGAGTTTAAACATGTATGAAATTACCGCTGTTCTCGCAACAGTTGTACTTATCACCCGTTAGATACATTAGGTGTAGATGTACCTCTCGCTTCCTCTTTCACCCTCAGCTGTTCTTTTTGCGTTTGGAAAACAAGGAATCCGTGTGCGAGACTCGCGTGCGTTGTTTTTATTTTTTTTTTAATTTCCTCGAGTAAGCAGTCACGAACGCGAAAACCCGGAGGCATGTTCTCGGCTACTTCGGCATCGAGCACTATTGCGCCTTCACGTTGTTCTCCTTTCAATAGAGCATCGCGTGTCATCCTCGGCCAGTGCCGGTGATACATAAAGTGTTTTCCTCGTTCTCGAAGCGGGTCTCTGCAAACAGCGATCATTGCTCACAACTGCCGGCAGCGCAGCCCACAGCCATACACTTCTGGCCCCGAGCACGCATCTCGACCGCTTGTATGCGGGCTTCTATTCACGTCGGTCGAGAAACAAAAAGGCAAAAGATGGCCGCGTTGCGTTTCTTGTTCCGGGAGAGAAAATAACAACGAGTGGTGTGTATGCTTGTCTCTTTCGAGAACGGAACATGCACTCAAACCCGCAGAATAGGATAGCAAAGATATGAAGGCAAGGGGGAGGGGGCAACAGAAGGAGGGACTGCGACTGGAGGATATCGGTTGCACTACAAATATGATGCGAGCTGAAAAATGTGGCCTACTGCTGATATGCATGCCTGGCGCTATGGCGATAGAGGGCCTGTTTAACATACGTAATTTTCGAACGTCCTTTTCGAAGTTATGAATTATTCAGCAACGCAGAAAAAGCGGCACTATAGCTTTCGTTTTAAATTTTATTTTTCTATTTATGGTTAGTGTACTTTGACCTCGTTTAAGTAAATTCTAGTGCAGGAACAGGAAAAATCAGCATAAAATACTGATTACATGCATATACATGGGCGTGTCGGTATCAAAGTCAGGGAGGCAAGCGAAACTTGAAAGCCGGCACCTCCTGCCTTCGAGACAGGAGAAAAGTCTCAATTTATCTTGGCAAAACACTTCAGTATAGTGTCATGGGTAAGTTAAGAGCAACGCTTATTTTTTTGCGATGGCCTTGGCTTGCTGTGTGTACACAGGAAGACTACGAGTGTTTTTCTAGGTTGCCTCGCTGTTTTCGTCGCGGGCCATCAGCCGAGTACCGTAGCCGCTGTACCAACGGAGGCAGACTCCAGTTTCAAAAGCTGACACTAAACACGCTAAGTTTTTAATTGTAATATTTTTTTAAATTGAACCTTATTTATTGTAGAAAATTCGCTTACTAAGTGATGCGATGGCCCGCTTATTTCACTTTAGTTGGTACCGTCAGCTAGCAGCGCCATTGATGGGTAAGTTTGACGGAACGTCAGCTTTGGTTTCCACAGAAAAGAAAAAAATAGTAAGCATGCTGTGCCGGACAACGAATAGGAAGCCACATTCTGCCTACACACTCTAGAAAAAAAATTATAGTAAAGAAGCAGGTGAAGGCTCACTAAACGGGCAATAAGTGGACAGCGAAGAATATTGATTGGAAGCACAAGAAAAAATTGCATCCGTATTTGTGTAAATGTTGTTATTTAAAGATTGGCGAGCTGCATGCAACGAAGCTTTCAATGTGTTCGACTTCAGACGTGATATTCTCGGCTCCAAAACAATATTTCTTGCCTGCATTGACCATCGCCTATGTACTCAGATGGAGTACACGATTAACTGAAGCTCGGTTACAGGTTATGTGGCGCACAGGGAATTCAATAGCCTGAAAGCTTAATTTACGAGCTTGTTAGGCAGGACGTATGTTGCATTCTTTTCGCATACTTTAAAGATACTCCGCTTTGGCGTAGGCACATTATTTTATAAAAAGTATACTCAGAGTTGGGAAATAGGCGTTAAGTTAAGGCACATTATATATAGCTGTCTTCTGGGCTTCGACAACTATTCACATTTCTTTGAAGTTATAGAAAGTGTATTTCAAATGCCAAAATGATAGTTTCTAAACTTTATCGCGAATAAATATTACAGTGCGCCTGCGCTTCTCAGCAATAGTTTGTAATATTACTTTTCTTGCGCAAGTGTTGCACGTGTGTGGGCCTTGACAACGATCACGAAAAAACAAGTTTGATGCGCTTATCTCGGCAGCATCGTAAGTCGTGAGGCTTTGTTTTACAAACATATTGCGCTTATTAGTTCATATTAAAGAGAATATTGAGCTGCAAAATGGAAAGGAAAAGAACTACGATGAGGCGTTGAGGCTTACGAATGGTTTGTGAGAATGAGTAGGAAGCGAAAGGTTGGGCGCCAATCACTAGCGCATAGCGCAAAGGGGACGGGGACGAGAATGAACACGGGACCAGTACACCTCGACCACCTCCCCTTTACGCTAGTAATGATGTCTTATTGTGCCTGGTACCGATAACACTTTAAGAAAAAAAGGTGTACTTTGACTCTTCTTTGCGACACATGTGACTCTCCCATGTACAACTCTCCTTAGAGTGTCACATGCACTTTCTTAAAGTTAGCGTGCCTAACTCTCCTGGAGAATTAGGCCCGCTAACTCTCCAAAAGAGAGCGTGCCTTTTCAAAGGGAGTCATACATCCCACAACTCTCCTAAAGAGAGCCAGCGTGCCTCTCTAAACTGAGTTATACATTGGAGAGTCACATGCGTAACAAAGAAGAGTCAAATTTTTTTCTTAGAGTGTAGCAAAACTTTTCGCCATAACATCCACTGCTTCGTTCCTTTCTGGCTTGTTATTTCGCAAGCTTTTGTTTTGCTGTTCGCGCTATCAAGTGTTCCTTAGGTGTCAACCAGCTCGCCTAGCAGCAAGTTTTACTGAATGCCAAGTTCGATGAACGACACTGTGAGTATCTGCTACTCCGCGCAAGGTAATGAATCTGTCACGCGCCAGAAGGAATTCTTCATCGGAAATCGACAAACAGGGAGAGGGAAAGGCCGAGGCAATTACTGCGGCAGAGGAGGCTGCTGGACGAGCGAAGGGAGGGCGTGTCAGGAAATCGGACGCAAAGAATCACGCCTACTCATCACGGCGGGGTCTCTGGATTCAGCGACCTTAATGAGCCCGCGGCCGCCCTTCACCGGCAACGCTTGCCTAATTTCGACCGCAGTTAGTCAAGTTTGACATTCGGCACGCCTCCGCTTCCTCGCAAAACGCCCGTCAGGTTAGACGCCGAAACAGGGCAGATGCGGATTACCCAACTGCCTTGCGGTGACGTCACGGTTGCCTGGGCGAGAACACTTCGGGGATGCAGAATGAGGACTGTTTGTTGTTTGTTTTGCAATTAAGTTCGTTATCGCGCAGTGCATTCGAAAATTCCTTGCAGCAGTTGATTACTTTCCTAATTATTGCGACATGCAGCTGTACTATCATTTCTAGGCTACTCTTTACTCGCATATCATAGTTGTAATGTATTTAACGCAGCGAATCTGGAGAACGCTTCCGTTATTGCCATTCATTGTGACAAAGAAAATTGGCTTTACCTATACGACAATGACCAGTTTTACATGTTTGATTGCCTCTACGCAATAATTATTTCTAGAGCTATATTTTCGAATTAAGGAAATAATATGCTATGCGAAGTGCCTTGACCTAAAACTCCTATAGTGAAATGCATTTATACACTTTGTTGAAAGAAAGCGACATAAAAAATTAGGCAGATCCCACGTATGTTGGGAATCAATGTAATTTGAAGCATGCGGCGGGGCGGTGACTGTGGCGTAATTTTTTACAATGAACGAGACGTTACGAAGTGACGCTAAAGATAGGCGCATATGGTATACGCGCACACATTGGTTGAAGAGTCGCACATTTGTTGTATAGCCAGTTGTTTACAGTTGCGTAACGATGCCAACAGCAACAGAGGCATTACCAACCCCAGATGCAGTACGCCGATATGTATTGTGCTTATACTTGTCCGTTATGATGGAGAACGCATGCACGTTTCACGATCCCGAGTGCATGTGTGGAAGGGGTTCTTGACAGTTCGCACGTAGATGGCGGCGAGCGTAATGTCGCTGTCATTGTGATTGATGTGCGAAGCGAAGACATCATCGATTCCGCTGCTTTTCTGCGTGTGTTGGGTGTCTGGCGGCCGGCAAAGTGGAATGCGGCCTATGCTGAAGTTGCGCATTGCCGTGTTCTTATATGTCTCCACACCGCCGCACCTACAATGAAGCCGATTGCTGTGGACAATACATTGGAATCACATGAATGCAGTGGGTTCATCGCTCCATGTTTCGGAAAGTGCTAACACGCTAATTTCTGTGAGCAGAGCGTCTTTTTCGGAGTGCAGGTGCGCGTGCAGAGATTGTACGTTGAGAGCGGCGAGCGTGAGGTTATTGTTGTGGTTGTGGCACCGAACGAAGGTGATAGCCCGGTACAAGACAGTGTCTAGAGGCCTGTTTGCTAATATAGACCAATTTTAGTGGATGGCACTTATCGTATCCGAAGACTACATGGGCGTATGTGGCCCTTTGTATCTTATATAATAGATTAATAGTTATGGCGTTTGCTTGCGCAAGGGGAAACTGTGCCCTCCTACACGAGACATTTTTCTGGCGTATCTCATGGTTGTGGTCGTTCGGAGTCCCGCGGGCACTCATTTCAATTCTATTGAAGGTGTGCGGTAGTGATGTGCTTTGTCCTCGCTGGGACGACAATGCCTACCCTGGGTTTCGGAAATTCAAGCCACAGTCGCAAGAGGTTGCCGTATTCATCGCGCTCGATGTACCACAAGGTGCCTATGTTTTCATTAACGAGGCCGTCGCTTACGTCGATGTTGGCCGTGATCATGTACGGGTTGCCGTTGAGGCCGGCAGGCTACCCATGTCACTTGCGTTCATGTTGGCCACCGTGGTCAGGGCAAGCTTGTGTGCCTGCTCGTTCTTATAGCCAGTTATGTTATCGTATGAGGGATGACATAACGCGTTGTCCACAGCGTCGAGGCAACGTGCGTTCGGTCGACGTGCATACGTATGCTGTCAAGGCATTTAGCGGCGGCTTCTTCGCGTGTCCCAAAGCGGCTGTCAATCAATCTCATGTCATTCTCGGTCAGCATGAGGCCATCGCCCAGCCCTATATGAAATAAAAAGAACACTGCGTAATTCTGGCGGACCACATGGGCGAGTGGATGGCAGTCGAGCGTCTTCCAGGAATGTTCTGTGTTCAGCTGCCTCAGTTTAGTAACACTGATAGTTGGTCGAGTTTGCAAGGGATCATGATTATCAAACGGCGCAACGAAAGGAGACGTAACACAGACGAAGAAGATGACAGGCGCTTGTCTTCGTGCCCCCTTCTTCGTCTGTGTTACGTGTCCTTTTGTTGCGCCATTTCATAATCATGATCCCTCACTTAACTTGCGTTTCAGTGTGTATGTTCGCTGTTAATCTATTCATTGCCACTGTCAATTACCTGTGGCACATACCCTCGTAACATGAACTGTGGTATCCGGGTATGTGCCACACGTGACAGAGGGAAATGATTTCATGACGTACGTGACAGGTGTTTTGCGTTATTCCTCATGGCCAGTGAATCAGGTTCGTCATACGCTGATCCCGGATAAGCCAATTTTGATGGTATATTACAAGTTATGGAGACGACCAGCAGAGCGCCCAGGCGTAGATAGATAGATAGATAGATAGATAGATAGATAGATAGATAGATAGATAGATAGATAGATAGATAGATAGATAGATAGATAGATAGATAGATAGATAGATAGATAGATAGATAGATAGATAGATAGATAGATAGATAGATACACTGTAAAAAATTTTTCTTGAAAAAAAACAGAAATTGTCTGGCAGCTGGCCTGCCAGAAAATTTCCGTTCTCTTTCTGTTTTCTGTTTTTGTAATTTTACATGTCTCTTCTATTCCCGCTAACAGAAAATTTCTGTAATTTCCATCGGTTTTTCCGTTTTCAGTAACAGAAAATGTCTGTAATATTACATGTATTTTTTGTTCTCAGCAACAGTAAATTTCTGTAATTTCGAATTTATTTTCTGTTGGCAGTAACAGAAAACTTCTGTACCTTGACATAGATTTTCGGTTCGCACTAACAGCGAATTTCTGTAATTTTACTACTCTTGGTTTTTTAGTACAAAAATCCTGTGATTGGACAAGTATTTTTTTTTCATTCGTTCAGTACAGGAAGTTTCCGTAATTAAAATGGGCTTTCTGCTTTAAGTAACAAGAAATTCTGAAATTGTATTCTTTCTCATGGCAGCAACGTCAGTTGACGAAAATTCGGCAATTTGACAGGTTATGCAATACTAAATGTATGTGGTGCAAGAACAGAAAATCTCAGACAGAAAGCACCACGATTTTTTGCATCTGCATTGTCCCTTTTATAGCACGCATCCTCTCTCACAAATTCGTTAATTCAGTACACCATAGAGTGAAATGCGAACAAGTTTATTGACATGGAATATAAAAGTTCAGGCAGTTGCCAACATGTGCATCTTGAAATACGAGAGATGCCCACACTATCACAAGCGGCCACTATGCGTTATTTGAAGGTCGCAGGTTCGCTCCCTGCCAGCGCGATGTTATCTTTTCATCCACTTTGCTTTCTTCACATTTACTTCGTAATGACTACAAATAACATCCCCTGTACTTGCCTTGGCTTTCTTGTCTGTTAGTTGTACAATTCCCGTTTCGTTCACTATGCCCCCAGTATCACAAGGGGTCCAGATTCAGGAATCTCTCGGGGATATTGTTCGAGTTGGCCGGCACATATGTTTAAACGTCAAGTCCTTCAGGGAGCTACTCAATGACGGCACTTTCGGGTTCAGGTTGTGCTGTTTCCCACGTGTATGATCAGTCGTTGTGCCCTTTCCGGGACTGACAGTGGCAATTGACCTAAAAAGAAGAGGCAATTCCGTTTAGCAGTGCACAAGAACCTTAATATTCTTAGATACAGTGTAACTACAAAGGCACCTACTTGCTCTTCATTAAGAATATGCTTTTCCGCATGCATCCATCTCAACTTAAATTACCATCACTTTAAATACAATATTGCCACATAAGTCTAAAATGAAACTCCTAACATTTATAACACTAAAATTAGAATCTGGACCTTCTAATCAGGGGCGTAGCCAAGGGGGGGGGGTTGGGGGGGTTCAACCCCCCCCCCCCGAAATTTTTCAGTTTTGCTTGTGTATATATACACTCACACATACAAACGCACGCACGAACATGCGTAAAGTATGGTGGAACCCCCCCCCCCGAAAAAAATTTCTGGCTACGCCCCTGCTTCTGATGTCTAAGTACTGACAGCCAGTTTGCTTGTGGATACTCGCGAGCAGTATACCATAAAACAGGTAGCTTCTCATTGAAGGCATTATGGTTTAGTTTTAGTACTTTTGTTTCAAAACGCTTTCTTTTCAGGTTACCTAAATGAGGCCATCTCAATAAATAAAGGTATTCTATGTGAGCAATATACCACACATTTTTTTAATGTTACCGGAAAGCTAAAATTATTGGCCAAAGTATTGTGTCCAAGATTTATTTTCAATCTCACCTATGAGTGAACTCCAGCATAAGACTTGTCTCTTTTGGGTGGGCAAAGTTGACGCAAAGTGTGCCAGGAATAATATCTTGAACGCCTCTCTAGGACTGCATGCTTGCATGAGAGGAACGTTGTCAATGCAAAGTGTGAAGGACTTCCCTGTCAGGAAACCACCACCTGGAAGTTGAAAATTTGGGTTCAAGATTTACTATATTTAGAAGGGGAGAATAACGTACCTTTAGCAAATATGAAAGGCCAACTTGGCATTTCCTCAATATCATCATCACAGGTGGTATCCTTGAATAAAAAAAGAGCATTGATCGAATAAGTAGACACGAGGTAAAATAGAATTTGTTAATAACAGGAAACCGCGCGGGCTAACGGGACAAGAAAGGCTGATAGGACTTTCTTGTCCCGTTTGCCCGCGCTGTTTCCTGTTATGAAGTCAAATCAACAAGCTCAAGCTCATACCCTTTCAAACAATTTGTTAAGCTGAATGCTTGCACGTATTTTAACACTGCGTACTCTCAAACACTTTGAGCGCCCGAACGATGCTTATCAAAAAGCACAATGCAAGAAAGAAGATAAAAAAATCAACAAGTGATTTTCAGGCTGCATTAGCACCGAATCTCTTGCCCTAAGTGGAAGTGAAATGACGCATTCTGAAGATGCTGGTCTGCACCTGCGATGGTTCGCTCTATTTTCGGTGTACAATCGAGCCCGGATATATCGAATTCAATGGAGATTGTGAAATAGTTCGATGTATAAATAATTCGATATTCGAAATTGTGCTCATAATAACAACATAGCACATCTCTGACAAATATCTAAACTTGCAGAAAGACGGGAGATTACCGATTGGCGTATCCAAAAGCAGCAACGTCGACAGGCACACGACGGTGATAAATGATTTATTTGATGCGCAAAAAGCCGAACAGGTCGACGGGGCTCAACTGGCAGCACACGTGAAATGCGCAAGAAGGAAGTAGTGCTGAAAAAAAAAGGACAGTTTAGTGCAGAGAAAGACATGCCCTGTAGTCACAAGCAAGCGCTTACACCACACTCAAAATCCAGCGCCAAATCACGGCGCCGATACCTTCGACGAAGCGCGAATTCATCAAAAGCCGCCACTTCTTCAAAGCATCCACCCTACCCCCACGCCAGCTAAACGCGTGCGAGAACAGCCACCGTGTTTCGAACAAGTAAGCGCTTACACCACATTCCAGATCCAGCGTCAAGTCACAGCGCCGATACCTACGACGGAGCGCAAGTTCATCAAAAGCCGCCTCTTCTTCAAAGCACCCACCCTCCCCCCATGCCAGAGAAATGCGTGCAAGAGTAGCCAGCGTGTTTCGAACAAGTAAGCGCTTACATCACATTCCAGATACAGCGTCAAATCACAGCGCCGATACTTTCGACGGAGTGCAAATTCATCAAAAGCCGCCTCTTCAAAGCACCCACCCTCCCCCCATGCCAGAGAAACGCGTGCAAGAACAGCCAGCGTGTTTCGAACAAGTAAGCGCTTACACCACATTCCAGATCCAGCGTCAAATCACGGCGCCGATACCTTCAACGGAACGGAAATTCATCAAAGGCCGCCACTTCTTCAAAGCACCCACCCTTCCCCAGCGCCGGAGAAACGCGTACAAGAACAGCCAGCGGGCTTCGAACAAAGCCGCTTGTGCATAGCGTCGAAAGTTCGAGAACCTTAGGCCCCCGTGACGCCGTCTCAAACGACACTGCTTTCACCGTTGCGTCTACCGACGACGCCGAACTGGCTCAACATCTTTACCGAGCCGCTGCTGCACTGTGAACAGATGAGTCATGTCCAACTCTCCCGAACCCAGGCGCGAACCAATGAGCGCGCAGAGGCGTGTGGTTCGGCCAGTCAACGAAGAAGCCAGTGAGCCAGAAGTGAGGAAAGACACTATCAGACTGTGGCACTGAAAATAACTTATATGTCGCCACGCATACATATCTTGTAGTAACGCGCAAAGTTCGAAAAAAAAAGGAAAGGAAGCAGAAAAAAGGAGAGGAACAAAAGACAGGCGCTACGCACACTACGCTACGCGTGCGCGGCTTTCCTGCACGTGTGGTGCAGTGCACTTTGAGGCCTTGGGCGTGGCGTCGCGTTCGATATATCAGATGTGCAGCGAAGAGGAGCACTATATTTGCGTGCACAAGCCCAAGATATTTCCATGGAATTCTACCTCTGTTTCACAGGCACAACAATTCGTGTGGTTCGATATATGCGTGTTCGACTGCATTTTTTCGATAAGTGCTGTTCATGTAGAGGGCACAGAATCGTTGCGGTAATATGAAACCGGTTGAGGCGTTGCTCAAAAGGGACACTGTGTCGCGTCACTTTTTAAGTGATTATATTATTGAACAGAATCTCGAGCGATAAAATTCACTAAGGCAGACACATTAGCGCTGCGGTGTCAAAGACCCTTTATAGTTCGAGGTAACGTCGACGCGTGCGCACGCTCGGCATAGCGACGCTACGCTATTCAAACGTATACAGCACAAAGGCCGGCGCGACCGCGCGTCCGGCGTCCGTGGCGCGCCGCGCCCCTGTTGCAGCCGGCGCGAGACTCGACATGCTGCAATCCGCGCCGGCGACGTTACCCAAAGAACAGTGTGCCCAAAGACCCTGACTGCACGGTGTCCGCGTTTCTTCGTTCTTCGTTACGAAGGGACGCCGGGCGTGCTCAACTGCGTATGCGTCAAGTCGACGTAGCGCGGCCGGCGGGGCGCGCAAGTGGGAGTATGAGTGCTCGATTTTCGCGTCAACGTAACGTGACGAACCAACGAACCTGGCGCCGCCAACCTCTGCTGGTTGACGCGAACGCTGCGCTGGACTATAAAGAGCCCTTTATAACGAGGCGATTACGCTGGCAAAGCAGAACAAGAAATCACGCATCATAGCAAGCTAAGGACGCACACGATCCGCATAAATGGGACTGCTCCACCAACGCCGCATGACACAAACACATTCTTAGATCGCAACATTAGCGGAGCACCCGCTTCGGTGCGCCTAAACTAGCGGATCACAGAGGAGACAACGGTCGAACACATTGCAGTGTGACGCAATCTCTCGCAATCGCGTGCACGATAGTACGCTCTGCGCGGTAACAACGAAGCACACTGCGCAGACCGCGGCAGCCGCTTGGCACATTTGAAATGGCAGCACTGCTCTGCTTACACCTCCTGCCACACGGCTAAGCGCAGCAGCACAGCTAAATACGACGTGCACTAGCAATCAACGTTTCCAGAACCATTCGTTCAAAAAACGTTGCTAACTGTGCATGGCTACGCGAGCCACTGTCATCGAGCGCTATAGCAACAACATTATCAAGTAATATCACTTCAGTAATAGAGAATAGAGTTCAGTAATCACATAAAGCAGCAAGGGAACTTTCACTCACCTGATGGACGAACTGTAACAAAGCGCAGTGGTTCAATGGCAGCAGACCGTCGACGAGCAAACAACGAGGAGCGTCAGTCGGTCCAGTCCACAAAGAAGAAACTATAGGCCTATGCAGCATGAAATTTGAATCTGTGCATCGAAGCGCGCCGAAAGCAAGGACCGCAACATGTACGAATGCGCATATTACTTGAGAGAAAATTAATTGCTACAGTTGGCTTGCTTCCTAAAATATAAGCAATTTATTACTCGGTGGAGTGTATTTTTATAGCTGTTTTTCAATTACTAAGAGGCACGTGATCAATGGTCTGTAAAGCGCCGGCTATAAAGACAGAAATTTTCTGTTTTTTTCAGGTACGTATTTCTGTTAAAGACGAATAACAGAAATTTTCTGTGTGTCCACAGACTTTGTCTGTAAAGATGTCTGTACTTTTACACAGGTTTTTTACAGTGTAGATAGAAACGGCCAAAGTGGCTGAGGATCGCTAAGAAATGCTTCACATTTAAAAGGTAATATACAAGAGATATAGTAAGTAAATTCCTTAAAATAAAGACAGTGCAGAAAGTCGCTTTAGAAGAGAGAAAAGCACCTTAATACACCCAATGATACCTGTCGAGACTATCATTTTCAAAACTGTGCTACACGAGAGGTTTTACCTTGAAAGAGGCCTCACTCGACGCCCGAATAAAGGGTTTCATAATTTTACTCACCGTGGGTATTTCGACACAGCTCCCTCCCTTCGGCCCCCACCACCATCACCAGCGCCCCTTCACGCTCCTTCGTCCTACGAAAAATGGCCAGGGCGTTTCCTCTGTGCTTGAGGAGCCATCGACGGCAGGCCTCGCACGCACGCGGGGCGACGTTATCGCATGCATCCAGGCGATGGCAAAAACCCACCGAGCCTGTCCATATAATTGATATAGCAATAAAACTGTCCTGACTCTACACTCCCCACGTTGGCTATGCGTCCCTTCCTGTGTTACAAATTTTTGCGCAATGCTTGTCACTGGTATAATACCTAGAAATTTGGGTTAAAGTTTCTTTGCTTTCGCTATTTCTGTTTTTCCCGTCGTCTTACTGTGGTGGGCCCTCTGTCGTGCGCTGAAAACATGACTGCTGAGCTTCAGAAAAGTGGCTATTGGGAGTTCTTAATTGAGAGGGAGTGTAGGATGTAAAAAACGCCAGGCCTGCGCGGAAAGCGCAGCACAGTCACAGCGAGAGCTGGAAGAGCGGCGTTTCTAGAGCCCGTTATAAACTCTCTTGTGGCTACTAATACAAGTACATTAGCAACGTACCCACTATGCCCCAAATCATAATTTTTGGGAAGTTGCGAAGCACCCACCACGACATTACTCGTCATTCTGCGGAGAAGCGAGTTACCATCTGTAAGGCATCATGTGCACTTACTTGATGCGGCGGTTGATGACGATGAATTATGGCTGAGCCCTTTGTAATGGGTTGAAAGCTTTAAAAGACCCACTACGTAATTCGCATTGTGTGACACCCGGTCGTTATTGAACTCTCCCGTCACGCTTTATCACATACGTTAACGTGAGAAAGAGAGAGAGAGAGCGAATTAACTTTATTGAGACCCTGAGCAAATGGATCATGGGAGTCTTATGGGCTTCATTGGCAACCAATAGAAGTGCACTTGCGAGGAACCCACTACGGTATAAATGATCATAATTTTTTGACGTAGGGAAGCAGCCACTATATCATTTTTCTTCATTCTGCAGAGAATCGTGGTACCCGCTAAACACCTTTAAGGCATTATGTGTACTTTGTTGATGCTATGGCTGATGACGATGAAGTATTAAGGGAGAGCCCTTTGTAATGGGATGGAAGCATTCAACAACTCACTCATTGCGCGATTCGCATTGTGTGACGCTTTGTTACAAAATTCGCGTTGTGTGACGCTTGGTTGTTATTTTACTCTTCTACCACGCTACATTACATGTGTTAATGTGGTTCCTTCGCGGCATGAAGCCTGTATAGGCTCTTTTTGCAACGCGTTTTTCGCAACGCAGTTTTAAGCACCGGCATGGCTCTGTGGTAGAACACTGGGCTCTCACGCAGAGGGACCAGGTTCGAACCTCGTTTTATCCTGGAAATTTTTTCCTTATTTCGTTTTTTTTTTGTTATTTCGCGCGATAGTGGTTACGGACAGCGGCGGCGGCGGCGGACAACTACGGCGCTAAAAACAGTCCTTGTTGTGATCTCATAACAGCTTTCGCTGTAAAAGGGGGGAGGATAGCAGTGCTAGTGAGAAAGGACAGAAGGATGTCCTAGAGAGAGACAAAGTTGACATCGATGGGGTGGGAAGAAAAAGGCTGAGCTGAGCAAGGTTATTCGCTTGCATAAGCAGCTCTTTAGATTAGAAAGCAGTATGTTTTCCCTTATAACCAAACAAGGTCGCTAAAGTATGCAACGCCTTGGCTGTTTGCAACTTGTTGACAGACCATGTCACAACTATGCAGAAAAACTCATTGAATGAGCTCATGAAAATGGAAAGGTAACATGGTGTAGCCGCAAGTATGTGCTAAGTCTTTATACGGGGCTGTATTACTGAAACGTTTCAACACCACGGGGCTGTTTTTCGTGTATCGTGGATCACCACTGTGACTTTTGGTGCTTTTCTAATCATTAATTTTCAATTTACGCCATCACCAAATATTAGAAGGGAAGGGAAATGATCCTAGAGAAAGACCACGGTGTAAGAATATACTCAGGTGATGACACTCTTCCCCCAACGCATGGGAAACCGCAATCCACGCGCGTGCAGATAATGTTCGGGTTTTTATCAGATGACTTGCACAGGGCGCTACGAAAAGCGGGGCAGTCGTCTCCATAGCAACGCGCGTGCTGCTGATAACGTGCATTTTTCTGTGCCATTTTGCTGGATAATGTGCATCCGCCAAGCGGCGTCGAGGGGCGAAATCGAGAGAGCAACAGGAGATGGGAACGGCGAGAGCGGCGGCGATGACGCAGCACCACCGTGATTCGGCTACTCGCGGGCGCTCTTCGCCTCAAGCCATTAGATGGCGCACCGCTCAACGGACCGACTGACCGAACATTTTCTGGCCGCTTAGGCGCGCGCAGTGTCAACACCTGAATATTCTTACACCGTGAGAAAGACACAAGAAAAAAAGAGATGGCCGATCCCTCTGTCATATGAATCGGTATTACACGAAAGTGATGGGTGTCGTGGCACATCTCCGTACTAACCCTTGTGGTAGCTGAAGTTCTTAACATATGCGTGGACTCCGCGTATGGTAAATGCCGTGCAGAGATGGAATCAACAAGCACATAATAAACACTGATACTCGATATGCATTCCTTCAAAGCGCCGTGAAACGCGAAGAGAAACGCTACGCGCGACGTGTCTTTCACAGGGCGAGCGGGGAACGCGGTGCGACAGTTAGGTGGGCATCGGAGAGCTATTTTTTGATATGGATGGAGGCTATTAGCAAGGCTGGGGCTAAAGCCACAATCTCGCAGTGTGTTAAACGTTTACAAAATTACACTTCTATTGGAAACACGCCGAATGGGACGCTCGTAGCAACGGCGCGTTTTTATTTTTTTT
This sequence comes from Rhipicephalus sanguineus, assembly GCF_013339695.2. Classification (NCBI taxonomy): domain Eukaryota; kingdom Metazoa; phylum Arthropoda; class Arachnida; order Ixodida; family Ixodidae; genus Rhipicephalus; species Rhipicephalus sanguineus. The sequence continues at coordinate 122,938,792 of NC_051180.1, read as the reverse complement.
AGCCTGGTGGCACACATGTAACCACCCCGTAATAAAGGGGACGCTCATGGCATTCATCCATCTATCTAAGAGCACTACGAGAGGAAAGTGTGAAAGATAAAAGGCGCATTCATGTAACCTTCGTTATGTGTTTGGCGGTAGCTCATTGGGCAAAAGGCCCGCCAGCCATCATCGCGGACCGAGAGGTCATGGGTTCGACTCCTGTAAAGGTAACATTTTCTTATAGTTTTTTTTCCTCTCTGGTGACTCATTTTGCTGACGTATTTCCGTGACGGAAATACGTAATGAATGTCTTGGTGGTCACCGACATAAAACACTTTCGTGTTGAAATACTGAACTAATATGGGCTTAGAGTATTAAGACTGAAGAATGATATGAACAGCTAAAAGGCAACCGCCTGTAATGGGAAGGCCGCGAAAATGGGGAGCAGAGCGAGAAAAATAGAATCCAATTTTCAGCTTTCCTGAGCGGCAGTTCAGGCGTAAATTCTTTTCTCTCCGCGTCATTTAACCCACTTATTAGAATAGTCATCTTATTCATTTGAGTTAATTGTTCGCTGCTAAAGGAGACTTCCAAAAGGCGTTTGGCTGACAGTCCCTCTTTTTTCTACATTGGAATTGACATTAGAAGAGCAGTTATACGAAAGCTGCCCGTTGTTCAGGATAAGAAAAAAATTGGGGGACGCTTAAGCTTCGCATTTAAGAGTTGAACGCGATAGCGATATCCTGCCCCTAGTGCGCACTTCGAACACTATGAGTGCTTAAAAGAATGCGCGCACTAAGGTGTGTACCTTATGTAGTAGGTAGCATGCTTTAAACCAGGAACAATTATGCGCGAGAAACTTTTTCGAAGTTGCGGTGCACCCACTACGTGGTCTTAAGGAAATACGCGCAGTAATGCGTGTGCCTTTTGTAATGGGTGGCTGTCTTTAAACCACCAAGTCGTTATGATATTGACATGGTATGACGCCCCATGGCAATGTACGCTTGTACCACGCAATATTACTGCGATATTACATCTCGTACTGTGACACCTGTATACAGGACGCGTATTTTTGGGAAGTATGAAAGTTACTCTCAGTGCAGCTCCAAGCAGAGGCGTAGCTGCGTGGTAGAACACCTGCTTGCCACGCAGGCGGCGTGGGTTCGATTCTCACTCAGACCCAGCCTTTTTATTATTTATTTTATTTGCAGCTTTTTCGATTTTTCGGTTACGGACAAGATGATGAGTTTTCGCTCACAACCAACGGCGCCGACACCGACGCCGACGGCGGCATTTCTGCGATACGAGCTCTTTAACGCTATCGCGTTAATAAGAGATCTGAGTAGGCGTTGTCCGCCAGTGCTGCAAGCTTTCTCTGGCAACCTTCGCGGCGCTCGCCACTTCTTACGGAATCTTGCATCGATTGTTATGTAACAAAAAAAGGGAAAGGTCTGTGTAATACCTCAAGTAGAAAATCAAATCCTCATCTCGCCACTCCGGATGCAGTGGCTTTGGTGACTGAGCAACCGCGTCTGGAGCTCTGTGGCTGCGACAAACCTAAATTGTGCGAAATATAGCATGTCAACACATCCACGCCCTTATGAATGGCTTTTTAAGCTTGTCGCAGCATTAACGAACAAGTGGTTCAATAAACTTTCTCCTGTTTAATTAGCTACCTCAATTATCGTTAGGGAGCAAATAGAGAGAAAGAAACAAAGAGTTGAAACGCAGGTTAGGCACATCACACCGTCTCTACGGCCATGCTCTAAAACCTGTCACTTTCAGGTGCTGCCGAAAGGCGAGCTTGTATAGGTGAGAACAAGATATGTTATTACGTAAGGCGAAGATGTATCTTCCTGTAAATTTTAGCTTTGTGCTAATCTACTACGTAAGGCGAAGATGTATCTTCCTGTAAATTTTAGCTTTGTGCTAATCTACTATGTAGGCAGCACTACGCGAACAGGGACTTCAGGAAGATTTCAGAAGAACGTTATGTGCAGTTCATGAACATACTTGCTATAGTTGACTGAGAGTAAAAATTCACCGATGGTCACAATACTGCTTAATGGGAATTCTGAGCCCAGCTTCGTGTTGGGGCAAGGTCCACTGTGTTTGAAGTTTTGGCTTTCCGCAAGGTATCGACTACGTCCTAAATCACAATTTTTATGAAATCGGACAGCACACACTACACCATTATTCTTCTTTCTGCGGATAAGCGAGATACCTGCTACACATCTGCAAGGTGTTATGTGCACTTTGCTGATGCTGCATGTGGCTGATGACGATGAAGAATTATGGCTGAGCACTTTTCAGCGGCTGGGAAGCATTAAACGACACACTCCTTGCGCATTTAGCATTGTGTGGTGACTGGTTGTTGTTTTGCTCTTCTGCCACGCTATATTACATAGGTAAACGCGATTGCTTGCCCGACATGACACCCGTATACAATCTTTTCGTAAGAGTTTCAAGCGCCAGCGTGACTCTGTGGTAGAATGCCCGACTGCGCCGCAGAAGACCCTGGTTCGAATAGCGTTCGATCCTCGGTATTTTTTTTCTCATTCTATTTTTTTATGTCTATCGGTTACTTTTTCATGTCTATCGGTACACCACCGACGCAACTGCGACGCTGCTCAACGCAGGGACAGGCGTCTAAGAGCTGCGCTCTAAAAGACGAGTTAACGTTTAGGCACGCACTTAATTTTCACGCTCCAGAACACGCGGGACGTCTCATGCAGATTTGCGCGAATCTAGATGGAGAATGCTCGTCTCGGTAACAAAGTTCTTCAGCCTGTCGCAGCCAGAGCATATATCACCGCACGCCGACTTCCAACGTGCCTGCCTTTTCGACTCGGTGGGGAGCACACACTAAAGTAGAGCTGCTTTGAAGTTTAGGCAATCGCAGCGGCATCGTGTTTCCCACCCTTTCTCTCCACTCTGAGCTCTTCGCCGCTTAAGAAGCCGTGGCTTAGAGGCGCCACTCACTCGCTTTTCGTTTATCATGCGGCTGTTTGCGCGCGACGATGCCGCTTCCGTGAAGCTGTGCGATCACCGGAACCGAAGCTTTCAGCGCCGTCAAATTGGGCTCTTGGGGCTTACCGTTGCCTTTCTACACCGTGCACTTTGGGTTCTGTCGTGAGATACTGGCCACAAAAAGGTGGCATACGTTTTTTGTTTGCATACTTCTGGAGTATGCGATTCAAAAGCAGTGAGCTAGTGCAAGAAGTGTGTATCTGTTCACTCTGTTCTGTATTCTTTTACTCTCCGCAAAATGAGTCGTGATAGCTTTTTCTGCCCGCATTTGGTGCTTTTATTTCTTCTTTAGATCACATTTTTGCGCACTTTCTTTCGAGCAGGTAAGGGAACTACGCCTTTGCTCATCTCCTGCGCTTATTGCTCATGCCACTGCATATACATTGGAAGGGAAGAAGATGACTTTTTTAAAGGGCTCTTTTTTGTTATACACAACATCAACGAGAACGAAGAGGCAATAATGCCAAGGAAAGTATAGGGGATATTATTTGTGGTAATTAGGATATAAATTCGAATAAAGTAAATTGGACGAAAAGATAACTTGCCGCCGGCAGGGGCCGTACCTGCGACCTTCGAATAACGCGTCCAATGCTCTACCACTGAGCTACGGCGGCGGTCATCCTCCCATCCACTTTATGGGGTATATATGTTATTTAAACCTAGGAGTGTTAGTCAGCGCCAATCGCAGCCATGGCGGCGAGTGTGAAACGCTCTTTCTGCCTGTTGGCGTCACGTAGCACGTGACCTGCTTACGAGCTGGCAGCTGACCAATAATCCCTCGCATACTACCTGAAGGCATCAAGTCTCTGCCAGAACGAGACCCTCACTATGAGTGAAGGAAAGAAGATCACATTTTTAAGGGCTCTTTTTTCTCTGTTCGACACATTATTAATGAGACCTAGCAGACAATTATGCCAAGGAAATTATGAGAGGTGTTGTTAGCAGTAATTAGGATATAAATATGAATAAAGTAGAGTGGACGAAAAGGCAACTTGCCGCCGGCAGGGACATTAATATTGCATTACCTTTGATGTTCAGCATTAACAAAAAAGCGAATTAGAGTAGACGTGAGGGTCTCGGCATTTCCCACGGCTACACGGCGCATGACCTTCTTCTAGATAACAAAATAATGAGATCGGGGAGTACTTTTTGTGGAAAAGTCGACTGATTGTTTATGTTTTTACGTGTAACTTTTTTTTGGACCACTTGATCATATGCTGGTATGTATACAGGCGTGACTTTCAAAATACATTTAATAGCGTAGACATTTGGGCTAGTTAGTACGGATGCGTTGTGATGATTTTGTAGCGCAACACCAACAGGTCCTTGTATGTTCTTTTGCGTCTCTGCTGGTGTCGCGCAACCAAGTCTTTAAAACGAAATACTTAAACGTGGCTGCTTAATAGCGTAAATATTCTTTTTTGATTTAAAAAAAGGTACGCTTTGTAGCGATGTTTGTGATATTTCTCCGAAACAGGTTGAGGCGTTCTGACACAGATATACGAGAAGAGTACCAGACAACGTAAACGCTGGTGTGTGTGTATTCGGGTTCACCGTCTGTGTCCGTATCTGCATGCCTTGCCCTTTTTTATGATGAATCCCTGCCAACTATCATAGCTTTCTGTCGTTCTAAGTCGTTTCTCGGTTGGCCGCGCGCTTTAAAAAGTTAAAAAGATTGCGTGCGAAATACGTGCTCATTCTCAGTTTCGTATTGTTAAGGCATAATTGTGCTAAATTAAAAGTTCTCGCCTACGTCTACCTTATAGAACGTTTACTGCGTTTTTTCGCACACGTTTTTTTGTATAAAATTAACATGCTAATTAGTCCTTTTTTAATTTAAGGAGTTATAAAGGTATTCGCTGTACCTTGGTTAATTATGCCGAAAACGTAGTGCACTGGAGGTTTATCTGTAAGGCCACTAATGAACTGCACTTGTTATGATCTGTATAGTATGCAGGCTTTCATTCTTTATTTACTTAGAGAATCTTAGCGGCGACATACTACATACCCTAGGCTGCGTGTGAGCAGGTCACATTAATACAAAATAAAAACAGCTGCACGTATAGCTACAGGGCATCGGTAAGCAGTGAGTCGTGGGTGGCAGACGAGTGGTATGGCAAGGAACCGAGGCGAAGTCGTTCCCTTATCGTGTGTGTTTTACCCAGGGGCGTAGCCAGAAATTTTTTTCAGGGTGGGGTTCAACCATACTTTATGTTTGTGCGTGTATTTATACGTGTGGGTGTATACAGGGTGTCCCAGCTATCACGCAGCACGATTTAAAAAAAGAGGAATGGCGTTACGCGAATAAAACCTACAGCATATTGTTCCTAGTACACTAGAGTAGCCACTGCTATCTTTTCGTTAATGAGGTTTAATTAATTAGTCATAATTATATTTCTAACTCGACAAGTACTCGCCTAATAGTCAAAATGTCAATGAGGCGTATGTAGGCATGTTCAAATGGCATCTAACTGCGCTACTTTCAACAACGTTCTAATTGCGCGCTCATTTTTCCCCTTGATCAAGAAAGCCCGCGAAATATGAAAAGTGACACGTGGCTAGAATGTTGCGCGCGTCGGGAACCAGCGCCCTCAAACAGGCTCCCTATGAGGCAGACAGTATCAAGGAAAAAATGCAGAAAGAAAAAAATGCATCGCCCTATCTGCCACTCCCCGGCCTAGAAATGCACCGCTTGGCTTTACAGAGTCAGGCCGTAATCAGAACACCTGTCGCATTATCAATGAGAACAGTCGGCCGTGAGATATGGATGATTGCGGCGTACTAACGAACGGAATGAATCGCAGCGAAATTGCACGCATATCGCTGGCGTCCGACCTGTACCCTTGCCAAAATGCGGAACGCTGTCTTTCGCAACAAGCAACAGGCAAAACGGTTGTTTGCAGTAAGTTTATGTGAGGGCGCTGGTTTCCTTTGCGGGTGGGAGCGTAGTCACGTGTTATTTTTCATATTTAGCGGGCTTTCTTTATCAGCCGGAAAAAATGAGCGCGCAATTAGCACGTTGTTGAATGTAGCGCAGTTAGATGCCATTTGAACATGCCTACATACGACTCATTGACATTTTGACAATTAGGCGAGTACTTCTCGAGTTAGAAATATAATTACGACTAATTAATTAAACCTCATTAACGAAAAAAACAGCAGTGGCTACTCTAGTGTACTAGGAACAATATGCTGTAGGTTTGATTCGCGTAACGCCTTTCCTCTTTTTTTTAAATCGTGCTGCGTGATAGCTGGGACACCCTGTATATAGGCAAGCAAAATAAAAAAAATTCGGGGGGGGATTTCAACCCCCCCTCTCTGGCTACGCTCCTGGTCTTACCGCTGCTAGTTCCGCAATCGTGCCTAATTAGCCGTTGTCCGAACAGCCAGCCTTTTAATCTGGATGATTAGCACCAGCGTCGTCGTCTCCTTCGTACGCGCCGTCGTAAGCACTCCGGCGTTTCCTTCGGGTCTCCTGGGTTCTGCTTTCTCGCCTTTCACGCCTATCGCTTCCCCTTCATGCTGAAAGAAAGAAGCGGAAGTCAGCGAATGAGCGACTCCTGGAGTGCAAGGCCTGGGAGGCGTTAGTTGTACGCAGACCTCGTTGAGACCTCGCCTCTCTGAACCTTCGGGGAGCGTCGTCCTGCGCTATGATTCAGTGTGCAGCAGCGACTTGTAGACTTTCGACGAGCTTCTTTCGTTGAATTCTATTTGCGATGTGAGGGCGGATCATAACGAGGAATGGAAAACACGCCAAGAACAGCTGCATTTTTTTCAATTATCAACGCTGGAGGTTGGAGCTAGGAGATTGGGAGAGAGAGAGATGCTCTTTATTAGAAATACAGAGATTTTTGCCGGCGTCAGTATACCGCTGGCATGCTACTCTGTGTAGGGATGGGGAATGGGATTGACAGATTAAAGAAGAGAGGGGAGGAAATAATAATAGAAAGAAAGAATATAAAAAAAAATGAAATGAACAAGTGAGAAGTGAGTAGGAGATTGGGAAATCTGTTTGGAAAGCTATTTTCCCCACTTGTTACAAATTACCTCGAAAAATCTAGGTTATTACCACCCCATCAATGTGGTTATCGTCAAGGGCTTTCCACTAATCTCGCGCTAGTTGCTCTTACTGAAAATATCAGAAACACAATTGACGACGTCAAGTTCCTTGAATCAATTTTTATTTACTTCAGTCAAGCCTCTGATTTGATCAATCACGCTAGTCTTTTGAACAAACTCTCCTGCTATGGTATAACTGACGTCCCGAGAGTTAAGTTCTAGTTACTTACTTAACCGTACTCAGGTTGACTCAGGTTGTGTCTATTTCAGGAGTGCTCTCCGACTCCAAAACTATCCGCATAGGAATCCCACAAGGATCCATATTAGGTCCTCTTTTGTTCATCATCTACATAAATAACCTAGCAGACTGTTTATCACGTCACACAGAATCCTTGCTTTACGCAGATGTCACCACCATTTTCTCTGCACATGACTCCATTCCAGTCCTAGTCTCCCAGCTAAACAGTGATCTTTAGAGCGTTATTAGTTGGTGCCATGAAAACAAGCTTGTTATTGCCCACCTAAGAATAAGTATGTTATTTTCAGTTGTCGGCTTTAAAAACGGGACAACGCACTCCCGGTGTATGTAGATAAGTATGCAATATTCCCGTCTGACAAATGCACATTTCTCGGTGTCGTACTTGATTGTTTCTGAAACTTTGATGAACATATTATTCAAATAAAAGAAGGGATGATCGCTGATGGCGTTCGTGTTCTGCTCAGAGCCCGTCATTTTTTAGGCTCCCTAATGCAACGTATATTTTGCGCTTTTTCATAGTCATTTGAACTACTGCATTGAATCTTGGGGACTCACATATAAAACTTACTTCAGCCCGTTAGAGCATATAGAAACGCAGGCCCCCCGTATAATAACGTACATTACTTATCACGCTCATTCGGCTCCACTGTTCTCCTCACTAAATATTCTTCCTATTTCAAACATTATCGTCTTTAACTTAGCCGTAATTGCTAACCTCATTGTATGTTATCCGAATTTCTTTATATCATAGGAAAGAAATTTACAGTTTTCTCTAATAATACGCGTTTGTCCCTCCAAAGCAATATTTTACTGCCTAGGGCGCGCAAAACTACATACAAAAAACAGTAAGCTTCTCTGCAATCAAGGTATGGAAAACTCCCCTTTGGAGGCTAAAACCTCGCTCTAACTATATGCTTGCAAACATTCAGTTCGCTATTGTTTGACTAATTATTTGAACCCTTCAATTATATTTCATCACTCTCAATATTTTTCCGTCGCTTTTACAGTGCATGTCGTGTATTCTTTACTTAGGTTCATTGCATCTTTTTTTTTTCATGTGCAATACTTATTACTATTACAGTCCTAAAGATTTCCTTTGTGACAATTAGTTGGCCCTTATTTATTTAATGAATTATGCTGTATGTATATTTCAGTATGAAATAGTCTTAATGTCTTTGAGTCCCAAGTTGCCACTCCTATTATTTTCCGCGCATTTTATGCGTGTTTTTCGCCATTCTGCTCCTGATTTTAATTTTATTTTATGTATTTTATAACAAGAGGTACAATTGCAGTGTTCACACTAAGAGACCACTTTCTGTGTAACTCTCCCTATGTGTAAACCCCCCACCCAAGTACGTTCAATAAACTGAAACTGAAACGGAAACTGTTGCAACATCGCTAAAGAACCAATGGCAGGCAGCGTACGTATTGCCCTGGTCAATGTTGATCAGGGACGTTTGTAGCTTTATTTTTCGTGCGAGACTTTAGCAAGAGCAGCCGATAGTAGAATGCTGGCCTCGCTGATGTCGCTTTGCACACGAGTACACTATGATTAAGAAAGGATGCCGCTACGGTAAAGATAAAACGCATATTGATGTGGTCGTTAGAGCAAAACACCTTTTCGGCCGAGAGGCTATACGCCGTGTGGCTATAACAAGACCTTTTGTTGTTGGGTTCAACTCTAGTGGTGGCACCTGCATTTTAATGCGAACTATATGCAAACCACACATGCACGCACACACACACACACACACACACACACACACACACACACACACACACACACACACACACACACACACACACACACACACACACACACACACACACACACACACACACACACACACACACACACACACACACACACACACACACACACACACACACACACACACACACACACACACACACGCCTGCCTCATAATTAGTCTGCAGCCTGCCTCATAATGAGATCAGAGCTGCTTCTTGTCACGTGGGACAAAAAAATCATCAGCCAACCTCATATTTGATGTTAGGCATCTTAGCAGCTTCATTTCCTTGAGCACAGAATGGGCACAAAGTTACCGTGTCAGAGAAATGTATACGCCTGTACACTTATAAATGTCACCTTCTCTTGTTTTAAAATAGGATATTCGAGCAATTTTCTTATCTTTTACAGTGTAGATAGTGAAGGACGTGGTAAAATACTGCTGATGGCTTTTAGTATATTTCTTATCATACCGTCAAACCTATCATACCTTCATACCGTCGAAGTCGTTTGCCATGGGAACTAGCTGCAGCATTTGCATGCAATTTGAATATTTCATCCAAGAACAAATTATGCGTCTACTGTCGGCGTCGTATATAAAAACTCGTCATAGATCGTCGTGCCGACAGCTTATTGTGAAGCGCCGTGGAAGGATGGTGCTATACCGATAGCATTTTGCTTGTACCGAGCATCGTATATTAACCGCGTTGGCAGCTTTTTATGCACACTAAAGAAAGAACAAGCTGACGATATGTTTTCTGAGGAACGTGTTTCATGCAGCTCCTTAAAGTACTTTGTTACCTTCCACGCAGCACTAGGAGGCGTTATATATCTAACACAGCTTCCTCTCAGCATTCGTATCTGTACGCGCGTGTTATCTCATATGTGAGTCATTTTCATCTGTACGTATCTTGGATATTTCATGGCGCCACACCTATTTGATTTACTTGCGCATGTCTTCACCTGTCGGTTTTCTTATCTCATTTGTTAGTTTCTACATGACGAAGCACATCGCAACCATAGATACGTATTTAGCTCTTTTGATATGTGCATAAATCTTAGTCCATATTGCTTTTTCTACCTCTCAAACAAAACAGGGACCTCGTTTCCTCTCTTCTGCTATTTTCAGGCCAATATTTCTCCAGTTGTTAAGTTTGGCTTTCTCGCGTTTCTCGTTTCGCTTTCTCGTGCCATGAAGACTATACTATTTGCAAGGTGAAAATTTGGGCGACCTGGTCATGCATGGTGAACTACAGCGCAACTACCGAGACGAGGACGATAAGAAGGAGGACACACAAGGCGCTGACTGACAACTAGTTTATTTTCTGGAGAAACGCGCATGTATGCGCGTCACAGAAGAAGAAAATAACACGGAAACAACAACAGCAACAACAACCAAAAACACGATAAATCAGCGAGAGGATAACCCTATATACAGCCATTATCCGTTATCGACACGTGCCCTGTTGAGATAGTTCGACTGTTTTTTGGCGAGGGCTGTATGCAGGCTGTGGTATACAATTTACCAATAACTTGTGGCAAAAGGTAAACTGGGTCAACCGGGAGGTGCATTAATGACCGGCTCAGAGAACACCATATTTATGCACAGAGGAAAGCGGACGCACACCTTGCCATCCACTGTGATGCATGTGTCTGTGTGCCCCGGTTTGAGAATTGCCGCATAGTGGGGAAAAGTTGAGACACACTTACCCGGGAAATTATCGAAGCAGCCGCGATTGACCGCTGGGATGAGCAATGCGTAAGCGTGGCATCGATAGAACTCACGAAGAAAGAGTTGAACTATTTAACGGAGCACATGTCGATAACGGTTAACGGCTAGGCCTCATCTCTTGCTGATTTATCAGGTTTTCTGTTGTTGTTGTTGTTTCCGTGTTATTTTCTTCTTCTATGCCACGCATACATGGTCGTTTCCCAAGAAAATAAAGTAGTTGTAAGTCAGCGCCTTGTGTGTCCTCCTTCTTATCGTCCTCGTCTTGGTAGTTGCGCTGTGGTTCACCACTATTTGTAAGGTAAGGTTCAGCGAGCTCTTTGACTACGTCACTGTTTATTCCACGGGTATGACATACCAGTCCTCAATTCTGCAAGAAACAAAGCAACGCCAGCAAAATCAGTGTTCGATATGATACGTAATAAAACAAATAGGTTAATATTTGCTTAATTGCTGAAATTTATCCCTTGTGTGAGAGTGTTTGCTTATGGCACGATCGGCGCTGGTAAAATAATATCCGTATACAGATCCTATTGATTATGTTTTAATATTGATACCAGACAGCGTGGCTGTATGAAAGAGGAAGACGACGTAGCTTGCTGGTTGTTGCTGGTTGTTGCAGGGTTCCTGCAAGTATTGGACGGTGGTTTGGTTGAGGTTTTGGTGAATTTGACCTGTATTAATTATTTCACGTTGCTTTTACTTGTTTAAGCGACTGAATCAGTGCTGATGCCTAATTCGTCTCCTGGCCAGGGGCACAGCCCTTGGTCAGCCTCTTTGCCTAACGATGAATTACCATTGGATTCTTTTATCCGCAGTGGTATTAGTAGCATCCCTGTTGCGCTTGTGCCTTCAGGTGGGGGATTTATTCGGCTCAACAACCCAAAGGCTATCCAGGCGGAGCTGCAGGCCATGACACCTCACTTCCAGGTGATAAGTGACGTGCGTCAGTTTGGAAGAGGTGGACTAGTATGTAGGTCGTCCGACCCCTCATGTGTTGCTGACATCCTAAAGTGCAGGACATTTGCATCGGTTCCGGTGAGTGCGTTCATCCCGCCTCATTTAGCATGCACTAAGGGAATTGTTCGAGGAGTCGACTCTCGACTAACACCAACTGAGACTCTGGAGAAGCTGGCTGATGCTGGGGTGATAGCTGTATACCGGTGCAACCGCGTAGTTAACGGTGAGAGAGTGCCCACTGAATCAGTTATTGCTACCTTTGCTGGTACATCTTGCCCATCAGAGTTGAAAATATGGCCGCTTATTTTTAGAGTAGAACGCCTTGCTTCTCGCCCACTGCAATGCCGTAACTGTTGGAGTTTTGGACACAGTACAGGGGGCTGTAAATCCAATTCACGCTGCCGAGTCTGTGGCGATGATCATCCATCTAGTGAATGCACTGCCGAAGTAGAGAAGTGCTGCCTTTGTGCAGGAAACCACGCCGCTGATGATTCCACTTGTTCGGCAAGAGCAAATGAAACCCAGTTGCTCGAAATAATGGACAGGCGACGATGCTCGCGGCGAGAAGCTATAACAGTTGTTAAGGATAGAGCCTTTGGATATGCTGGTGTAGCTGCGAGGCAAGATCCTCTAACTGACACAAAACTTTTGAATTTTATTGAGTCAGCGGTCGAGAAAGCAATGTCGAAGGCGATGGAGCACATCATTACGAGTGTAAGTGAGTGTATCTCGCAAGTTTTTTGTTCGCAAATGACACAGCTATTCTCGACAGCCGTAGTACCAATGGCCAAACCTGCATCTTGTGCAGCGGCAGAGTCGTCTAATTCAGTCCCACAGCGGACACCCCGAGAACACCAAATGTCAATTCCATCTGAACCCTCCACCTCAGAGCAAGCTGAGGCCCAGGATGAAATGGACATAAGCCATGAGACTAGGCGCCAGAAGCGAACTGGGTCTCCAGTAAATTCTCCCTGCCCAAGCACAAAAACCAAGAAAGGAAATTCAAATTCAAAGTCAGTTATTAAAGAAAGCATCTTGGAAACAGTAGTTGCTGAAGTAATCCGTTCATCAACATAGGTACTTTAAAAGTTTTACAGTGGAACTGTCGTTCTTTGATTTCTTCTTCAACGGATTTACTTTGTTTAGTTAATCAATTAAATCCTGACATAATATTATTACAAGAAACCTGGCTTAATCCTGCAAAAAATTATCATGTTAAAAATTTTCGTGCATTTCGGTTAGATCGTCCATCACTAGGAGGTGGTATAATGATACTATTATCGAATAAATTTTGTCATACAGCGAGCATTGTCTATCAGCTAATGTCATCGGACTGTGAAATTTTGGCAATAGATCTCAGTATTCCAGGACATCGACCTTTTTCTATTATAAATGCATATTTTCCTATGGGTGTGCACAGTACACAACAATTAGATAGTGCCCTAGCCAGTTGCAAGAATGAATTCCTTCTTACCGGCGACTTCAACTCTCATCATGTTTCATGGGGATTTAGAACAGACTCCTCTGGCACACTTCTGTGGGACTGGGTCAGTCATAAAAACCTTACATGCCTAAACATGAGGCAGCCTACATTCATTCGCGGTCGGGCACGATCAGTGTTAGACCTTTCATTTTGTAGTTCCAGTGTTTCAGTGAAGGCTTGGAGAACAATTGATTTTGCTTCAAATAGCGACCACCTTCCTGTGTATTTTGAAATCGCCTGTCCCATAACATCACTCAACAGAAAACAGAGAACATTAGTCAATTATAGAAAGTTTAAATTCTGCTTGAGTTCTAATATTAAGACAGTGTCCAGTGGCAGAAACGAAGACCTCGGAGTGAACCTTTGTTCAACTTTAGAAGCCTGCAAAAACGCATCAGAATTTGTAATTTCTTCGGCGTCATCCAAGAATGCCCCGCCTAGCAGGTGGTGGAACCATGAGTGCACACGGGATTATAGAAGAAGGAAAGCTGCATGGAAAAGACTTATATGTAATCAGAGTCCACAAAATTGGAAGGATTACCAATTCATTGCAGCAACATTCAAACGTACAGTTTCACGTGCCAAAGAGGAATTTGATAAAAAACAATTCGACTACCTGTCTAAATCGAATAACAAACGTGCGTTATTCAATTTCCTTCGGTGCAGAAAGAGGATACAAGTGCCAGGAAATGCGGACTCGATAGTTTACACCTCACAAGAACTACAGGAATCATTAGATCAATTGGCTTTAGGACTAGAAAACAGGTTCGCAACGCGACTTTCAAATTCCGTTTCTTCACCAGTATTCTCAGAATACTCAGAAGTATCGACTTTCGAATTAGCTCATGTCATGGAAGGATTGCCAAATGCTGCACCAGGTCCTGATGGAATAACAAATACAATGCTAAAGATATTGTACCAGGAATACCCGGATGATCTTTTAGGCTTGGTAAACTATTCCCTTAGAAAAGCATGGATACCTTATGAATGGAAGATTGCCAAAATTATACCATTGCTTAAGAAGCAAGGGGCAGGGTATAATCTTGATAACATAAGACCAATAGCATTAACATCCAATGTAGTAAAACTTATTCAAAGGGTCCTCCATGCCCATATATTAAAATTTATTAACGATAAACAATTATTGAGTTCGTGTCAAATAGGTTTTAGATCTGGTTATTCAATATGGCACGCGCATGTGGACCTAGAAAGCCGTATTCACATTGCCCGCCACAAAAAACAGTATGCGGCATTAGTTACATTAGACATATGTAAAGCATATGACAGTGTAGAGCATCCCATTCTAATTAATCGGTTGTGGAGTCACGGATTTCCTGCTTATATAGTAGCCTGGGTGACGGAATTTTTAAGTGGCAGAGAGTTTTACTGTTTTCAAGACGGCTTCTCCTCTTCTAAACACAAACAAACTCGGGGTGTACCTCAGGGGTCCGTACTGTCCCCAGTTCTGTTTAACATCTTGCTGAGTGCTATCCCCCTGCATGCAGATGTGAAAACTTATGTGTATGCAGACGACATTGCTTTCTTTGCGATGGCCCCTGACATTCATTGTCTATACAGTACACTGCAAGCATACTTAAAAGCACTCGAAATTTGGCTAGATGGTTTACAGTTGAACCTGAATGCTAATAAGTGTGCTATTCTCGTTTTTCCTGTACAAGACGCTGTGCACATATCTATTAATTATAAGCTCCAAGATATCCCGCAAGTCGAATCATTAAAGTACCTTGGAGTTATTTATAATGAACATCTCAATTGGGGTCCCCATATTGAATACGTCGCGACAAAAGGAGTACGCGCTATGGGTGTTTTGCGCAGGGTGAGCAGCCATAGATCCGGGATGAGAAGAAAGGCACTCTTGATGATATATAAAATGTATGTCCGGCCGGTGTTAGAATTTGGTTGTGTTCTATTTTCTGGTGCGCCAGCGTACAAGCTTCGGCCGCTAGTTCTACTTGAGAGAGAAGCTCTACGGCTGTGCTTAGGCCTTCCTAAATACGCTGGAAATGCAGTGTTATACCTAGAAGCGCGCACGCCACCCCTTTTATGCCGATTTAACCTTCTAACGGTGCAAACTTTCTTAAGATTATACGAATCACCTTCTATCCGCGATCAGATAATTTTTATCTCGGATCCTGACTTCTTTTTCTCAGCGCGTTGGCCCAAATTTCATAAACCACAAATTGTATATGTTCAGTCGTTACTCGATCCACTAAAGGTACAAATTCGTGATTTGCTTCCTTTGACTACACAAGATAACTATCCCGAAATTGTGTATCATGATATCTTTCCGAACCACGCGAAATTGTTACCTTCCGGCATTTTAAATGGTTTGTTGCAAGAACATATACAAACTATGTCAACGAATGTTTTTATTGCAACGGATGCATCGCAGTCGGAGGAAAAATCTGGTATCGGAATATTTTGCCCTGAACTTGATTGGTCTTTTTCATTGCGATT